>NW_006787829.1:1913893-2022308 GCF_000442215.2 Lipotes vexillifer
GCTGAGATTTTCCTTCAAAGGCCAAAAATTGTTCAGGTGCGTTTTCTCTGTAATAGTTTTAGATTTTGACACAGGGAAGTTTTTGCAATGAAACACATTTTGCAAAGTAGGAGTCCTTGGGGAGGAAGTTTGCACCACCATATTTAAATAATGAAGTATGTGGTTATTTAGACCACTCACTCTCTAACTGACTTAGACAGTGGCTGTTCTGGTAGGAAGTGGTCTCATCTGACACATGCGGTCCAGTTTGACGACCTTGAACTTAACCATTTATGGATCACTTGGGGAGACTAGACCTGGGAAACTGAGGTTGGGCAGCAGTGCCCAATCTTAATAGTTAGAATTGCATCACTTTGGGTATCTAGGTGTTTAAGGCACGGTGCTGGATGCTGTGGAAATATGGCAGAGGTGAGCAATGTAGGTGGATTCTTTGCAGTGCAGTTTATTGCACACGTGTATAGTAGAGAGACTGGGATCCCGGGCTGGGATTGTGGTGTATCCACGGCACCTGGTAAGGCTTGGTGCCCTTGCTCTGCAATCACGGGGCCGAGATGGGTGCCAGCGAGTGGCAGCTATTACTTCATACTGTCCCAGCTATGCGTGATAGCAGAGGGAAAGCTGTAAATTATCAAAACATGCAAAATGATTTAGCTGTTTGAGATGTAAGAGGCTTCTTGTGGTTTTTAAAAAGTACTGTGTAACTTAATGTCCTGAATGGGGAATAATTCCTGTGTTCTTCATGATAGGTACTCAACTAACAGTTCAGATATGACGCTGACTGTTGTATTTAAATTTTATCTTACTTTGACCCATCTTCCTGCATTATGCCAAGTCATTTTTGCCTGTTTCTGTTTCTTATGTTTTATAAATATTTGCACCTTATCTTAATTCCTTTGACTGTTCATTTAACCTCACTTAAGCTCCACATCCTTCTTTGAAAGTCGAGCACTTTGTTCCCTCGATAATTTTCATAGCTCTTTATTGCAGAGCCTTTTATCTCTGTTGAAACTGGCCTTTGGAGGAGACGGAAAACATCGCCTGGCATTGCAGTCAGTGTCCTGCTTGCAGCAGCTGTGCACGTATTTAAGAAACAGACTTAACTTTCACCGAGATCCAAGTTTTTTCTCTAGTAAACAAGGTATTATGTCTGTATATTCCTTGGTCACTGGTGGTATTTGTAGATTCTTCCAAGAACTCCCCGTTATATTTACTGTCAGGGTTATTGTGTATACATTTTCACAACATAAATTCCCCATTCCTAAATGTAATCAAATTATCATCTTTGAAAACAAACTGTATGAATGACAGAAGCACTCATGATCCCATCCTCTTTTTTTTTGATAAGAGACATTTGCAAGGTGTTTTTCTCCCACGTGTGCTGAGTGTTGTTGGGAGCTAAGGACCAGGATTCTGAGTGCAGCTATTCATGTGGGACTTTGGGCATTTTAGCAAGTTATATATTGTGTTAAGAAATTGTTTGGTTTGAAAAATACCTATTTGTATTTTATGAAAACTATTTTTATGCAACTTGTGATGTAGGCAGATATTATGTGATAGCAGTGCCAGACTTTTCAGGGAAAAAGCACCACCTAATGGCCAAATAGAGTACTAGGCTGGCCTTGTCAAACTAGCATTTACAATTTAGGATTTCTGTGCACTTATATAATACAATATATATTGAAAGTCGAATATTAAATTACAGTGATTTGTCATCATGCTTCATAGTTAAGCCCTATTTTTTTGAGAGTTTCACTGATCCTGTGCTACTTGAATATTTATCCTTTATGTTAGCTTTATTATAGACCTCAGGGGGCATGGGGTTTCCTCATTAACATTCTTGAGAGCTTGTGAGTACCCCATATTTCATCAGAAAAAGAGTTATAATGTGGGTAAAAATAGTGGATAAATCAGAAGACTTATTCGTGTATTAAATAAATATTTATTTATCACCTACTCTGTGCCAACCGATACTCTAAGGGGTATAACACTGAACAAAACAGATAAGGTCCCCACCTTTATGAGCTTGTATTGTAGAAGGTTGGGACAGGTAGTAAACAAACAAGTTTTTAGATATGAAGTGCTCAAAGGGAATAAGAAGGGTGATGTGACAGAATGTGACTGGGGATGTTGTGGCTTTCTCGGATAGGATGGTCAGGGAAGGTATCTGACAGGAGGCAAGCTGAAGGGTGAGAAGGAACCTCCGCCTGAAAAGTGGCAGGAAGAGTACTCCAGGAAGGTCAGAGGCCTCAGCCCTGAGGGCCACATGCTTGAGGAACGAAAATCAGGCTGGTGTGAGTGGAGCATAGTAAGCGGGCTGGGGGTACAGAGAGGGGAATGGGGTGAGGTCAGAGAGGTGGCCCGGGGCCAGGGTGCAATGGCGCTGGCAGACCTTTGTAAGGATTTGATCAGTATATTCCCAGTATTGTGTGACCCTCACCATCATCTGTTTCCAAACCTTTGTCATCATGCTAAGTGGAAGCTCTGTAACCATTAAGCAGCTCTCCCCGTTTCCCCTTCCCTCTGCAGCCCCCCGGTAATCTCTCATCTATTTTCTGTCTAGGTCCCTAGACAACGGGATTGTACAGTATTTATCTGGCTTATCTCACTTAGCGTAATGTTTTCAAAGTTCACCTATGTTGTAGCACGTGTCAGAACTTCATTTTTACGGCCGAATGACATTCCACTGTATGTACACACCACATTATATTTATGTATTCATCTGTTGGTGGACGTGGGTGTTGTTCCCACCTTTTGACTGTTACGAGTGATGCTGCGGTGAACGCTGGCATATCCGTTCGAGCCTCTGCTTTCGATTCTTCGGGTGTATACCAGAGCAGGACCTCTGGGACATACATTGATTCTACGTTTAGCTTTCTGAGGGACCGCCAAACGTGTCCCACGGCGGCTGCACCGTTTGACATTCCCACTAGCAGCGTATGAGGCTTCCAGTTTCGCCACAGCCTTGCCAAAACTTGTTTCTTTTTCTTTCTTTTTTGTTAACTGTAATCCTCCTAGTAGGTGTGAGGTGGTATCTCATTGTGATTTTGATTTGCATTTCCCTAATGACTAGTGACTCTCTAGTGACTTTTCATGTGTTAACTGGCCATTCGTATATCTTTGGAGAAATGTCTATTAAAGTTTTTTGCCCGTTGTTAAATTGGGATGGTTGACTTCTTGTTTTTGTTGAGTTTTGGGAGTTATTTATATATCCTGGATACTAAATCCTTATCAAGTATATGATTTGCAGATATTTTCTCCTGTTCTGTAGGTTGTTACTTTCTCTTTTTTTTGAAGATCTATTTATTATTTATTTATTTTATTTATTTTTGGGTGCCTCAGGTCTTCGTCGCGGCACGTGGGATCTTCATTGAGGCATGCGGGATCTTTTGTTGTGGCGCGCAGGCTTCTCTTTAGTTGTGGCGTGCAGGTTTTCTCTCCTCTAGCAGTAGCGTGCAGATTTTCTCTCTCTAGCAGTGGTGCGTGGGCTCCAGGGCCCGTGGGCTCTGTAGTTTGCGGCACGCAGGCTCTCTAGTTGAGGCGCGTGAGCTCAGTGGTCGTGGCGTGTGGGCTTAGTTGCCCTGCGGCATGTGGGATCTTAGCTCCTGGACTAGGGGTCGAACCTGCATCCCCTGCATTATAAGGCAGATTCTTTACCACTGGGCCACCAGGGAAGTCCCGGTTGTTACTTTCTTGTTAATGTCCTTTGATGCATGAAAGTTTTAAACTTTGTTGAAGTCCAATTTATCTCTGTTTTCTTTGGTTGTTTGTTTTTGGTGTCATATCTGAAAATTCATTGCCAAATCCAAGGTCATGATGATCCACCCCTATGTTTTCTGCTGAGAGCTTTACGGTTTTAACTCATAGTTAGGTTGTCAATCCATTTTGAATTAATTTTTGCACAAGGTTTGAGGTAGGGTCTCTGGGAGGGTTTTAAGCGGGAGAGTGCATGATTCGGTCTCTAATGTTGTAAGTGAACAGTGTTGGCTAAAAGGTTCCGTGTAATCAGGTCAATTAGACATGAACCTAAGTGTGCTAAGGGAGTATTGCAGAAAAGGTTGACTTTTACTTTTACCTCATAGAAGCATTTCTACTATCTTAATTTTGTTAATTTTTTTTCCCTGAAGAATGACAAGAACTACATAATCAGTAATCTGTCTCTACCAATGAATAATTTTATTCTTTTTTTTTCCCCCCAGATACAGTTTCCCAAAATTCTTCTCTGTCTTATTGTCATGAAGCAAGAGTCACTCATCATTCCCAGAATCCTTCTCCAGGAAGCAGCAGCCCTCGGCCTTCTGTGGTGGGACGCACAGGCCAGCGACCCAGAGGAGATGGCCAGGATTGGGATGCCGTGTCTTCCAGGTGACCGTAGGAAAGCCAGTGTTTCAGTTTTAGAGGGAGCTTGTTGTTTTGCTGTTGTTTTGCTCTTTTGTCTTTTCTTTTGAAACATTAACACAGGTATTGGCCTTATGTTAAACCAGTGACTTTGATACTTTTTTGACCATGACCCCTAGTAAGAAACAAGTATTATACTGCAACTCGGTACTCAGTACACAGACATATACTCTGTGTATGTATGTGTGTGCATCTGTGTGTGTCCACTGAAAAAATGTTCACAAAATTGTTCTCTCATTCTGTGTTACACAGTGCATTTCTGTTTCATCAAAAAAGTGGTGATTCTGACCCACTGAATTGTTTTTAGCAGCCACAAATGGAGTGTTATCTAGTTTAAAAGCATAGTTTTAAATGCTATATACTTTTTGATAACATTTTAAGCCCATTTTTGTAAGTTTAATCATAATTTAAATGCATTGGTGTTTACTATTAAAGGGAATGATTGGAGAATCTATAAAACAAAGTCCCCTTCAAGGTGCACAGTTATGGTATTTTATTCGTTGGTGTAAAGAAAGATATTTATATATCTAGTTTTCTTAAAGGGATTGGCATGGTATTTGTGTGTTACCTCATTAGGCTCCAAGCATCTTAAAACCTCTTTTTTTCAAAAAATTATTTATTTTATTTTTATTTATTTGTGGTTGCATTGGGTCTTCATTGCTGTGTGCGGGCTTTCTCTAGTTGCGGCGAGCAGGGGCTACTTTTTGTTGTGGTGTGTGGGCTTCTCGTCGCAGTGGCTTCTCTTGTTCTGGAGCACGGGCTCTAGGTGCGTGGTCTTCAGTAGTTGTGGCTCGCGGGCTCTAGAGCGCAGGCTCAGTAGTTGTGGCGCATGGGCTTCGTTGCTCCGCAGCATGTGGGATCTTCCTGGACCAGGGCTGGAACCTGTTTCCCCTGCGTTGGCAGGCGGATTCTTAACCACTGTGCCACCAGAGAAGCTCTTAAAAAGCTCTTTTTAAGTCTTTTCTTTAGTGTCATTCTGCTAAACGCTCAGTGAGACCAGCACTTGTCTCTTGGCTTGATTATTTTCTTGTGACATGGCTACTGCTGCTCCAGGCTAACACTGACTCAGGCTTGCTGTGTGTTTGGTGTTACGTCAAGTGCTTCATGTGCTTTGCCTCCTGTGGTAGTCCTCGTAACAGTCCTATAATAGAATTGGTATTATTATTATCATCATTTTTTAGAAAAGCCTGAGGTTTGGAGAGGCTGGGAGCCAAGCCCCAGTTTATACAGTTGGTGAACAGCGGGGCGGGGGTGTGGGCAGTACATGGTTCGGGAGCCTGTGCTCCTCGTCCTTACGGGATAGCTGCTGTCGATCAGGTGTGGTTTTTCTCTTTACCTCATTCTCTGAGCTTTATCTAGTGTGCTACATGCTTGTAGATTTTCACTCCTGAGTGAACGTCCTCCTGGGCCCTTTCAGAGTTTGAGAGAAGCCCAGCTCATTTCCATATTTTGGGATGCTTGGTATATTGGAATTGAAAAAATGACAAAATGTATTAAAATTGGGGAGTTTTACATGTTCAATAGTGTTAGTGCATCTCTGTGATTCAGCTTCAATTGTGGATAACATCAAAAGTCAACATTTTGAGGTGCTTTGTAAATGGGAAGTTCAAGCCTTTCTATAGCACTTTTATCCCCACCCCACTCCTTTACACCCAAGGTAAAATTTTTTTTATAAAGTAAGCCAAGAAGGGATGTTCCATTTTGGGGTACATTTTCAAAATCATATGATGTTGACTGTACTAAATAAAGTAATCCATTTCTCATCATGTTTTTCTGGCATTTTCTAGCATTCTTCAGTTGCTAACATTGGCTTACTTAGAACATTTGGTGAAAATCACAGAAAATCTAGGAAACCATACGAACTATTTAGTTTTGCCTTTATAAGTTACAGAAGAACTTTGCTATGAATCTGTTTGCTTTCCTTTAGAAATGGATGGGTTTTCAGTGTTCATGTTGATTGCTGCTATAGGAATGTTGACACGTTTGGAGAACGTCAGTTTGAAAAGCAACATATAAAAATGCATTCTTGGTTTCACTTACAGTTTTGAGCCATCTCTATGGAATTTAATCTCATGAATTTGTAAGGTTTCTGTAAATCTGACCAGAATTGTTTCATGGAGCAATATAATTGTGCACGGCATGAGTCTCCTAATATGCCAGGCAGCAGCAATGCAGTAAATCTGTTTGTGGGCTGTTTCCATATTCAAGGTTTATTACTATCCTTGTCTACTTTACAGTGGAAGTAGTAGTCACGCTCATGTCAACTCAAGGGTCTCCATCCCTTCCCCTTTGGACATGGTGCACCTGGACCTGCCGGAGCTGGAGGCTGAGGACACGCTAGAGCTGCGGTTCCAGCAGCTGAGCCTGCCCCAGCTCTGCGTCTCCATCCTGGAGTCTGCCGTTCCTCTCTTAAGAACAGGTTGGTTGTCCTTGAAGTCAGAGTTCCTTTTGTATACTTTGTGTTTGTTTTGTCTATTTTCTAGGACTCTATTTTTTCTCGTTTTTTGCTTTCTATCTGTCTTAGGACCTTTAAAATCTGGATTTACTTATCTTTTGGGGTACAAATTCCTAAGAACTTAGTAAGGTCTTTATTATCCCTTAATTAAACATGGAGCACTGTTCAGATAGAGTATCCCCTTCCATTGCTGGCCTTTTATTTATTGCACAGACTTCCATTTGTGTGTGGCTATTTTAAAGGTAAGCACTGAAAAAAACAATGCAACTGGAGTAAGTTAGAGAAGATGGATTGGCATGAATAGACCAGAATAAAAAACTCTTTGGCTTTTGCTCTTTAGAAATTTTTTGAGTTGCTTTCAGTTGTTCACGCCTCCTACTCAGTTTTTACTTGAGCTATGAAACATGTTAAAAACCGTAACAGACTCAACACTGGATTTGTACCTTTGCAGTAATTTCTTTTTCTTAAAAAACAAAACAAAACTCAGAAAACCCAAACGTTCTGGAGTTACATTTTCTCTCAAATGTGCTGCGTACGTTTGCAAAGATGTACTGCAGTGTACACTGGGATGTCATGATTTTAGTGGAGAGTGATAAGAAGGATAACAATATGGCCAGTGTCCAACAGAGCCTAGTAATCAAACAAGTTACCACGCATTGAGTACCTGCTGTGCTCCGCTACCGGATGTGGTCTTGTGCACATTATTCTATGCACTCCTCACACCAACCCATTTTATACATCCCTTAGTGGTAATTACTGCTTTTCTCCCTGTTTTACAATGAGGAAGCTGAGGTTTAGAGTGCTTTAGAAACTTATCCAAAGTAAAACAGTGAAGAACAGAGGCTTGAACTATGGTTCTGAGACCAAAGTCCATGCATTTTGCAAGGTAAAGAAAGATTTGGAATAAATAATGATTTTTATTCTCTAAATATATACATTTTAAGTAGTTGATAAACTTGTCAAAATACAAATACAAGATAAGCAGGTTTTGCTTTTTTTTGTTTATACTGGCTGAGTAAAAACTCTATCCCATGCTGATGGTTCTTTAAGTCCTATGGCTATTTTTTGCCTGCGTGGAAGTGATAGGGAAGAAGGCCGGAGGTAGGTGTGTATTGGGAACAGTAACAATGTTTTTTTATTCTGAAGAAAACTCTATACCTTAACTTCTCACTGACTGAAGAACTCTGCTTCCAGGAGTGAGGAATACATATTAATTCATGTGCTAATAATGTGACATGAAGGAAGATCTGAACTTTGGCATCATCAAGTGTATGTTTGTCTGCATGGTGTACTGAGGAGAACAGTTTTAGATTTAATGATTTTGCATTTAACCTTTTCTTAATTTGCTGTAAAAAGTCAGATTGATAATTATAGAGCTGTATCATGGTACATAAAATTTTCTAAATGTTCTCTTGCCCTTTTGTGGAAAATTATTGCATAATTTGCATTTGTTCAGTGTCGTAAGAGATTTCTAAGAGAATTTGCTCCAGCTGTTCTCATGAAACAATTAATCTAGACCCTTATGATCTGGTAGTTTGTTTTACTTTTATTCATTAGAAATTGACCTTTGGTATGTGGGACAGGAAAGTCTTGATTGAACATTCACCTTACTTAGAATTATGGGTGGTGGAATTCCTTTGTTATTCTATCTCTGTGGAGAAGGGAGATTGCTCAGGTGGGTGTGACTCTGACAGCAGAGTTTCCTCCAAATGTTTTTAGAGTTTAAGGTGAGTGTAGGTTTCCCAGGCAACTCCTGTGTAGGAAACTACTAATTCATGACAAGGCTTAAACCTTCTAGTCCTAAGTGGGAAATTTATTAGACTGCATCTTCTCAACTAAACCTGTGCTTTGTCACCTATTACGTGTAACATGGATGGTCTCTGAATCTGAAAAGTTATTTTAATCTATCTCACAGTGCTTTTAGTTAGATTATTGTTATACTCTTCCTATCTTTCCCACTTATGAGCGCATTTGATTTTTTGTAGTTAAATAGTGTTATAATTGAAACAGAAGTCTAATGGTGATTGTATATTGTGACTTCCCTATTCGTCTCTTTTAAACAATTCTAAAAACATCAAAAAATAAAAATAAAAATAGAAATAGGAATTTGGGGGCATTAGCTAACCAGAGGATTGAGCAATATGATATTCAGCTTTATTTGAATTAACTTTATTTTTCTTCTCTCTCTCTCCTATTTGTATTCCTAGGTAGTAGACAGATGATAATAAGAGTTCTGGAATTGCTTGCAGAGGATATGGTACTTATTGGTGAAGCGATTTCAGCCGATATCTGGGATGACAGCAGTCTTTTTGCTATAGATATGGTGAGAATCAAGGTTTTCCTTGGGATGTGGGTAATAATATTAGTATTTTATTTTATCTTGGTCCTTTTAAGCTGGTTTCATTGTCTCATTAGTCTTTGAAAACTTTCTTTGTTTTAGACACAATAGATCCCAGGCTTATTTTGTGCATAGTCTGGAATAGGCCATTTCTCCAGAGATTCTGGTTACTTTTAATGGGGGAAATGTATATCAAGACCAAAAACAGGCCATTAGGGCTGCTTGTAGTTACAGTGATATCATTCTTTCCCTTCAGTAATAGAACTAGGAAATCTGTATTTAAAAAAAACTCATGAATTCAGACTGCTACTTCTGAGTTTAAACTTGTATTTCTTTGCTTGGACTTTATTGTCCTTCATAGATTCTTAGCAACATCAACATAATTGCTTATTAGTTTTAACCTTCAGCATAAAGTAAGTAATTTCACAGTAGCAGTATTAGTATCACTGTGGTCAATAACTAATAAAGTTCAGGATTTTCTTGCAGTTCTTTTTGACTTAGACTAAATCTCACTAAGTATATAAAGTCAAAATTCTGTGCCTTAAAGTCACTCAAAAGAATTATTTTCTCTGTTACCAATTCAGTATACAGTTAGATTTTTGTTTCAATTTGTTTTCATTTTTGGGAATTGTTTTCTCTTCATAAAAATGTAACTCGGGTGTATCCCTGCCATCCTGTTTTCTAGTTTATTTTTTCCATTTTTATTTTAGTTTTTGCAAATGTAAGAAAATAAGTACGTAGATTCTTATTCCCCCTCTCACATCTTACATAAAAGGTGGTATATCATATACAGTTTCATACCTTGTTTTTACAGTGTAAGAGTAAATCCTGTATAGTAATTAGACTTATTGTTGTGACCATTATGTATAGAAATATTGGATCACTATGTTGTGTAAGTCAGTTATTCTTCAAAAACAAGCAAAGAAATGAACTCAGAAAAAAAAGATCAGATTTGTGATTAACAGAGGTGGGAAGTGGGGAGAGGGGGAATTGAATGAAGGTGATCAAAGGTACAGATTTCCAGTTTTAAGATGAGTAAGTACTAGGATGTAATGCACAACTGCTGTGTGTTATATATGAAAGTTGCTAAGAGAGTGAATCCTGAGGGTCTCATCACAAGGAAAGGAAACTTTTTTTCTATCTCTCTAATTTTGTTTCTATATGAGATGATGGATGTTCACCAAACTTAACGTGGTCATCATTTCATGATGTATGTAAGTCAAATCATTAAGCTCTGCA
The DNA here is from genome assembly GCF_000442215.2 of Lipotes vexillifer. Lineage (NCBI taxonomy): Eukaryota > Metazoa > Chordata > Mammalia > Artiodactyla > Lipotidae > Lipotes > Lipotes vexillifer. The sequence goes on from NW_006787829.1 coordinate 1,924,321, forward strand.
CTTTAAACTTATACAGTGCTATATGTCAACTATATCTCAATAAAACTGGAAGAGAAAAGAATGCATCCTGGATAGATGGATGGATGTAAACGTAGGCATGAAGATTATTCCACGTTCATATGTGAAGATCTTCATTCTTTTTTACAGGCTGCGAGCGCTTCACTGTGTATATTTATTCACTCAATAAACATATTGATAGATATAATTGCTAAAAAAATGTGAGATGAGTAATGTGCATTTTAAAAAATTAATTAATTTATTTTTGGCTGCGTTGGGTTTTCGTTGCTGTGCACGGGCTTTCTCTAGTTGTGGTGAGCGGGGGCTACTCTTCGTTGCAGTGTGTGGGCTTCTCATTGCGGTGGCTTCTCTTGTTGCAGAGCACTGGCTCTGTGGTGTGCAGGCTTCAGTAGTTGTGGCACGTGGGCTTCAGTAGTTGTGGTTCGTGGGCTCTAGAGCACAGGCTCAGTAGTTGTGGCGCACGGGCTTAGTTGCTCCGCGGCATGTGGGATCTTCCCGGACCAGGGCTTGAACCCGTGTCCCCTGCATTGGCAGGCGGATTCTTAACCCCTGTGCTACCAGGGAAGCCCTCCCCCAATTTTTTTTATCTACACAAATCTTTTGAAAAGAAACACAACTGAAACATTTTATAGTAGGTGTAATATACTGTTTCAAGTCCTACAATTTATTTATAAAATAGGGATAATAGTTCTTATCTTAGTTTTTCGTTCGTCCTTAAGGTTATCACATTATTCTATAGTACTTTTAGAAGGTTTTCACATATTGAAGGTTTTCAACAAGTGAGTTTTACTTCAGAAGTGTGAAGAATGTTTTATCAGTTGCTTCTTAAAATAGCTCAAGTTTCTTGGCCAGAACATTTATCTGTAAAAGTTAGTCATTCATTTTTAACTTTTGGCTGCTGATCTTTTATGATTCAATGAATTATTTTTACTTTAAAGGTTAAATCTGTTGTGCAAGTGCCAATTGGTATGTTAGAAATGTTAAAGAGTACTGCTGGAAATTATATTTGACTTACTTATTTAAAAGAATAAATGCTTCCTAGGAAAAATCTCATCCCTTTGGGCTATATATTAATAGAAGCAGACAATTAAGTAGAATTCCTTAATGTCCCTACTTTCGTGAGGTTTACACAGAAGGCAGAAGCATATTTTTGTCGTGTCATTAAAGGAATGAAGTAATAAATGTTGACCAATTCAGTAATTAAATGCATGTAGATATGTAATCAATTCTCTAGATCTTTCCAAATAGTGCTAATAGCATTCATGTCTGGAATTCCATAACTCAGTTTATGTAAGCATAGTCAAAGAAATTTTTTCTCCATAAATTGAATATTTTTATTTCAGTCGAAATAAATAAAAGAAAAAATATTTTTACTGAAATTATATTTTGTTAAAATAAAAAAATTTTTTGGTAAGCACCTGTAAAAGTTAGGATGACCTGAAGTATGTCATCCTTTTTTTGCCTACCTATAAAATTAAGTTTGTTTTTTCCTTATTCACATGGTAAGTTAGGTTCATGGGAGTAAGGCTCTTTTCCTCATGCCAGATAACCCCAGACTCTTGGGGCTCTTTTCTGTTCGTTTTTTGCCTTTCTTCTTTCTGTCACTGCTGTCACTCAGTGTCACGAAAAGTAGTGTTTTCTCCTTCTTTATGACTCATTCCTTCTAGATTCCCATCTGGCCTGCTGTGAGCTGGTAACTTAGATTTCCAGGCATGTTGGAAGAATTGCTGGTTGAAGTTCAAGTGAAGTGGAGAGGATTATGAAAGTTTCTAGAGAGAAGGGCTTGGTATCCAGTAAGGGCTCAAGAAGGGGAATTGAACCAGATTGTGAATTTATAATTGGCTGAGTGGGATCTCTAATTAGCATATGCTTTTCCTGCTACTGCCGCCGGTCCAGAGACAGGTGTTTTAGTTCACCAAACATTCTTTGATTGCTTATTATATGCTAGTGATAAACGGAATACTGCCTGCCGTATCAGTAAACAAAGGATGTCACAGTCATCAGTGATTGCAGCCACCTCCGATGGTGAGCTGGTGAGCCGGTGAGCTGTGAAGAAACTCAGGAAGGAAAAGAATACCTGCCATCTAGCAGCCATCAGACTGCAATGATTTCAGTGAGCCCAGACTCTTGCATCTTCCTGTGCACAGAAAAGCGCTAAATTCCTTAACTTGAGATATCTGGTTTTCATTAATTAACAGTAATCTTTTGACATTCAGACTCCCTGCCCTTTGTTACAAAACTCCCATGTATCCTGGCTCCCCACCTCGCCTCCACGGAGCAGTTCTCTCAGGGTTACTTGAGATGTGGCCTCCCGGGCTTGAAGTCCTAAAAATTCCCGCTGAATAAAACATAACTCTCAACTTTCAGGTTGTGGATAATTTTTTAGTCGACCCTGGGCCCTGGGGGTGCAAGATGAATAAGCAGCAATTCTTTTCACTCTTGTGGGAGATAGATAAAAAATTGACTGTATTCCCCATGCTGTACATTTCATCCCCATGACTCATTTATTTTGAAATTTGCAGTTTGTACCTCTTAATCTCTCTCACCTATTTCACTCATTCCCCCCCTCCCTTCCCCTCTGGCAGCTACCTGTTCGTTCTCTGTGTCTATGAGTCTGTTTCTGTTTTGTTAAGTTTGTTCATTTGTTTTTTAGATTCCAAATATAAGTGAAATCATATGTTTTTTGTCTTTCTCTATCTGCCTTATATCACTTAGCATAATACTTTCTGGGTCCATCTGTGTTGTCACAACTGGCAAGATTTCATTCTTTTTTATGGCTGATTAATATTCCATTGTATGTATATGTGTGTATGTGTTTGTGTACATATGTGCCACATCTTCTTTATCCATTCATCGGTTGATGGTCATTAGGTTGTTTCCATATCTTGGCTGTTGTAAATAGAGCTGCTCTAAATGTTGGGGGGCATGTCTCTTTGAATTGGTGTTTTCATTTTTTTTGGATATAAACCCAGGAGTGGAATTGTTGGATTATATAGTAATTCTCGTTTTAGTTTTTTGAGGAATCTCCATGCTTTTTTCTATGGCGGCTGCATCGATTTACATTCCCACCAACAGTGTACAGGGGATCCCTTTTCTCCACATCCTTGTCAACATTTGTATTAGTGGTCTTTTTGTTGATAGCCATTCTGATAGGTGTGAGGTAATACCTCACTGTTGTTCTGATTTGCATTTCTCTGACTAGTAATGTTGAGTATCTTCTCACGTGCCAGGGGTGCTTTGAAAACACTCCCAGCTGAGAATCTCAGGGAGGGCTTTGTGTAAATCGTGGCTGAGCTGAGTTTAAATTACAAATAAGATTTGGCTAAGAAAGTAAAGGTAGGGCTTTTTGTCTGGCGGAGGGGAAGAGAATGATGGGGAGGAATGCATAGTGCTGATTGGTGGTCAAGGGTAGGGCTGTTGGGAGGAGTGCAAGCAACCAGAGCATAAAATGTGAGGTGGATGTGGTGGGAGAGAGGCTGGAGGGTTCAGGTGGGGTCTGCTCACAGAAGGCTTTTGATGTGCTGCTGAATAGTTTGGCTGTCATTCTGAAGGCAGGATGAGCTTGCTCTTAAACATAGAAGTGCCTGGTGAGACTTGCATGCAGAACAGTAACTGGCTGCCTTGTAGAAGGGGAGTGGGGAGTGTGAGGCTGGGAGCATATGGGGGAGAGTCACTTATTTCAGATGCTTTACAGAATGCAAAACCTGTTTTATATTGTGCAGATAGTGGAGATATTGTGTTTGCACCATAAATTCTGTTTTATTGGGAATATTTAGACTATTTTGTTCATCTGATATTTTAAGTCTGTAATTTTGTAAAAGCTTTGACTATCCTCTGAAAACTGGCTCTTTTGTTTTTTTCCTGCATCAACTACTTTACAGCTGTTTAAATATCTTTAGCCCAGCAAATTAAAACTGTGGACCAGATAGTATTGTTTTAAAATCCTTTCTTTTCTTAAAACATTAAAAACAAAACACTGGGCTTCCCTGGTGGCACAGTGGTTGAGAGTCCGCCTGCCGATGCAGGGGATGCATGTTCGTGCTCTGGTCCGGGAGGATCCCACATGCTGCGGAGCGGCTGGGCCCGTGAGCCATGGCCACTGAGCCTGCGCTGCGCGTCCGGAGCCTGTGCTCCGCAACGGGAGAGGCCACAACAGTGAGAGGCCCGCATACTGCAAAAACAAAACAAAACAAAAAAAACCCTTTTTTTTTTTTTTTTTTTGGCTTGGAAGAAGTGTTGGAAATAGTAAAAGCTGCAAGACTGATTCTTACAGTATTTAATACTTCCTTTTTATACTATTTTGAGAAGTACGTCAATTCATCATTAGAATTAGCAAGGTTACTTGAAACAATTTCACAAGTAAATAGATTTTTACAAAAAGCCTTGCAATACTGAGGTCTTAAATGTGTTCATTGATTTAAATTGTAAATTGTCAAAGTTAATCTTGAATAACAGAGATATGTTGTTTGTAGATGTAAAGAAGTATTTTAATGGAGAAGCCCTGGGTGAAGAGTTGCCTGTCCATGTAATAAGACTGTCACTGTGTTTCTAATTTGTTTTCTCTAGACGAGTGGTTATTAATATAAGTGCTATTAAAACTTTCTATTTTAATTTTGTAAGGGTGGCCCTATGTTTGGTTGAAATTTTTAACTTTTAGTTTTATTTCCATGGGCTCAAAGAACATAGTCTTAAACATACATTGACCATTTTTTGCGATTAAGTAAATGGCTAGTTTTAGTCAATGTTCCTTGGAAACTCGAGGAGTTGTAGTCTTTGAAATGTTCAGAGTTTATATCTGTTTAATTTATTAATTAAGGTAAAAAAGACTGAGTTAAAACCTTTCAGTCCAACTTCAGGTTTTGCTTCATATTTATGTTATTCAGACCAAAATGACTCATTCATGTTGGGTCTTTACTCTCTATTATGCATTTCATCAATAGAAAATTACCTAATTTATCTAATTTTTTTTGTTCTGAATTATTCATTATTTATATTTCATACATTTTTGTTCATATTTCACTATATTAGTTTTTTTAAAATTTTATTTTATGTATTTTTTTATACAGCAGGTCCTTATTAGTCATCAGTTTTATACACATCAGTGTATACATGTCAATCCCAATCTCCCAGTTCATCCCACCACCACCCCGACCCCGCCACTTCCCCCCTTGGTGTCCATACGTTTGTTCTCTACATCTGTGTCGCTATTTCTGCCCTGCAAACTGGTTCATCTGTACCATTTTTCTAGGTTCCACATATATGTGCTAACATGCGATATTTGTTTTTCTCTTTCTGACTTACTTCACTCTGTATGACATTCTCTAGATCCATCCACATCTCTACAAATGACCTAATTTCGTTCCTTTTTATGGCTGAGTAATATTCCATTGTATATATGTACCACATCTTCTTTATGCACTCGTCTGTCGATGGTTGCTTCCATGTCCTGGCAATTGTGAACAGTACTGCAGTGAACATTGGGGTGCATGTGTCTTTTTGAATTATGATTTTCTCTGGGTATATGCCCTGTAGTGGGATTGCTGGGTCATGGTCATTCTATACTTAGTTTTTTAAGGGACCTCCATACTGTTCTCCATAGTGGCTGTATCAATTTACATTCCCGCCAACAGTGCAAAGGGTTCCCTTTTCTCCACACCCTCTCCAGCATTTATTGTTTGTAGATTTTTTGATGATGCCCATTCTCACTGGTGTGAGGTGATACCTCATTGTAGTTTTGATTTGCATTTCCCTAATAATTAGTGACGTTGAGCATCCTTTCATGTGTTTGTTGGCAATCTGTACATCTTCTCTGGAGAAATGTCTGTTTAGGTCTTCTGCCCATTTTTGGATTGGGTTGTTTGTTTTTTTAATATTGAGCTACTTGAGCTGTTTATATATTTTGGAGATTAATCCTTTGTCTGTTGATTCATTTGCAAATATTTTCTCCCATTCTGAGGGTTGTCTTTTCGTCTTGTTCGTAGTTTCCTTTGCTTTGCAAAAGCTTTTAAGTTTCATTAGGTCCTGTTTGTTTATTTTTCTTTTTATTTCCATTACTCTAGGAGGTGGGTCAAAAAGGATCTTTCTGTGATTTATGTCAGAGTGTTCTTCCTATGTTTTCCTCTAAGACTTTTCTAGTGTCTGGCCTTACATTTAGGTCTTTTAATCCTTTTGAGTTTATTTTTGTGTATGGTGTTAGGGAGTGTTGTAATTTCATTCTTTTACATGTAGATGTCCAGTTTTCCCAGCACCACTTGTTGAAGAGACTTTCTTTTCTCCGTTTTATATCCTTGCCTCCTTTGTCATAGATTAGTTGACCATAGGTGCATGGGTTTATCTCTGGGCTTTCTATCCTGTACCATTTATCTATATTTCTGTTTTTGTGCCAGTACCCTATTTTCTTGATTACTGTAGCTTTGTAGTATAGTCTGAAGTCAGAGAGTCTGATTCCTCCAGCTCTGTTTTTCTTTCTCAAGATTGCTTTGGCTAGTCGGGATCTTTTGTGTTTCTATACAAATTGTGAAATTTTTTGTTCTAGTTCTGTGAAAAATGCCATTGGTAGTTTGATAGGGATTGCACTGAATTTGTAGATTGCTTTTGGTAGTATAGTCATTTTCACAATGTTGATTCTTCCAATCCAAGAACATGGTATATCTCTCCATCTGTTTGTGTCATCTTTGGTTTCTTTCATCAGTGTCTTATAGTTCTCTGAGTACAGGTCTTTTACCTCCTTAGATAGGTTTATTCCTAGGTGTTTTATTCTTTTTATTGCACTGGTGAATGGGATTGTTTCCTTAATTTCGCTTTCACAATTTTTATCATTAGTATAAGAATGCAAGAGATTTCTGTGCATTAATTTTGTATCCTGCAACTTTACCAAATTCGTTGATTAGCTCTAGTAGTTTTCTGGTAGCATCTTTAGGATTCTCTATGTATAGTATCATGTCATCTGCAAACAGTGACAGCTTTACTTCTTCTTTTCCAATTTGGATTCCTTTTATTTCTTTTTCTTCTCTGACTGCTGTGGCTAGGACTTCTAAAACTATGTTGAATAATAGTGGTGAGAGTGGACATCCTTGTCTTGTCCCTGATCTTAGAGGAAATGCTTTCAGTTTTTCACCATTGAGAAAGTTTGCAGTGGGTTTGTTGTATATGGCCTTTAGTATGTTGAGGTAGGCTCCCTCTATGCCCACTTTCTGGAGAGTTTTTATCATAACTGGGTGTTGACTTTTGTCAAAAGCTTTTTCTGCATCTATTGAGATGATCATATGGTTTTTATTCTTCAATTTGTTAATACGGTGTATCACATTGATTGATTTGCATATATTGAAGAATCCTTGCATCCCTGGGATAAATCCCACTTGATCATGGTGTATGATCCTTTTAATGTGTTGTTGGATTCTGTTTGCTAGTATTTTGTTGAGGATTTTTGCATCTATATTCATCAGTGCTATTGGTCTGTAATTTTCTTTTTTTGTAGTATCTTTGTCTGGTTTGGGTATCAGGGCGATGGTGGCCTCATAGAAAGAGTTTGGGAGTATTCCTTCCTCTGCAATTTTTTGGAGGAGTTTTAGAAGGATGGGTGTTAGCTGTTCTCTAAATGTTTGATAGAATTCACCTGTGAAGCCGTCTGGTCCTGGACTTTTTGTTTATTGGAAGATTTTTAATCCCAGTTTCAATTTCATTACTTGTGATTGGTCTGTTCATATTTTCTATTTCTTCTGGTTCAGTCTTGGAAGGTTATACCTTTCTAAGAATTTGTCCATTTCTTCTAGGTTGTCCATTTTATTGGGATAGAGGTGCTTGTAGTAGTCTCTTAGGATGCTTTGTATTTTTGTGGTGTCTGTTGTAACGTCTCCTTTTTCATTTCCAATATTATTGATTTGAGTCCTCTCCCTCTTTTTCTTGATGAGTCTGGCTAAAGGTTTATCAATATTGTTTATCTTCTCAAAGAACCAGCTTTTAGTTTTATTGATCTTTGCTATTGTTTTCTTTGTTTCTGTTTCATTTATTTCTGCTCTGATCTTTATGATTTCTTCTACTAACTTTGGGTTTTGTTTGTACTTCTTTCTCTAGTTCCTTTAGGTGTAAGGTTAGATTGTTTATTTGAGATTTTTCTCACTACACTAATTTTTAACCTTTTATGTACAAAGATAATGTCTTTTTTGTATGTGTAGATTATTTTTGATTTTTACTTCTCTATGAAATCATATTTCACTTACAGGGAAATTTAACCTTTTTTAGTACAGTTATTATACTTGGTCTTCATACAGAAGTTTTGCTATGTCTTTCGTTTCCTTTTTCTTTTTTACTCTATAGATTATTTTATCTTCCTTTTACTTCTGTAGTGATTTGGAAAGTATCATAGTTTTAATGTTATTTGTGTTTATCTTTAAATTTTTCAAATGATCCATGTAAGTAACAAAAAAATGTTTACTCCTTTATATAATTTTAAAAATTTTGTAAAATATACATAACATAAAATTTACCATTTAACTCTTTTTTGAGTGTATAATTCAGTGGCATTAGGCACATTCACATTGTTGTACAATTGTCACCATTATCTGTCTCCAAAACTTTTTCATCATCTCAGAGTGAAACTCCACACCCACTAAACAATAACTCCCCACTCTCCCCTTCCCCCAGTCCCTGATAACCACTATTCTACCTTCTTTCTTTATGAATTTGTATATTTTAGGTGCCTCATATAAGAGGAATCATACAGTAATTGTCTTTTTGTATCTGGCTTATTTTACTTACCATAATGTTTTCAAGAGTCATCTTGTTGTAGCATGTGTCAAAATGTCATTCCCTTTTAAGGCTGAATATTTCATTGTATGTATACCATCTACTGCATATTGTTTATCCATTCATATGTTGATAGACACATTTCTACCTTTTGTCTGTTGTGAATAATGTTGCTGTGAACATTGATGTACAAATAAGTGTTTGAAATCCCTGCTTTCTATTCTTTTGGCCATATACTCAGAAGTGACATTGCTGGATCATATGGTAATTCTATGTTTAATGTTTTGAGGAACTGCCATACTATTTCCACAGTCGCTGAACCTTTTACATTTCCACCAGCAGTGCACAGGTGCTCCAGTTTCTCCACATCCTTGTCAACATTTGTTATTTCCTATTATTTTTGATAATGTCCATCCTAATGGATGTGAAGTGTATCTATTGTGGCTTTGATACTTTATGTAACTTTTATAGGCCCCATATCTTTTAGTTTTATTTCATGTTTATTTATCCTTGAATTAAAAAATTTCTGACATACATTATGTTTTTGTCTTTAGTTTACAGGTAATTTCTCATTTTAATTTTCATATATTTTCCATGGAAAGTTGAGAGTGAGAACTCCAGTGCTTTTTTTGTTCTACCCTTTTTCTGATACTGTCCTTTCAGCAGCTGGTTTATTGGGTTATGTCAGCATATCTAGGGTATATTTTGGTCTATGTTGTTATGACTTGCCAGTTAGTCTACTGTATTTTAGTTTTCATGTTTTGTGCATACCTTTCAATTTAAAAGATATAACTTCTATTTAAGTAGTAAGGTATCTAGAAATTTATGATGGTGGAACATTTGCTCTGAAACAACCTTATTACCTGAACAGAGATTATACAATTTAATATTTCATTGTTTTTTAATTATTTGACTTCCCCTGTTTCATTTCTTTAGTAACTTTGGGATCACTTTGAGGGCAGGGATCATGTCTCTTGAACTAATGCATTTTCCCCCATATATCTGCCACTGTGTTAAGCATACACTGAGTCCAATAAATATTGGATGAGAGATTTACATGCAGTGTTCAAAGTTGGAACAATTAAGCGCTAGAAACTAGGAGGAACTAATGGTTCATTAAGTTTTTGTATTTTGTTTATTATTAGTTAGAATTCATCAAATTAAATACTTAAAAATTGTTAGCTTTTTAAAAAATTTAGGTATACTTATCATTCTCTCCTATCGTTAAAAGTATCTCAGCATGTATTGGTTATTCTTATAGAGAGGAATACATTTATATTATTTAATGATAACATTTTATATTGTTCTCCCTGATATTTCTATATTGGCCCCTAAAATTGATTGTTTTCTTCTGTTTTGTGTTTAAATGTTTGCAGAAAAAGAAACTACTCATGGTGTTGGGGTCCCTTGGAGACAGCATGTGCTACCATAAAAGCAACGTCAGTTTGGAACAACCAGAGGCAGTGCTGGTGCATCATAGGATGGCCTTTGTCAGCATTTCGCTGTTTGCAGTCCGACTGCTGCAGACGCTTCTCCCTGTTGAAAAGGTAAGGCAGGTAGCGTGGCTTTGTTGTAGTTTACTGGGTATTACAATCACTGTCCTGTTGTAAATTCCTTCTGATCATTTCATGGTGTACAAAGATTATATTGGAAATGCAGAAATTGAGAAATGGCTAAGATTTTTTATTAGTTTTGACAAATAGAAAAAAATACTAATTTTTTAAGATAACTTTTAAAAACTGTGGTGTAATATGTTTAGAAAGGTGCACAGTTGAGTGCATTTTTACTAAGTGAATATATCTGCATTTAGAAAGTGACCACCCCACAAAACATGAAGTAGAACATGACCAGCCTTTCAAGGCCGCTTCCCGTCACTTAACCTCTCCTCTCCCCACCTCTGCAAGCTAAACTCCTTTCTGACTTCTGTCACCATAGAGGGGTTTTTCTGTTTTTGAGCTTTATATAAATAGACATATAAAGTATGTAATTGCTCAGATTTTTTTTTTTTAGATTCATTTTTGTTGTTGCTTGTAGCAGTTGTTTGTTAGTTTTTATTGCAAAATACTATTCCATTATGTGACTGTATGTTAAAGGTGATTTTAATAGGTGTAAATATTTTAAATCATCTTATTGACTGTACTTTAAAGTGGAGGTTATATCTCTGAATTTGAACGTTGGTGGTAAAAATATCTCAAATGACTCATATGCAAGTGTTGTGTAGTGTACTTATTGCAAAAAGAAAGGTGTGGCATCATGCTTAACTGAAGGTATGGGAAAAATTACTGCAGCTAAAGAACCATTTCCTGTGCCTTTTGTTGTCCTTTGTTATAGCCACTTGCGCTTTTGCTCTGTAGAATTCTGCAGAGCATGTAGTCTAAACTCCATTTTTTAATAACACATATGCAATATATGCAAAATAGTATCAGGTCATCTGGAAAAATAAGAATAGAACATTAAAATTTAAATATAGTATTTTCCTTTAGGGAAAATAACATTTCTGTTAATTTTAATTTTTAACTTTTTTATTAATTGTTATGTTTCTGAATAGCACTCTGTGTTAAAGAGTGATAATTTTCCAAGGCATAAACATTATAAATTGAAGAATTTCAGTCATATAAGACTGGAATTGCATTTAAAATATAGGTGTCTCAACTTTACATGATAATGTTATATAACTGAAAAATTAGTAGTGCTACAATAACTTGTTACTAAGTATTACAAATGATCAATCTATGTATAGGTTGAGGTATTTTTGGAAAAGTTACTTGTCAGTTGTACCATAGAGTTTATTTATTGCTTTTTTGATTATAGAGTTTTTTTCATCTATATGCTTATTTGGGCAGGAATCAAAATAGAAGTCAATAATTTATTTTATTTGACTTACTTTAGGGTTAGAATAATGTAAAGCCAACTCTCCATGTCTTTTTTTAAGGTAGCTATTTTTTGTTTTTGTTTTTGAAGGCAAATCAGTATCTGTAATCTTGGGGAGCTCTTTTAAATATGTAGCTTGGAACTTCATTAGAACAGTAAGTGGGATCATTGAAGAGATTGTAATTAAGGTATCAGCTTATAGATGGTTATAACTGCTTTGATTGATTAACTAAAAGCTTTAAAATGAGATCTAAACAAACATGCTCTTCCTTTGCTGTTAAATTTCTCCTTCAGTTTATATAAATACAGGGTTATGCTGCCCTCTGCCTGTTGCTAGCCCACCAAAAATTGAAGTGGAATTTGGACTCTGAAACTTTCTACCTTAAAAGTGGCTTTTAAATGTTTGAGTTGCCACTTACCAAATATGTAATTTTGAAGTTGGAAAATGATACAGTATGAATCTATGTAGAGATTTCCTGAATTTGAATGTTTTGACAAAATGCCCTTGAAGACCTTTTCTGAAATTGGTAATTGCTGATTTTAAATGAATTTGGAGAATACCCATGTATAGGTTAAAATGATGCATTGGTAAATGTTATTACCAGTGTTATAAATTAAAATTAAAAGTGTTCTGGTTGGGTAAATCAAATTGGTAAGACAACTGAAGTTAACTTCATATGGGGGAACCATCTGGGAAATAAGAGCTAAAAATACTGGCCCTGTGCCAGAAACAAGATCCCAGAGCATCCTAGGAACCCCTGTGACCCTTTCTCAGCCAAGCAGACTGAAGGTAAGGAAGAATTTATACCACAAGATTTTGACTTTTTTAGTGAGGTATATAAAATCTAATAATTGGGTGTAGCTGATTGATTCAGAGCAGCGTTTCTCAAAGTGTAATGTGCACCCAGATCACCCAGAGATCTTTTAAAACCAATCTTGCATGTTCTGGTCTGTAAGGTCTAGATAGGGCCTTAGAATCCGTACTTCTGACAGACCATGCCAGGATAACGCCCTGGCTGCTCTGAGTGGCAGGTTTAGAGAAAATAGTATTATACCCCTCCTCCTCCAGCACGCACGAGATGACGATGTTGGCTCTTTTCTATCTAATACTGGTAATGGCTTTCCACTGAAATGTCGTCACTTTTAGTCCCAACTGACACGTTGACTAATGCTTATATATGTAGGACCACCATCTTCAGTCTGGGGTGTAAACTGATGGGTCCATTGGCCATGCAAGGATTAAACGTATGACCTTACCTTGGTGCTTTGAGTTGCTGAGAGGAGTTTCAGATGTAGGTATGCAGAGTGAAAATGTCAGAATTCCTTAATGACGGGGTGAAAAGAGGAAAGAAAGGAAATTAGTACTTATTGAATGTGATATGCCAGACATCTGCCCAGTGCTTATTTAATCATCACATCAGCTATTCTTATTTTTCTGCCTAGAGTCAGAGAAAGCTCCTTTAAACTAAAACACAGTGCCTTTGGAATTAGACCCACTAGGATTTACTATCTTAGCGCAGAGCCCCACTCACTGAGTCTCCTTTGCTAATTCCTCTCTATCTTCCTAACCTCTTAAAGGGGTGGAACCCCAGGACTGGCCATGGCCCTCATGAGATATCATCCCATTTTGGTCTTTAAGTGCCATCTATTTGTGGACACCTCCCAAACTTATATTTTCAGACAACACGTGTCACCTGAACCACAAACTCATATGTATATATCCAATATCCTTTTTGACATCTTCGCTTGACAGCTGATGTCTCTGACTGAACATGCCCCAAGCCTTACTTCCCTGCACAAATGTGTTCTTCCCTAGCTCAGTAAATGGCACCTTCATTCTAGTTGATTGTTGATCAGGAAAAAACCTTAGAGTCATCCTTGATTCCTGTCTTTCACACACACTTAGATCCAATCCCTGAGCAAAATGTGTTATTTCTCCTTTGAATGTCTATCAAGAGCCTGAACACTTCTCAACACTCCCACTGCTGCTACCTGAGTTTAAGCCACCATCCTGTCTCACCTGGATTATTGCAGTAACCTCCTCCTTGGTCTCTCAGCTTCCACCCTTGCTCTTTTCCATCTGTTCTCTCCAGACTCAATCCTGAGGCTTGCTCGAAACCTTCCAATGCTCCTTCTGAGGACAAGTCCTTATAATGACCCAAGGCCTTACCTGATGTGGCATCACTGCCCCCTGACTCCATCCCTCAGCACACTAGCTCCAGTGGCCTCCTTGCTGTCAAATATACTCTGTGTCTGAGCCTCTGTACTTGCTGTTCCCTCTTCTGTGAGTGCTTTTCCCTCAGATATACACTTCTCCAGTTCTCTGCTTAGATGTTACCTTATCAGAGAGGCCTTCCTCTGCTTCCACCTCCTGTAACTTCTCTATTTTTCTCCATCTTTCCTATCCCCTGTTTTTAAAGTTTTCTTAGCACTCCTAGCCACCTTGGACAAGTATGGTTTACTCTATGCTTTCTCCACTGGAGTGTTAACTTCGTGAGGGCAGAGGTTCTGTTTTATTTCCTGCTGTGTCCCTAGGATCTGGAATGGTGCCTGGCATACGGTAGGGGCCCAGTGAGTATTTGCTGAGTGAGCAAATAATTGGTGACTAGGTAATTTAGTTTCTCACTCTTTTTTCCCCACTAGGAGAGTTCTTTACAGAATAAGAGAAATTTCTCTCGACTTTATAATAGCTGCTGTCTTAATAGTTGGGTTTTTTGGGTTTTTTTTCATGCTTAGTAACCTAAAATTTTGATTCCTTTAGCTTTTGATATTCATTTGGCAACTGTATTTCATGTAAAAGCATTGTTTAGGGCTTCCCTGGTGGCACAGTGGTTAAGAATCCGCCTGCCAATGAAGGGGACACGGGTTCAAGCCCTGGTCTGGGAGGATCCCACATGCCGGGGAGCAGCTAAGTCCGTGTGCCACAACTACTGAGCCCACCTGCCACAACTACTGAAACCCACGTGCCTAGAGCCCATGCTCTGCAACAAGAGAAGCCACCACAATGAGAAGCCTGTGCACCGCAACGAAGAGTAGCCCCTGCTCGATGCAACTAAAGAAAGCCCATGTGCAGCAAAGAAAACCTAATGCAGCCAAAAATAAATAAATTAATTAAAAAAACAACAACAGTAATTCTAAAAAAAAAGCATTGTTTAGCAGATTTAGTTCTTAGACTTTCAGGCAGTTAATGATTATCCTTAAAATAGGTTATCCATGGAAAAATTATGACCAAACCTACTTTAATAAAGGCAGCATTTCAGCCATAGTAGTAAATCCTGCCAAATGGTTTTCTCTGAACATTGAATTTTCAGGCCTTTTCATTTTCTTAATTGATGCATAAAATCCTATTGTAAAGCTAGAATCATTAAAAGAAACAAAACCTAGCAAAGGGTTTTTTTAGTCTTAAATCAATTGATTTAAGTTATAAAACATACACTATTTCATTTGGACCCCTTGATTTTATACTAATTAAAGGTCAGTCTTTTGTGAGTGTTCTAGAACTATTTTAAATACGTTGAATTTCTCCTTTCCCCTCTAAAACACAAACAAAACCAAATAAAAATTAATTATTGTTTGAATCAGTCTGTAGCTGTACTTGATTTAGTGTTATTCAATTCAATATGTAATTAATAAGCCTTGGGCTATATCCTCAGGGGTTTATTGCATTTTTCTGGAGATTTGTGTGCACCTGCACAAAAAACTTAAGAGAAAAAGGCCTGGTACCTTCAGTTCAGTAGCAGAGGCATAAACGAGGTGTGGGCCCAGAGGGAGAGCAGTTCTGGGTGTTGATGTGGGGAAGAGGAGGTATCCTGAATCCCAGGCTTTGGGAAGGAGTTGAAATTTGGACTTGGGATATTTTGGGCAGAGAAAAATTGCTGTGAACTTAGGTGTAGATAAATGATGTGTTGGGGAATAGAATTTTCTTTGGAAAAGCATAGACTTTGTGATAGAGAATTACTAAAAAAGTTCAACTACATTAATATTATAGTTTACTATATTTATCTAAAAATGGTTAAATTTTTTTTTTTTTAATTTATCAAGGCAAGCCACTTATTACCAGAGCCTATGTCAGCAGCATTATTTCTAGTTTCTTTGGACATGCCTGTTTCTTTGGAATATCCAAATATTCATGAAGCTGTTGTGGCCTATTTGGAACAGCTGAATTCTGAAAACTACAGTATTTATAAACGAACTGCAGAGGCTGTTTATTCACTTGAGTGTACCTGTAACTTCCTGTCTGATGTTGGAAAGGAGGTAAAAAGTTTTGTTAATATCTCTTTAAAATTCCTTTGATAAAATATTTAGAAAATTTAACCTATAGTTTTCAAATTGATGGACATTTAACAATTGAATTCTTAGGGGTGGGATCCATTATTACTGAATGGCCCAATTATAAGATTAAAGTAAGGGTATGATTTATGTAAAAGTAAAATGAAGATTTAGATTAATGAATGGTATATATTCATGAGACCAGTGGTTTAAAAAAAACAATAATTATTATCAATATCTTTATTAGTGAGTTCCTCTTTGAAGTGGCTTACTGTGGGTGAACAGAGTGACAATTGATGTAAACAGAATTATGAGGGCCATTTTAGTGCTTATTTGTAGACACATTTTTTTCCCTTAGTATTTTATAGACCTTTATTTATTCACAGAAAGAGCCTGATTTTTTGTTAAGTAAAGCCATGAACTAGATTGTAAGGTAGTAGGATGACTTTCAATACCATGTTATAGCAATAATTATGTATTTGTTATTTATCCCTTTTAGGATATTATTTAGTATGTTATCAATGAAAGGGTTAATGAGTCTTAAAGTAGACATTGACTACAATAGTTGTTTACTGTTTGAAGATACCAAAATGGGTCCTGAAGATCTTGAAAAATTAGGAGCAAAATTTTACTCCGTTTGGCCCCTACAGTGGAGTTTTTTTGAACTTCATATTTTAAATTTTCCTTATTTACCCACTATTGTTTATTTTTATTTTCTTTTCGCCACATCTTTATGCCACTGTATCTTGTCTCCTCCATGATAGAATTTTGAACTGCCTTTTATTTGAATTATTTCTGTGGCATTCTGCATGGTCAGTTAATCACACAGGTATTGATCACCCCCTATTTTCCCTAGAACCAATCAGGGTGTTAGAAGTGGGAGTTAGATCTTAAAATACATGAGTCCTGCCTTGAGCTGCAGTTACTAGGGGGATAAGGCCACAACTGAGCAGTCAAAGAACCATGCCACTCAGAGGTAAATAATATAAAGTCTTAAGCGGCGTTGAGTTAGGCATTTTCCCCACATTTTTCCTCCTAGGCTGACGTTTTTGGTTTGCTTGTTGAGCAGATTGACTTAAGTAAATGTGAACAGTCTCAGGGCCTCTGGATGATCTAATTTCTTGAAGCTGCTTTGTTAGCTGTTGAGAATTTTATTGTACATGACCTTGACATTTACTGTTCCATTCTCTTCTTTTTTTAGGGCGAGAAGAATCTCTTAGAATTAGTGGAGCTGGCAGACCAAGCCTTACATAGCTTTTCCTATCATCAGCATTTCCCCTTAATAAAGGAAATCATCTGTATTTGTTCAAAGATGTAATATTTTCTTTCTTAATATGATTATATTATTATAGGTTTTGTGTGTGTGTGTGTGTGTGTGTGTGTGTGTGTGTGTGTGTCTAAGTTTAGGAGCAATGAAAATGAAACTTGTCTTAAATCTGTTATTTTTTAGTTTAAACTGCTTTTATATGTTTTGATCTTTAAACTCTATATATATAGTAGCATTAGGATAGTTAACTGTTTTAATCAAGAGTAAGCTTTAAAAATGTCATGCCTATAATCAACATGAATTATCCTTGGATTTTTATACATTTGTTTTGGTGTCTTTCCAAACAAGTATCCAAGCACATTTGTTTATTTATCTTTAACATTTTAATTAATAACTTGAATTGAGGATTTTTAAAATGTAAATTTCATTATTCGTACCTTTTATATGGATTTTTGAAAAGCATCATGCATTGGTTAATTTATTTGGGGGACATTGGGACAGATTTTTCTTTAAAACTTAGTATTTTCATTGCTTTTGGAAAGAGTAAATTCCATGGTGATAAATATCCATTAAATATGGGATTTATTTTTCTTTCTATCAATCATCTGTCTATCTGTCAATCATCTCACATAATTACCTTTTTTTTGTGGTGAGAACACTGAAGATCTACTCTCTTAACACATATCAAGTATACAGTACAGCATTATTAACCATAGTCCCCAGAACTACCTATCCTGCATAACTGAAACTTTGTACCCTTTGACCAACATCTCTGCATTTCCTCCAGCCCCTGGCAACCACCAATTCTACTCTCTGCTTCTAAGTGTTTGACTTTTTTAGATTCCACATATAAGTCAGATCATGCAGTATTTGTTTTTCTGTACCCTGGCTTATGCCACTTAGCATGTCCTTCAGCTTCATCCATATTGTCACAGATGATAAGATTTCCTGCTTTTTTTAAGGCTGAATAATATTCCATTATATTTATATATATTATATATATATAATATATATATATACACACACACATACACATACATACCACATTTAAAAAAATCCATTCATCTATCAACTGACACATTGTTTTCATGTATTGGCTATTGTGAATAATTCTGGAATGAATATGGGAGTACATATATCTCTTTGAGGTACTGATTTCATTTTCTTTGGTTACATACCTAAAAGTGGAATTGCTGGGTCATATGGTAGATCTGTTTTTATTTTTTTGAGGAACCTCCATACTGTTTTCCATAATGGTTGTACCATTTTACATTCTAAATATAGGTTTCTAAAGACATTTTGTTGTTTTGTATTCTTTAAGAGAGAATATTCCCTGCCTTGAAACAAGTAAATGCTTGAGTAAATATTAATTCTGGGTTAGTTAAACAAGATCTCAGTTGTAGGAACTGGAGTAGGAAGAAACCCCTTTCTCTGTGCTTTTCAGTCTCATGTTTAGTACCTTACTTGCCTTAGATGTCTTGTACGTTTACCTTTTTACCAGCTGGAAATCTGCACAGGCCAGTCCATTATTACAAGGAGAAAGTCAGAAGGTGTTTCTACGTATGTTGTCTCACCCTTTGCCACAAGTGAAAGTTAAAACTTACCACTGTTGTCTGGAAATTGTTAAGGTAGGATTTTTTTGTTTTTTATATTTTTGGGGAGCATTAGCACTGGATTTTCTGATTATAACTCCAAAATTAAATTACTTGACCTTTTGGATATGATATAAGAGTTATTACCATAAAAATAGATGGTAGTTTTTAGTCAACTCTAAGAGATTTATACTATTGAATTCCCTTAGTAAGTCTAGCAACTGAATTGCCGTATTAGCAGTTTTAATAAGAATTACATTTATGTTGTATTATTTAATGATGGAAAAATTGTAAGGAAAAGTTGACTTCTATCAACAAGTATTCAAAGGTGATTTCTATGCTCAGGAAAAGTTTTAGCTTATTATGGCTTAAAATTTGTAGTTTCAGATCTGTTTTCTTAGTAATATTCTTCTTTTCTTTCTTTTGAAACAAATATTTCCTGCGTTTTTAAATTATAAAATATTTCAGCATAGAATAGTACATAAATATTAACTATTTCAATATTGAGAAGAACACTGTACATAGGACAGTATAGAAAAATATATATATATTCCTGTGTACTCTTGAAAATGTCCTCTTGTATTCAGTACTCTTATAAGTACTATCTAGATATAATGTTTACATTTTGCCATTTTTTACTTATGATCCTTTTTTCAGAGAAATAAAAATATTAGTTATAACTGAAGCTTCTTTCTTTTCTCTTCCCCTTTTTTTATGCCACCAAGATAACCACTCTTACAAAGTTTTTGTTTATCCTTCCCATGCATGTGTTTTATATATGCATATCTCTATAAATCATATATATTACTGTTTTTGTCTCTTTAAAAAAGTATATAATTTCATACCGTACACATGTTTTTGCTGCCTGTTCTTTTCCTTTAATAGTAAGGTTTAAGATCTACCTAGTGGATTCATCTTAACTGCTCTTTACTTTGAATATACTTTCTTCTATTTATTGATAAGTATTTAAGTTCAGTCTACTTTTTACTGAGCTATGTTTTTCAGTATTTTCAACGACAGTCTAACTGATAGTGCATGTGTTTGAAAATGTCTTGATTTCACCTTACTCTTGAATGATAGATTAGCTGGAATTATAGAATTCTATAGAATTCTGTAGAATTATAGATTGACCGCCATTTTTCCTTAGCCCTTTGCCAATACTGCTTTGCTCTTGTTAGTCTTTTATCATTGTCAAGAAGTTTGCTATCAGTTAAATTATAATTTCTTTGTATTTTTTTTCTTCTAGTTGCTTTTAAGATCTTTTCCTTAGCTCTGGAGTTCTGCAGTTTCATTACAGTGTAACTTTGTATACACTTTTTTTTTTAAACGTATCTTTTTTAGCATTCTTCAGTTTGAAAACTCATGTCTGCCTTCACTTCTGGATAATTCTCAGTCATTATTGTTTCCCTTATCCTTGCTGTTCTCTCCAAGTGGAACTCTCATTAGATCATGTTAGATCTTCTTATTTTACCCTTTGTGTCATTTAAGCCCTCTTTTATATTTGATCTTTTTTTGTTTTGTTTGGATAGAATTCCTCAGTACTGTCATTCAGTACACTAATTCTTTGCTCAACGATGTCTAATTTGCTTTTTAAAAATTGTGGTAAAATACGCATAAAATAAAATTTACCATTTTAACCATTTTTAAGTTTTTGGTGGCATTAAGTGCATTCACATTGTGCAATCATCAACATTATCCATCTCTAGAACTTTTTCATCTTCCTAAATTGAAACTCTGTACCCATTAAAAAATAACTCTCTATTACCCTCCAACCCCCCCCAGATCCTGACAACTGCCATTCTACTTTCTGAATTTGACTGTTCTAGGTACCTCCTACTTGTGGAATCATATAATTGTCTTTTTTGGGTCTGGTTTATATCACTTAGCATCCATGTTTAGTATATATCAGAGTTGCATTCCTTTTTAAGGATGAATAATATTCTGTTGTATATATACCACACTTTATTACCCATTCATGTGTTAGTGGGCATTTGGGTTGTTTCCACCTTTTGGCTACTGTGAACAGTGCTTCAGGTATACAAATATACCTGCTTGAGTTTCTGCTTTCAGTTTTTCTGGGTGCATATCCAGAGTGGAATTTGTGCTAATTTTGTCGAAGAGATGATACAGAGTCATTACCTATATGCAGGTGCATCACTGTATTGATAAGAAAAATCCCACATATATGTTGTCCTCCCCCTCACCCAGAAACTTAAGTCTGTTTTGATTTGAATTTTCTCTTTGTCAAACTTCAGTAAGCAAAATACAAACACCTTAGGGTAAGTTTATGGTGGTGTTTATTTCTTTTATGTCTGTTATTATGAACAACTTTAAAAGGTTATGGTTGTCTCAGCAGTTTGGTTATTTAGTTTGTCAAGACTACTCTTGTTGGCTGAAAGAAATGTAATAGGTATCTCATGCAAACTCAAAAGCTGTTAGTTAAGAGAATCTTTTTTTGTGTGTTCTACCGGTTAAAAGAAAAGTTTCAGTGACATAAGTACTAAAATTGGATTTGAATTATTAACAGAAGAAAGAGGAATGCTTTGGAAAAATCACTGTCACTAATTTTTAAAAACTTTTTGTATTATTTTGCAGGAATGTTTAGGTGTCCATAATGTCAGTAAACCTGTGTCTTCCCTGTGTAATGGGATTCATTTTCTACTTCACCCAAAAGTTCTGTATGAAATCTCTGCGTTTGGTATTCAGGAGCCCCACAGTGAGGTATGGCATGTTAGAGGGAAGCACGAAAGGCTCCTCTGACTCTTTAGATACTCAGCTAAATCAAGATAATGTTCTCACGTCACAAGGTAGTATGAGAAACTAAAAAGAAACTTGTCTTTGATGTATGGGTTCAGTTAAGTTGTTGTTTAACTAAAAAGAAATGTTAAAATAAAATGAGGCTCAAAATACAGGACGTACTTGTTCTCAGAGAATTCAGATCAAACTGTTAAGTTTTTCATGTAAGATGTAGTAATGATGCAGTAGTTATAATAAGCAGAGTATTTCCTTAAGGAACATTTTTATTCAATGGAAAAATATACTTTAAAGGTTAAAAAAAAAAAAGAAATCATTAAGGGGGAAGGACTGGTTGAGAAGAGAATGTAAGATGATGCTGTGGAAATAGGAACGTTTGAGGGAAGAGATGCTAATTACCTTTCCAGATTTTATGAACTATTACAGGTATGTAAGATGACTTAACGGGCCACCTTCTCTTGGATTGTTTCCCCCGTATTGTTGAGCAGGTGAATGCCACTGCCAAGGCCATCCTGATGCATCTGCTGCAGGGGCGACTGAGGATGACAGCACTGACCTGGAACAAGTTTATCGAGTCTCTGTGTCCTGTCATCCCAGTGCTACAGGTACTCTGTGCTCACCTGCTTACGCTACCATTTCTCTTTAGTGAGTGTGATTGATTTAAACGCACGCAAGCAGTAGAACCATCATGCTGTGGGAGAAATGAAGTGAAGCCACGAAGGCACTGTGGATAAGGGAACAGGAAGTGGGCGGCTGTCTTGTTTCTGGCAGAAGGTTAAGGCAGGCTAGCGAATTTATCTGTGTATACCGGGTGGGAGGTTAAGAAGTGAGACGCAGGCATTTAGCATTGACTGTGAAAAATAGAGCTCAGCCTTATATAAAGGCTTTTAGCCAAAGCTAACAGTGCTTTCTAAACAGACTTTATGTAATGAAACTGGCTTCATGAGTTCTGTCTGTGCATATATGGATTAGCCTGATACTTTGATTAATGAGCCCTTAGAAACAAAGCTTTTTTAGCAGTCCTTCTGGGCTTAGGTAAAGGAGGGAGGGAAGTGCAGGGCCTTCCTTCCCTCCCTTGCATGAGAAGGTGGAGATGGGAAACACCATCATAGGAACAGTCCTCTTAGAAGAGAGAGCTGGGCCTCAGGCCCTGCCGCTTGCACAGCTCAGTTCCTTGCAGGCGCACCGGCAGCACTCCACCTTTGTAGTGAGGGGACAGGTCTCTGGGAGGGGCATCATCTAGGGGCAGTGCCACTACTAGAATCTTGGAAAGTAGAAAAATTAGCAAGTGTCAAGGGGGTTGGCACATTTTCCTGAAGTTCTCCAGTATTATTTTTTAAATACAGTTGTATGTAGGCTTCTTACCTCATGTAGGTTATTTTGAAAAGTCATATTCAACTGAATTGAAAGAAATTTGTGAGTTGCCTGACAGGTCAACACAATTCTTAATTCAAGTTAAAAAACTAAGCAGTATGCGCATACAATCAGATGGTCATTTCTCTTTTTATGAAATCTGTTAGGGCTATGCTGACACAGAGGATCCTTTGGGTAACTGCATTCTCCTCCTAAGCAAAGCGAGTTCTGAGGCTGGTCAAGGGATTCTCCCCTGTACCACCTGGTTAAAGTCCATACTACGGCTCCTGCTGGTGAAAAAGCCATCGTAAGTACAGCAGAGTCTACTGAATGTGAAAGATGAACGGGAATGTTCTAGGAAAGGGTAGTAATTGTATCAAACGGTATAGAACCAAAGGAGGTAAAGTAAAGTGATTCTCTTCCTAGACAGAGACGGGGAGCTAATGGCTGAAACTAACCCAGTAAAGGTGTTTTGGACACTTTCTAAGACGCTCTGTCCGTCCTCCAGCCTTGCCGTCAGATCAGTCTATGTTACGGCATCGCTGCCCTCAGTGCTGTTCATAGTGCTGCTGCGGGCAGGGTGGAGAGCCGTGGAGAGAAACAGATTGCAAAAACCATAGGGCATTCGCATTGTCTTCTCGTTAGAAATTGTTAGTCTCCTGGAGTGCAACTTTTCTAATTAAATACTTGTTCTGAAAATTAAAGTTTTTCTTGAAAGTGTAGTGGACCAGTTGCCTCACATACCAGGGTATGCATGTATTTTAATCTTGTTTAGCTTGTCCTCTTTTTTGGGAAACTGAAAAAGTGTCCTTTCCTCTACAATTAGTGTAAGTATCATTTTAACTAAAAGAAAAGGAGAGAAACATTGTCTTCCTTCCCTCTCTGTCAGTGCAACATGAATCTTGTGTTACTCTCTTTAGATAACAGTGGTTAGATTTTCTCTCACTGAGAAGAGAAAAAAAGCTTAGAGTAAAGATGGATAAACAGTGATGAAGAGAAAGTGTCGGTTGAAAAGGCTAGGAGAAACAGACAGATGTTCTTTTGACAATGGATAATATTGTTTTCCCCATACTTACATCAGGGTAATGCAGTGGCTTATTTATAAACAGATGATCAGACTGAAAATGAAGGAAGGAGGTGAAATAAACTAAAACGTTAAGAAAATGGAAGGAGGAAAGTCAGAGGAGATTGTAAGGGCTCATGCATCGTGCAGAGAGGAAAGTTGTGGGTGTTGCAGGAAGCAGAGGGGCAGATGGGGTGAGTGTGTTTGTGCTCCTCAGGGATTGGCTTCTGCACATGTTCCCGTTGACCCTCGGCAGTGTCTTTATTAATGTGCTAGTATAGTATTCCCTACCCCAAATTTGGTGATGTAACACAATAGGTGTATATTTTTGGTTCACCTTTGGGGGCCCAGAGTCTCCAGGTAAACAAAAACAGTCTTATCAGGCAGGACATTCTAAGGGCTTAGAGATCCCCTCCCAGGAGCCAAGGGCAAGGCCAGACCTCTCTTTGGGTAAGGTAATTCTCAATTACACAGAACTTAAAGCAGTCTAAATTACATATTTGTTTTCATCATTTGACGAGTTCTACCCCATCTCACCAGACCATAAACTCCATTAGGCAGGAACCCCATCCATTGGCTAATCTTTCCATCCTCAGAACTTCATTGAGTACCTTGGGCATAAATATGCTCAAAATGTATTTGTTGAAAGAAATAGGTATAGAGAAATAATCGCACCATGGTGCTCATGCTAAACCTAAAAAAAAGGCTAAATTTATCTACCAGAGGAGGAGATGCATTAAAAACATGCTTTACATGTCACACTCTAGGCTTTTGCCTGTGGGTGGTGGCTGTCTCTCCACTGACGACCCAAGATGTTAATACAGAGAGTGCTGGCACAAAGGAAGAGCATCGTGTGGGTGTCTGGCTGTTCTGAGCTTTCATGTGGTCACAGCAGATGGGAGAGGGAGGTTTGCCTGACTCCCACACCATCTTGGAGTAAATATTTGCCCTCCAAAGATGATATCTATTAGTAATACACTAAATTCCTGCTTTCTCTAGATTTGGTAAGCACTTGAGAACCGTGGTGGGCAATGGAACCTAGCAGCACACAACACAGACATGACGCTGCCCTTCCAGAATTGGTCATGTAATTGAGAAGAGAGATCTTACCAGTTATACTTTATTATTAATTGTAATACAGCGAGATCAGTGTTATGATGGGGGACTTCAGGGGTCAGGACACAGCCTTTGCTGTGGTAGGGTTGCCTCCCCGAGTGTGCAGGTTTTAATCGTAGTCTCACAAGTAGTACCTAAAACCTGGAACTTGCATTACTTCTTAAAACTTGCCCAGTGTCCGTGTAGTTCCAGAACCTGTCTCAGTAACTCATCGCTGTGCGTCCACTCAATGGTTTTTTCTGTTTTTCCATTTCATTGTCTCGTGCATATGCAGTATTTAACCTTTTCTTGAAATCTTCTACCTCCCCACTCAGTGCTCAACTGACCTTGATGCTAATCCATTCCACATAAAATAGAATTTTGATGGGAACCAAAAGTATTTGTATTTTCATATCTGAGGGGATCTGTTTCACGCCCAATATCTCGCTTTAGCTGTTAGTATGATTACTCTCCTGGAGGTTCGACCTATTGTTTGGGCTCTGCTCATGGGTCTGTGATAGTTTTTATGATTGAGATACATCGCTAGACTTGGAGTCAGGAGCTAGGATTTTTAATTTGCAGACCGATTTACTGGAGCTGAGGTGATATTGACAGTGAAGTTCACAGTCTCAGTGAGTCTGCACCTTCACTTGTAATTATTGATTATTCTTTATTTCTGCAGCTTATTCATAAATGTAAAATGCAGGAATAACTGTGGTTATACACTAAGTATTTTAATAGAAAAGGTAAAATGTCATCAGTAATGTCAGTATAAGCATAGCTAATTATTGTGTTGATTTGATTTAATTCTTTGTGTTATGGGCCTTTATAATTTCTCTACATTTGTATATTACAAAATGTTGACTTAAAGACTTTGTTTCTTCAGGGTCCGGGTGCTGGCCTTAAAGCTTTTAGCAAGTCACCTTACAAGGGAAGAGGGGGCGGATACCAAGCGCCCTTCAATCGATGCCAGAGTTCTCTCCAGAGTTACTAATTTATTTATTGTGAAAAAGCCTATTGAACTCAAATTGGATGACAGAAGAGAACTGATTATTAAGGTGATCATAACTTTCAAGTTTATTTATTCATAACTGTGTGATTGATATATTTTATGTTACATTTTTCAATTTGTGTTACGTATGGGAGAGGGAGAGAAATGGTGGCTTCACCTGTGGTTTTTCCTGCCTAGTGTGAAGTTGTGTCCTGGCTTTTTCTGGCTCCTGGATACATTTATTTATTGAACAAATATTTCTTGAGTGCCTACTATATGCCAGCCATCGTGTCCCTTTTCATTCAGAATATACGCTGGAAATGCAAATTAATTTGAATGGTATCTTAAATACAACATAAGGCTAATCTAGTGAAAAGAAATTCTCTGATGCCTCTTAAAAACAAACATCACTGACATAAAATTATTCTTTTTCTTCTGTTGGAAATTGCCTGTAATACTAAAAAAGAAAATATGATGATGATAAAAGTTTTCAGCCTCTTCATTACAGGAAAAATAATATAGAAGGCAAGGGCAATTTCATTTAAATGTTACAGTGGTTCTGAGATTTTTTTTGTTAATCTCTTTTCTAAATCTTTGGCTTTTTTCCCCTCTTAAGAGGTGTAGCCTTCATCTCCTTGTCTGCCCAGAACTGCACCCAAATCATCGCGGACTGATATAGGATCAGATAAAGCAAGCTGTCCATTATCTTCATTGCTTCATTCCTGTGTTTTATAGCTTCTGTGATTCCAAGTGTGCAGTCTGACAGTTTTCTTATATTTAGACCAGACCCCGAGGCCTGTGGTAGAGCCACATGCAACACAATGGATTTTTTAAAACAGGGAAACACATTCAATGTTCTAACCTAAGTGTTCGGGGCCGTCTGATGGCCCTGGCAGGAGGATTGGAGAACGTTCCATGGGCCACATACCAGGTCCTGTTGGGGAATTCCTGCATACTGAGTCACTGGTATCACTACTGCACCCTGTGTGTCGCATGGAGGAAGGTGGAGTGGGGTTCTAGAGCTCTCTTTCCTAAGTCCACATGAGGGCTGCAGGTGGCAGTTGGGGGGAGAAAGGAGGGGTGTGCTCTCGGTCCTTTTCTCCCCCCCCTTTCCTGTTGTGTTTTGCCTCCTCAGACTGTCCCGGCAGGAAGTGACAGGGACTACTGTTGGGGGACTTGGTCAGAGTGCTGGGCAGCAAGCCCCAGGGAGCTGTCCGCTTCGGGGTCCCTAAGAGGGGGAAGCGGAGAGGGCCAAGGGAATTCCAGCTGGCGGCTTCGGGGAGCAGCAGAGAAATCCCAAGGCACGTGTCTGGGGTTGCTGTTCTCAGGCTAGCCTGGAACTACCTGTAGTGATGCTGTGTAACTTGGATGGTTAATGGGTCATGAATGGCTTCCTAGCGGAAATGTACGGTAAGAGGAGAGGCTTATTTGACATGATGGATCTTTGTTTTAGATCCTAACTCCCTCTCAACCTAGCACATCATTGTTGCAAATGTAAATATATCAGTTACTTAAATAAGTTGGCCTTCGAGCTTTTGCTTTTATAACTGTAGACTTTTACTGGAGAATTGGAAGTAGATGAAAAAAACTTTTTTTTTTTTTTTCAGTTGGAGACTGTTGAAAAGGTATATGACATCTTTATCTCAGATGATATTGATCTTATTTTGAGAAAGTCAGCCGCAGAACAGTTAGCTGTGATCATGCAAGGTAACATCTTTTAAGGAAAATGCTGCTGAGAATGGAATTTTAGATTGCTGTGTGTAGTAGTACTGGGGGTTGGCAAACTGTGGTTTGTAGGCCAGTCTGGCCTGTGGCCTGTTTTTCTTTTGCAGCCTTCAAGTTAAGGATGGTTTTTACATTTTTAACAAAGAATATGCGACAAAGGCCATATGCGGCCAGCAAAGTCCAACACATTTACTATCTAGTTCCTTAAAGCAAAAGTTTGCTGACCCCTGGTCTAGATTATTGTTGTTTGACCAGTGGAATGTCATTTGATAAAATTATCTTTCTTCTGAAATGTTGATATAATTCTAACAGTAAATTGCTTGTTCCTGTCTCAGTTTACCTAGTATATGATATTTCAGTTTGTTCCATCTTGCTTAGAGAAATCAATCAAATTGTACTTTGTGGGTAGGTAAGATAAAAATAATGCACTGTAACTATATATTTTCTTTAAAAGTTTATTTTTAAAAACAACTAGTAAAAAACAAAACAAAACAAAAACAACTAGTAAAATTTACTCTTAGCTTTGTTTGTAGTGTTATTATTCTTTGAGCTTTTAATTTTTTCCTATATGTGATGTATGTAATTTATCTTTGTTTGAGAGAAGTAATTTTGCATTTACATAAAAATATTTTTTTTAACTTGGAAGGTGGGGTATGATGGATATTCCCATCCTGACATTAGTGGAAACTGGGATGAGAGAGTAATTTGAAAGATCATATTCAACATATTTGTGCTTTTAATAACAATAATAGAGATAACCGAAAATAAGGCTCAATCAAATGTGGAGAGCCTTGGCTAAGAAGATTAAAGAAAGCTTTTAGAGGGTATTCTTTCAGTATTGTTTAACATTTCAGAAATGAAGCTTATGACTTGGGTATGCACTATATTGGAGGGTAGTGGAAACTAACCTTTTTAAAGTGGCAGCTAAAGGTAGTTACAGTGAAAGCTACAAATTAAATATCAACTTTATATTTGTACGTCTTTCTCAATGAGAGTATAGGAGTACAAACTAAGAAAATTTGTCTGCAAGTTGTGAAATACTTGTCACTAATCTATAAGCAACTAGAGTTTTTGGTGCTAGTGATATCTAGTATGTGTGTGTGTGTGTTTGTGTGTGTGTGTGTCTTAGTCTGTTTGGCCTGCTATAATAGAATACCATAGACTGAATGGCTTATAAACAACAGAAATTTATTCTCACAGTTCTAGAGGCTTGAAGTCCAAGATTAAGGTGCCACAGATTCAGTGTCTGGTGAGGGCCTGCTTCTTGGTTCATAGGTGGCTGTCTTCTCCCTGTGTCCTCACATGGAAAAGGGGCAACAAAGCTCTCCACTTTTTATAAGGACATCGATCTCATTCAGGAGGGCTCCACCCTCATGACCTCATCACCTCCCAAAGGCCCCACCTCCACGTACAACCGCACTGGGTATTAGGTTTCAAGCATGTGAGTTCTGCGGGGACAAACATTTAGCCTGCGGCAGCGTACACACACACACACCTGCATGTATATACTTATTAAAAAAAAGAGGTCGGGCTTCCCTGGTGGCGCAGTGGTTGAGAGTCCGCCTGCCGATGCAGGGGACCGGGTTCATGTCCCGTTACGGGAGGATCCTACATGCCGAGGAGCGGCTGGGCCCGTGAGCCATGGCCGCTGAGCCTGCGCGTCTGGAGCCTGTGCTCCGCAACGGGAGAGGCCACAACAGTGAGAGGCCCGCGTACCGCAAAAAAAAAAAAAGAGGTCATATTCTCTAGAAATATGTAGAGTATGTTACAGACCCTTTCTTTTATATTTGCTATTACCAGTTTGAGGTTAAAGATCTTGTATTAATATTGAGAGAAAAATGCAAGTCATATTTACATATTAGCTTGTGGAGAATTCTAAACATTTTGAGATGATGGATTTGGAAAAGAGAAGAAATGTCCATGAAAGAACATAAAATAATTTTCCATGTACAAATAAAAGTGTTCATTTGTATACTTAAAATTCTAGTCCTTTTCAGAATATGAGTTAGTTCATTTAGTTATTCTTCTTAAATAGTTTTTTTTTTTTATATTACAGAAGTAAGATGTGCTTGTTACTTAAAAGTTTTCAAATTGTTCAGATGTGTATAAAGTAAAAAGTTTAAAGTGTCATCCTCTAATTTTCAACACTAGGTGTAATTATTTTTAAAAGTTTGAAAGTTGTGTGGCTGTTCTATTTTTAAAACTATAGAAAATGTTCTTTAACTTTTAGTAACTTTTTTTTTGGTCTACAGATATTAAAATGCATGCTGTGGTGAAAAAATTATGCTTAACTGACAAGATAATTGAGTATTTAAATAAATGTGTGAGCCAGGATGGAGAGGTAAGACATATTTTTACAGATTGGTTTTTTATCATTTGAAATGAATTCAGCTGGATTTGGATGAGTACTTGGAGTTTCAGTCTTGAGTAACATACACTACCTTGTTCATTTTTTTTTAATTTCTAAAAGTGAGGTCTCTAAAGGAAAACCTTAACATTTCTATTAGATGTATAAGCAGAAGTATATATAAAACGTACTTTCAGTGGAAAATCTTAATATGTGCATTTTAGTTTCACACAATTTTGATGAAAAAGCATGACATTTAGAATAAGATGATGTTATAGTATATTTTATCTCACCTTTGAATTGATAAAAATAAATAACTGTGTTTTCCCCTGCTGGCCAGGTAATAGAGTGTCTAGTACAGCCAAGCCTCACGCTCCTGAGGAAGGTTCTCTGTGCTGACCCAGTCCTGCGTGTTTCCCTCTCCCAACAACCTTCTCTCTTGACCCTGCTGTTCAGAGGTAAATAAAATACATTCTGACAGTAATGAGAGCAATCTTCAGCTTTAACTGTTTATTCTTTAACTGTCGGTAACATTTTCTTTCCGCTTTACTAACACAATAACAAAGTTTATTAGTGAATATGCCACTGAAAAAGCCCATCGCAGTGGAAAATGTTTAACACTTTTGTGGGAATTTTCTTAAAATCCTGTTACAGAGTAGATCTTAGGGCTGAGAAGGGCTGAAGCCTCTGATCGCTCTCTGCACCTTGATGTAGCTGTTGTTTGGTGCTCAGATGGTCAGTTGTTACCTGTAGAGAGAGAGAGAGAGCGCTGCAGCTGCTGTTACTGTTGCCTCTTTCCAGTGTCTGTTTCTTCATTCTTGTTTTGTTTGTGCCTTTAGATCTGACACTTTGCTGTTATAACTGATTATGTTCTTAAACTGGCATTCAGAGTGTATAGACTCAACTTGTGGGGAGTGGGAACTAGACCATCCTGAATGACTCTGAGCATTAACTTATTACATTTTCTAAAGTTTGATTTTTTTTTTTAACCTTTTTCAGTTTGGTTGTAATTGAGTAATGTATTTAGGTGGAAAAATTCCATGTTATTTTTTTCTCTTCTTTTCTGACTGTTCTCAATAGAGAGCTTGGTAACATTCTGTGCTATTTTCTTTCCTAGAAATGTAGGCCATTGCTTTTAAATATTCTACAAGAGACATCTTGATCAAATGTCTTAATATTGCCTAACCTTGTCAATTATCAGGCATGTAAGAGATTAATGATATTTATGTTCAAAATATTATGAGTCATTTTATTTTAGCGTTTTCTTCTCTTCTAATGGCTTCTGCTTGCCAAGTGAATAGGACACAGTTTAAGTAGCACTGATAAAGGTTCAAACCAGGTAAAGTTCTAAAGAGAGTCAATGTGTTCGGCTTCATAAATTTTGAATAGTGTGTAAAATTTTATAAGTTTTTTTATAGATTGATGTGGAAGAGTAACAGTTATGGATCTCTAGTTTTCTTTTGTCTTGTTAATAATTGTCTTCCTGTTAACCTCATTTAGTAGAATTTAGTTCCTAGTTTACCTTTTCATTTATAATTTTGATTTAAATTATTCAAGCAATCAATTATGAGCACCTACTAGATTCAAAGGCACTTTCTAAGGCAACATTAATCTGTACCCTTTTAATACTTTTTTGATCTCATTGATGTTTCCAAAAATTACTTAAGTGAGCCTGAAAATGAATTATAATATCTCTCATTAATAAATTTAGGGCAAAGTTAGTTTTTTAACTAGGTACTCAACAAGGAAAATTAATTCCTCAGCAAACATTTATTGAGTGCATACTATGTGCTAGGCCAGTAGTGTCTGTATCCTCCAGACCTACCAGATCAGAAACTCTGTTTTAACAAGCCCTGTAGAGATTTGCATAGATTTGAAAGTTGAGAGCCACTGTTTTAATGATGTCAGTTTATCTGGGTTAACATCGCATTTCTCTGAGAATGGCATCTCTTCTTTCCGAGTTAAGATATTTTAAATTTGAAGTTCATTCTTTCTAGAGATAAAAATATTTTATAAAGTTATGCTTCTTTTTATTTACAGTTTCCTTGATATTTCATGAAGATTGTACCGTCGTGACTGAAGTTGGAGCATTATTTTGTCTTCTGTTATTTGATGAAGTGTCAAGAATGGATATGTGGTGAGCTATAAGAGTTTCAAAAGGTTTATACTCTGAATTGTCTGTCTGAGTTTCTGATGCAGTCTTATAGCAGTGCATGGAAATTTCTGACTTAGGAAGCTTATGCTTTCTATGGTAGATATACATGGTATGATTTTTGGTTTGAGTAGCAGTATTATGCACATTGGCTCAAAAAGTCACCCTGAACTTTTATTGTTGAACATTACTAAGTACAAAATTTGATAATTACTATAATAAGTTTTGTCATTAATACGTTTTTTGGTATATACACTCAATTTTGTGTGTTTTTTCTTTAATATTTAATTTAAAAAAACCTTGAGGAAGATGTTGAGGATGTAATGTCTGATTAACACTGACCCTGAGCAGGATCAGTGGGAGAGAGACACAGAGGCCACCTGCCAGTACAGCGTCTGCATTGTATGGGTCATTTATTATATGGACTTTGTAAAGAAAAGCATAATTTTGTCTTCAAAAGCAAATCTGGGTAGTGGCACCATGTTATAACTATACTAAATGATAGAACCAAATGCAGCTCTTGATTTGAGTTTCAGTCAAGGAAGCGAAGCAAGTTGTGCTTCTTAGACAAAACGATGGTCTGCTCAGTTGTTTCTTTCCTTTTGTGTTTCTTTTGTGAAATAGGTCTGATAATCTTTCCGATAAACCTTCTTCACCATCAGTCTTCAGTTTGCCTGTTTCAGTTTCTAGAAGGTAAAGAATTTATTTCTTTGATTTTCTCAAAGATAGAATACTGTTACAGAAAGGGAAATCAAAATCTATGATTTGTTAAAGTTTTCATCTAGTGTTTCATCACATGACTTGTAATGCTTTAATCTTTCCTTCATGGTGGTGCTTCTGAAAGTTCAGTAAGTGTACATCCCTGTCGCCAAGTTTTTGTTTTGATATTGTTCAAGTCTACACAAAACTTGAAAGAACTATATAGTGAACACTTGCATACCCTTCAGCCTAGATTCAGCAACTGTTAACACATGGGTCTGCTTTTCTGTCTTTCTCTCTCTCTCTCAATACATTTATTTATTTTTACGTAATCTTTTTCCCCAACCCATTTAAATATAAGTTTCAGACATAATTTTACTTCCCTCCCAATTATTCCAGCATGTACCTCCTTAAATTAGGGACATTATCCTACATAACCACTGTACCATGAATGGTCACATATAAGAAAATTAAAAATAATTCAGTAACATGATCCAGTTTCTCCAATTACATCCCAAATATCTTCTATAGATTTTTTTTTTTCAAAAAATGCAGGATCCAGTCAAGGTTATGAATTGCATTTGGTTTTCATGTCTCTAGACTTTTTAAAAAGTAAATTGTTTTCATTGAAGTATAAGATACATAAAGTTTACAAATCCTGAATTTTTCCAGATAAATACACCCACGTAACTAACATGTAGATTAAGGTATAAATTATCACTAGCATGCCAGAAACCACTTTTCCTTCCTTATTACCTTCCGGCGCCCACAGAGATGATTCTATTTTCATTCCTGTTATTATACATTGTTCTTGAACTTTATATTCTTGCATTTGCCTTCTTTTGCTCAACTTGGGTACAGGGTACAGATTATGTTGCCTTAGCAGTATTTGATCAACAAATATTTGTGGAGTATTTTCATTTTTGTGTAGTATTCTGTGTAAGAATATACTGCCGTGTAGTTACCATTCTATCACTGATGGACGTTGGGTTTGTTTTCTCTTTGGGGCTATTATGAATAATGACCGCTAAGCATATTCTTGAACACATATGGATCAGAGGATATTTATATGTTTAGCTTTAGTAGATGCCAACAAGCAGTATTCCAGAGTGGTGTACTGGTTTACATTCCTGCAGCAGTGTAGTGGTCCCAGATGCTGCACACCCTCTCCAGCTCTTGGTATTGACATCACCCACTATCCTTTTATATACGTATATATGTGAATGAATGTTCATAACAGCTTTATGTATAGTACCCAAAAGCATGAAACATCCCAAATGTCCAACAGCAAGGAGAATTGATAAATGAACTGTGCTATACTCACACAGTGAAACACTATACAACATTTAAAAACTACTTTTTACACAACAACATGAGTCTCATAGACATAGGGTTTATGACATAATCATAGACATAATGTGAAAACAGCCACAAAAGAGTATATACTGTATATTCCATTTATTTAAAGTTCACCAACAAAGTTGATCTCTGGTGAGAGAAATCAGAATAGGTAACAATAATATTTACCTCTTGGAGGAGGGCTAGGAGAGTAATTGACAAGAAAAGGGAACAAAGAAACTTTCTGAGGGGATGGAAATGTTCTGTGTTTGATTCTGGGTGGTGGTTACACAAATGAACACATATATAAAAATTCATCAGGCTGTACACTTAAAATCTGTGTATTTTAAGGGTAAGAAAGTTATATCTTAATAAAACTATGATTAATTTAAAAATAACATTTTATAGCTTGCTAGATATTATTACATGTAGTATAATCATTTTCACTGCTGTATAGTACTCTTGTTAGATGATACCACAGATTATTCATTCTCCTGTCATGGGGTATTTGGGTTGATTCTGGGTTTTTGCTCCTGTATACATCCCTGTAAGCATTATTGTATGTATCTCCTGGGATATGTGTCCAATAGTTCCTCTTGGATATATCCTTAGGAATGAAATTCTTTAGTTGCAGACATCACATTCTTTATGGTCTTTAGGTTTGGCTAAATAATAAAACACACACGACAGTAGGTCATCCCTGAAATGTGATTACCTGTGTGGGTGCCGGGGGCTGTCTTGGCATAGGAGGCCCACGTCCCAATAGAAAATGTGATCTCTAGGAAGCATGCCGTGGGCATAACGTCCAGGTCCCCGCAAGGCAGATCATGTATGAGAGCCACAGCACTCAGGGATACTCAGAGCTGTGGCTTCCCACTGTACATTTACACACAGGTGTGGGTTGCTTCCACACTTCCCAGTCCAGATGCAGGGAGTGATTGTCACCATAATCAAAGCGGTTTAGTAAAATTATTGACATTCCATATCTATTTGGTTGTCCTGGGGAAAAGGGTCAGAGAGTTACCTCAAGATCAAGGTTGTCCATACAGAAGAAATGTCAACAGTAATTTCTTTACACATAGTAATGTCATTTAAAAAATTGTCCACATGGTGGATGTGTAGTGGTTTCTCAAACTGGTCCTGATGTAATACCCTTTGCTTTTTATTGTTTTCTTCCTTCTATGTTCTTCAGGTGTAATTTGCAGTTCATTTTATAACTTATTAAAAGCTTGACCATTGATTGACAGCCTTAACTCTTTTCATTTAGTGCAAGCCCTTTCAAGGAGGCTCTTGTGTCCTTTTGACATGGCTTCACAAGCCTTTTAGTACATTCTTGCTTTCTGGCATGAAGAGATGTCCACGGTTCACCTTTGATTTCCCTATTTCAGACCTAGCATTAGCCATCTCTCTAAGGAGCCCTGGTTACTTCTAAGGAAAATTCCAATTTTTAAAATTTATTATCTTTTAAAAAATTATTCAGCTTCATTTATATACAGAACTCTACCTTAGCCTCTTTTTTTTGAGATGCATGAAATGAAAAAGCACACGAAATTTCCCCTTAAAAATCCTACCCAATTGTGTTTCTCTAATATTAGTTACAAATACATGACTTAGGGGTTTGGGATATGTTTTATAAGCAAAGTCATTCTTTAGCATTTGAGATGCTAGGCATTGCAGTCCTGCTAAACACTATTAAATTAACATTAACTAGTTTAAGAGATACTGCTATTGAATCTTTTCTTAGATCTAAAAATATTTCTGGGTTCTCTTGGTGACACACAGTGACTGAGTTTATTGATGGTACAACTGTGTTCTCAAGTGAAAATAGTAAGTTGTGATTCTGTCACTTAATGACCCCTGTGAACATAAGCAATTCATTTAGCGTCTTTAAGACTCATTTTGATCATCTGTAAAATGGATTTCATGGTGCCATGCCATGTGACTGTCAATGAAAGGTAGATAACGTACAGTGTGTAGCATAAAGTAGACATTTGTGTTTCAGCTGAACACCTTGTGTGTGTGGTTCACTGTAGCCATGGGCCTCGACTTCAAGGGGCGTCAGTCATCTCTGCAAACAACCCTAATACAACACAGAGTATGGTAAGTCCTCAGGAAAGTTTAATTAGGTGTTTTTGAAAGTTTAGAGGATGGCAAAAGAATAAAGCCTGGTAACTGTTCAAAACTGGGACCACGTGAGAGATCTTTGTATTGCTGTAGAATGAGAGGCGTGGAACTAGCCCTCATTTGTGGCTCATTCTTTTGAGTAGCACTTAAGAATTTAAAAGTATGTAATTATTTTTATACATTTTCTTTAGGTACCATCTACCAGTACATGTACTTGGCCACCATGCTGTGAGTCCTTACTCCATAGTTTTGCCGTTATCTGCTGATTGTTTGGCCTTGAAGCCGGTCTCAGATATGCTGAGAATAGCTTGGAACCTATCATGGTATCATGGGAGTGATAATCTGTTGAAGCAAATGAACTCTGAAACTAAAATCCAAGAGTAAGCTGTTACATGTAGTAGAAAAGCATTCACATCTACCTAATTATGACTAATTAGCTAGGCCTTATTTTTCCTTTAGGTCAAGTAGCTTTCTTACTTTTTATTGTCTGACCCTGCTTTCTCACTGAAGATTATAATTTTTACTTTGTTTTAAAGATTACATGTCGTTCATTACTTTTTAAAAACTATCACACAAAGAAATTTAAATTAAAAAGCATTGTGCTCTGCTGTTTTGGAGATTATATAAAGTTTGGTTAGTTAACAGATGTAATTCACTAGGAAAAGTGCTCTGGGTTAGGGTAGAAGCTTAGTAAATACATATGTGAATTTCGTTATCGTCACTGGGGTGATGACGATGATGATGACTTTTAAATACCTCAGTATTCTAATCTGTCAGTACTTTCTCATTTGAATGCAAAGTATATTTCTGTAAGCAGGAAAATGTCAATATAAACATCCTCATGCTAGTGTGAAACCCTAATATTGACAGATACACATCAGATTTTCTTTTGGCTGTGAGTCACCCTTAAAAGGAAACAAAACAGAATTTGGGGGAGACAGTTTATAATAAAAATAATTGTGAGCTTTTATTTAATAGCTTTATATTGCTCTTTCTTTTTTTCTTTTTGTTTAGATTTTTAGATACATTGAAGTTATCCACTGAGGACACCCTTACTCTGAAGATGACACACACAGCAAGTGGACTGAAGGACTGTCTCCGCTCCATTGTTCAGGCTGCCGCCCACAGGGAAGTGAGGGCTGCTCTCACGAGGATGAGTTTTTATCTTCTGAACGACAGATTGTCTTTCAAGGGTGGCACTGGCCCATGTGGGATTACCTTGAAGTCCTTGTCTTGGCACACCACACTAAATAGGTCAGTGTCAGCTCAAGCCTGCTGGTTTCAGAGGCCTGGATGGAATTATATTTGGGTTCATCTCCACATGTTTGAAGTTAGGAGCATGTGTTCTTATTGTTGGTATCATGAGAGAAATGCTTTTTAGAAAGAAAAATTTAAGGATTTTTATTATCTGTAATACAGGTCTAATAATAGCAAAAGAGAAAATTTTCACATAATTACTGCATTTTGGAATTATTAATAAATTGTTATAATTTTTACAAATATTATAATTATTATATTTTTATATCCTAACATAGCAAATCTTATTTTTTATCTCACAGAAGTAAATGATTAGGATAAGACATGGGTAAACAAACTGAATGTTTATTCCTATCCATATTATATCAATAAATGAGCTGAGACATCAGGGAACTGATTAAAGGCTTGGTAACTCTGGCTCTTTTGTTTTGCTTTCGTTCTGTTCTTAAGTAAATTATCTCATTTTTCTTTTTCCTCTGAATTTCATGAAGTTGATAGCCATGTGGAGGTCCTTTAGTAGTTTTTGGCAAGGCCCTGGCTTGTAAATTTAACACGTTTAACTGGTAGCAGATGGCTGCATTTGAAACAAGACTGATAAGCAGCCGTTGCCAGCAGTTTTACATTTTAGTCTTCATGTGACTTTAGTATAAAATGTATAACTCTATTAAACGGAAAGTGTGCCATTTTCAAAATGCAAGGTTATTTGAGTTTCTAAAATGTGGGCTCTTATTTAGTGTAGCTCTCACAATTCGGATATCTAGTTCACTTTTTTCAGTGGTGTGCTATAGCCAGCTAGGACTACCTTGTAAGAGAGGTGATGGTTAAGTTATCTGGATTTTTGCAAGTTAGTTGTTAAACACAACCACTCTTAAAATTGAACTTTGTAAACTTACAATTAAATAAATTATATTAAAAATAAAGATAATGGTTATGCAGAGTCACGGCTTCCTAATTATTTTACAACATTTTACTGTTATCTGTGCTTTCGATGTTATTTATATGGATTCTGTCTGTGCTGTGGAAATGCTGTATAATGGTGTGCTGCAGTGCCTGTCTCCACAGCTGTGTGGTAGATTGGAGGATTGCAGTCAGCCATGGCGGGGTATTTACACTATGGAAATTGGCAAACACAGCAAATGAGCACCCCGCTTCTCAGCCAGTTGTTAAATACTTATCCGCACGCCACTTACTTTAAAGAACTAGAAACCATGATTACTGTCTTCTTTATTATAGATTTTTACAAGTACTTCCTGCTTGCACTGAAGATGAGAAACTGCTAATAGATATCATACATTTTCTAAATAAGTTATTGAAGGAACAAAGAAAAAATGTATCCGTAGAACTTCTAAACTGGCTTCTCGAATTACTTCTTAGACATGTAAGTGTTGTTAAGGAATTTGAATTTTAGGTTTGACAAATGATATATTTGTAAAAATCATTAATACTGTATATGAAAATATGGAAAAGTATAATTTTTACATAGCCCGTGTTTAGCCAAGTAGTCCTTATGTTGTAATAGATGGCTTTTAGCAATATGCCTTCCTGATGTGATTGTTACTAGGTTTAAGTTAAAAGTCCGTAGCCTAAATGGGACCTTCAGTCTTGGCGTTTAACGAAACCTGTTCTATATGTGAGCTTTCAGCAGCAGCTGTATTAAGTGAGGATCTTGGAGTGGGGGAGTTCAAGTAGGGATGTGAAGGGGTAGTGAGGTGAGGTTGGAAGGACTCAGTCAGACTGTGCTCAGGCTTCATGTAGTGTTTACCTGTGTTTGCCCCTCACTACTCTCTACTTTTTGTAGCTGACTGTGTTCTGAGAAACTTGCCAAGAACCCAGGAAGCTAGCTTGTTTTTTTATCGTTGGCCTGTATTTTTTTTTTTTTTTTTTTTTTTTTTTTGCAAATACTATATGGATTTACTTAATCTGGTAAAGATAAACCTTCGCACAAACAATCACAAAAAAAAACACATCAAAATTAGAAAAAAGGGCCTAAACTGAAAAAGAAGATAATAGACCTTATAAAACAAATATATTTCATTATACGTTAATACATTTGCAAAGCTCATTTAAAGATGTGATTTTCTATAAAAATGCAAGGCGCTAATATAATTTAAGTTAGAAATTCTAATTGAGAATACTTTTAAAAGTATTTAGAGATTTAAAAAATATGTATATGAATGTTTATATGTGTATAAAGCTTGTTTAGATGTTTATTATTTTCTACCTTATTGTGGATTGGTGAAAACAGGGACTGTTTTCGTTCACCGTTGCATACCCAGCGTCTACCATAGTGCCTTGCACATAGTGAGCTCTCAATAAACATTTATTAACTCACTAGTAAACATATCACTTTAAGGAAGCTATGTAGTTAATTACAAGAAACACACATAACCTTAATTTTGTAACATGTTAAAATACAACAAGGGCCTCCCTGGTGGCGCAGTGGTTGAGAGTCCGCCTGCCGATGCGGGGGATACGGGTTCGTGCCCCGGTCCGGGAGGGTCCCGCATGCCGCGGAGCGGCTGGGCCCGTGAGCCATGGCCGCTGAGCTTGCGCGTCCGGCAACGGGAGAGGCCGCGACAGTGAGAGGCCCACATATCGCAAAAAAAAAAAAATAAATTCCTAGAACTGTAATTGCTGAGTCAGTTAAGTTGCAAAGATACATGTGTATATGTGTTTGTATTGAGTTTTGTTTTGTTTTTTTTTAAATAGGTAACTCTTATTTTGAATGATACGATGATTTTCATGATTGGGGCTTTTTTGTTTTCCGTGAATTGTCCCTTGATGCCCTTGCTAGTTTTGCCCCACAATTGGGTTTTTAGTTTTCTCTCGCACGTGTGTGCTCAAACACGCTGTCTCTCTCTCTTGCGCGCTCTCTCTCTCTCTCTCTCTCTTTCGTTTTTGGTAACAGAGGAGCCCTTCATAAATTAGAGAGATTAGCCCTTTATCTGTGATATGAGTTGCAAATGTTTTTTTCTTGTTATTAGTCTTCTGACCTTACTGTATTTTGGACTTACTTTCCTATTTTATCTACCCCTTTCATCCCCTAGCTTTTGTTAGTTATGTTGTTTCTACTTTTCATCTTTTATAGTACTTAAATTGTGTTCCATAATCAATCATAATTTCCACATTTAGGTATAGTGCTACAGGTATGTGTGTGTGTGTGTGTGTGTGTGAAAAACCTGACTTGTAACCACCTCGACCGTTACCACTCTAGGCCGAGCCATCACCGCCCTTCTCCCAGGTTATTGTTAGGTCTTCCAGCCTCCACCCATGCTGCCTGTGGTTCTCAAGACAGCTGCCACAGGGATCTTAAACTTAAGTCACATCATGTCCCTGTTCTCAAAATCCTCCACCAGCTTCCTCTCATTCAGATTAAGCTCCATAGGCTACAAGGCTCTATTTGAGCTTGACTCTGAGTATCTTTCTGACCTTCCCTCCTACCACTGTACTCCACTCCTTCTTTTCCAGCCACATTGGCCTCTGGTTGTTTTTCAAACACCGCACTCATAGCTCCCTTTGCATTTCTTTTTCTCTCTGGCTGGAATGCTCTTCCCCTAGATATCTATACAGCTGACTACTGCACTTGAGTCAGTGCTCTGTTCAGATGTTAGTCATCCTTATCATCATAATGTAGCATTTCTCCGTGCCTGACTCTCTGTGCCTTCTTAATCCTATTTTACGTTTCTTCATTGTACTTACCGCTCCCACTTGCAGAATATCTTTGTTCATTTTCTTTCTACCCCACCCCACCCCACTAGAATGTGGGCAGTGGGAGGACAGGTTATATTGTTTGTTTCATTCACTGCCATGTTATTTTTGTGTAGTCATAGTTTTTTTTTATAGTTTCTAAATTATGTGTCTTCTTGGAAAGATCTTCTGTTTTCCAGAGTTTTGAGAAAACACTCTCATGTTTTCTTTTATGATACTTAAGGTTTTATTTTTGTTTACGTCTTTATTCATCTGGAATTTCTTATGATGTAGATTATTTTTTTAATGGTTAGCAATTTTCTCATGTCATGTCTACCCGTGATTTGAATTGGCACCATTTTTTAAAACCATAAGCTGATTTCCTATATATGCATGACTCTTTGTTTGAACGTTGTATTATGTTCCTTTGATAATGCCTGTATTTTTCTGAAGAACTACATTTTTAAATTATCATAGCAAATTTTTCCTTAATAAAATTTATTTTTTATATTTTTCTCTGGCTATTTCACTTCTATTTTCATTTTGTGAAACTTATGACAGAACATTTGTCCGGTAAGAGGGCATTTATATGTGAATTTTATTGGTTTCTGTATGTATGGCAAGAAATACCTTAAGCATAGTTAAAAAGACATGATAAACTGAGAAAATTATTTATAACACAAATGAGAGACAACATACTAATTTCCTTAAATTATAATTTTTGAGTCCTTATTAAGATGATTGCACTTCCAGGGTACATAGATTTATTGTTCAGTAAAGTTTGCTCTTCTGTTACTTTCCCAAGGATGATTTCAAAGTACTGTATTTACTTCTATTTTCTCTTATCTTTTAATTATTAAAAAAATTAAGGAAGCATTCAGAGGCAGTTTTTTTCTGGATATTTTTAATAAAGTGAACAGGAAAACCTATTGTCATAGTTCTTTCAGCTTTTAGCCCTGCTTAAATATTTTATAGATTAGACATTAAAATATTATTAAAATAATGTCCATGAAGCTTTTTCTCTGAATGAGTTTTTTGATAAATTGATTTTTGGTCTATAAATTTTTTATAATTTCATAATCTTTTTACTCATTTTAAAAAAAGAATAACCTCTAAACCAGTCTCCTTCTTCAGTTAAGATTCTAGCTGTGGGCCTTGTACACTGGGAGCTGTGGTTGCTTTGGTTTGTGAAAATAGCAGATATATGGTGGGCTTTAGTTTTAGAATCTTTTCTTGAAAATCTGTGCAACAGTTGAATGTTTGCATATGACTGTAAATAGTATATAACAGTAGAAAAATTAAAATATACGTACCTAAACTGTGTAACTATAACTAGTTAAAACTTTACGTTTAAACGATTATGAATTTTGTAGTATGTCATGAATGCTGATACATATTGCATAATTTATTCATAGTTTTGAAATTAAAATGAAATTTCTACAGGATGATTGTACTGTAATTTTAATGCAGTTTTAGGAAAGGATTTTTGGTATAATTAGTTTGTTTGACTTTGCATGGTATCAAAACTGTCTTTGGAGAGCTT
Source organism: Lipotes vexillifer (assembly GCF_000442215.2). NCBI lineage: Eukaryota > Metazoa > Chordata > Mammalia > Artiodactyla > Lipotidae > Lipotes > Lipotes vexillifer. Next base: position 1,967,211 of record NW_006787829.1, read on the forward strand.
TTACCTTGTCTCATATATTATCATCACTAGTGTTATAAATAATGGTAATACTTTGAAGGGTGAGTAAAGTGGATTTAAGCATCCACTATCAGGAGAGTTTACTCTCTAAATATCATGCTGCAAGGATTAAATTATTAAGCGTATGTAACAACCAATGTTCAAAATAAAAGAAGCATGAAAATAGAAAGTCAAAAAGTGACTTTTAAAAAGTTTATCATCTGAAATGGGTAAAATAAGTGAGAAATGGCTTAAGAAGGTCAGTAAAATAGCATTTCCAAAGGAATTGTTTTGAATGTATGGACATAACATATGAAGATGCGCAAAAGTGATGGTGGCAAAAAGAAAATTAGACAGAAAAGAAATGAATACCTGATCAAGCAGAAGAATGCCTAAAAGATATATAAAGAAAAATCAGCTAACTTACCGAGGGAAGATACAGAAACTTTCTCTTGTGAAAGTTTTGTCTACATGTTTTATCAAAACTTTCATTTATTACAAGCATTTTATGTACTTAAGGAATTTTTTCTACTACTAATTTATATTTTAATGTATTGATATTTTGTTAGTATATAAAATAACTGAGAAGTGCTGAATTTGAATGCATTTCTTTTCGGAATGAGTTTTTGATAGAAATTTATCAAAGTGGGGCCATACTTTTTCGGGGGGGACCATTCAGAACTACACAGCACGTGTCTGTCTGTTGTCAGACTTCCACTGGCTCATGTGCACTCAAGAGTTCACAGAGGGCATTGTCCATCCTACTGTTGTAGGTTGCTGATGGATGGAAAATTGGATATGATGAGTGGTAGCTCTGCGGGTAAAGAAAATGAACCTTCATTGCAGAAACTGTTGCCTTTTTGGAGGTCAGCACTGATGAAATAATGGCCCACGTAGTTGGTTTAAAATTAGGATTGAATACTAATGTCTAAAGACAAAACCTTCAGATATGATTAAGTACTTGAGATCAATAAGCATCAATAGAGACATCTATTTCCTCTTGTACTTGAGGAATGGAAATAAATCCCATATTTTAGAAGCGGTGTTGCTGAGGTTCACTGAATCTTAATGTTAACATGTCAATCCAAGATATGTTATAAAGGGAAAAAGGTCTCAGCAATTTACCTGCAAAAGTAAGTTATTAATAGGATGAGATTCTTTGGAAGGGTCTTAGTTTTAGGTATATATTTACATACTGCTTCAATATATTAATATGTCAGTAGCTTCTACTTAATTTTTATATGTATATCAGAATTAATAATTGCTGATGGTAAAATTACATTTTACCAAGATGGGGTTTGCATTAAAAACAGCTCGCTCGTTTAGTCAGTATTTACAGGATTTAGAGGGAGTGTGGGTGTAAGCCTTTGGTTATTTGGGGCTAAGAATACTATAGAATATATATTTATTTTTATGATTTTATTAGATGTGTGTCTAGTTATTTTATTCATGTATGAAACTTAGAAATTGTAGTTATGTTTTATGTAATTTTACTTGAACCAAATGAGACACTTCTTGTTCAAGATGAAAGGAAAAGCTGAAAAAAAATGCTGCTTAGGTGTGAAGCATAGTAAAGTAAGTTAAAGGTAAAGTATCTCTCCTCAGTATTTTCCAAAAGCTCTCAATTAGATTATTTTTAATTCTTTGTACCTGGTTGAAGTATACGGTACATACTACATAATGTAAACAACTTGGAATTTTCTTCCCATTAAAAAAATTTCTTTTCCTTAAAAAGAATGTAGTTATTTTTGAATTGAATTCTTTAGGTGAAGGATGCCATGACAACAGTAATTACATTTTGATTTTATCTCTTTTTGAACGTTGTAATATGCACTATTGATGTGACATAATGCCGGGGGTGGAATGTTCACTATCTCTGAAGTAAGATGGTCCTGAGGTTGAATTCTTGCTCTGCTCATTCATGTGGCTTTGGTTAAGTTACCTACCCTCTTCGTGAACCTCTGTTTGCCCATCGATAAAATAGGAAAATGCAGCTCTTCTAGTTTAACTCAGAAGTTAAATAAAATCTTATTTTCTTTCTCTCTCTTTTTTTTTTAAGCACAGTGCCTATGACATTATAGATGATAGATAAATATTCCATCTATTTTTAATGCTGTTGGTTAATGTAACATTTTCTGCTCTCTCAATATTACTAGAAATAATCTATTACATCCTTTAGCTATTTTTTTTTTTAAGTTGGAAAACAGGTTGAAATTTAAGTAGTACTAGTTTCCTTTGTTTATCAGCCTGTCAAATTGGCAAAGATTACAACAGTAATAATACTCAACGTTGGCTTGGGTGCTGTGGGCCTTAGTCATATGTTCTGGTACACTTTTTGCAGGGACGATTTGGCAGTATACATTGAAAACATTAAAACTATTATAATGTTTTGATTTAGTGATTTCATTGCTTAGAATTCATACATAGGGTATAATCAGAGTTGAGCATGCTGCTGCAGCTCAGTGAAATTTAAAATCACTGATTATCCAGTAGCTGTGGTAAACCCTTATGGCTGAATAACAATCAGATACTAAAATAATGTTTTTGAAGAAATATTGATAATAACATTGTTTAAAAAAATGGTCACAGTAGTGGATTTTTTCACTTGATCTCAGTTTTGTTAAAAATACTGAATTATAATTCTGTTTGCACTCACATAAAAAGAATAGTATGTACCAACATACTAATAACAGCTACCTCTGTGAGGTGTGATTATGGGTGGTTTTTGTTTTTCTCATTGTACTTCTCTCTGTTTTCCTCAGTTTTCTGTAATGGATATGCTTTCCTTTTCTTGAGATAACATATGAAGCACCTTTTGAGTTGAGAACATCTCTACTAATGCTGTAGAAACCTACGATTTAGGCGCTGTAACTTAGTTACTCCAGAACATGATTAGCAAAAAAAACCTTTACAGGAAACAACATACAGCTCCATTAGAGGGTAAATACATGTTTTACAAATACCATTTTTTAGAGTCCAAACCCACTATTGGAGCTGCTGCTTCTGACAGAGTCGCAGGCACGAGAGGAAGCAGATGACATCCGCACTGCCGTCCGGCAGCAGCTCCAGAAAGAACTGGTCGCTCTCTTCAACACCCTGCTGCTCGGTTCTGTGGCACTTACCGACAGGTACCATTTGTATTAGTGGAGGTCTGGGAACTTCACACAGAACCTAGTTTTCTTTTGATTTCTAAAGGGTCTTACTTTTCATTAGTTTCAAATTAAGAGGAGAAAAGACTTCAGTAAAAATCAGTTGTGGTGGTTTATTTTTTAGTTCAGATCAATTTCTGATATAGCCTGATTGTAATTACACACACACACACACACACACACACACACACACACAGTATTTTGTTGTCTCTAGGTTTAGTTCTTGGTTCTCTCTTAATTTTCTACACATCTGCCTGAGCAGTCATACCCATTTCTATGACTGTACAATTATTTTTGCATGGATGATTTTCAAATGTATATCTGTAGCTCTGACTTAAAAATTTTAAATTCACAATTTTAACCATTTTAAAATGTACAATTGAGTGGGTTTTGGTATATATACAGTGTTGTACAACTATCACTGTTTAATTCCAGAACATTTCCATTACCCCCAAAAGAAACTTTGTACCCATTAAGCAGTCTCTCCCCATTTGCCCTTTACCCAAGCCCCTGGTAACTATTAATCTTCTTTCTTTCTCTATGAATTTGTGTATTCTGGACATTTCATATAAATGGAGTGAAACAGTATGTGACCGTTCGTGTCTGGCTGTTTTCATTTAACATTATGTTTTCAAGGTCCATGCATGTTGTAGCAGATGACAGTGACTAAATAATAGTCCATGTATGGATATGCCACATTTTGCTTATCCATTCATCTGTTGGGGGACATATGAGTTGTTTCTACCTTTCACTGTTGTGAAGAGTGATGTTATGAACATTCATATGCAAATTTCTGTGTGGACATATGTTTTCAGTTCTTGAGTATATACCTAGGACTGGAATTGCTGGTTCATGTGGTAACTCTATGTTAACTTCTAATTTCATTATTGGTTGGCAATACTAATACCCATTTATGCATTTTTCAATGTAATTGTTACTTGTATTTTACATCATGTACTCTGGATGGTATATTAACTATGTTTTTCTTAAAAAGTCTTGTTTTAAGAGGGAGTATTTTCTGCCATTTCCCGCCATTTCCAGTTCATACTTTTTTGATACAGTAAGTTGTTAGTAACCCTCCACCACCACCAAGAAAGCCCATTAAGCCAGTTACGTTTGTTCCGTGGTTTGATTTTTTTTCCTCCTTTACATACACAGGAAATGCTTGGAACTTTTTTACGTTTTCCAAACGCAGCTGGCTCTGAAACTGCTCCAGTGTCTGAGAGTCACGGACGCTCCTCGCTTCTACGGCCTGCCGTCCCTCGAGAGGACCTTACGAGGGATGGCCCACCTTACAGCGTTTCCGGGATGGAGCTCACACTCTCCTTTCACAAAGCCACTAGAAATTTGTGTCAAGTACTTGTCAGGTCTCCTCGAAGTAAGTAAAAATAGTCAATAACTATAAACAGCAATAATAAAACCCCTAAATGATAGCTATTTACAAACCCCCAAATGATAGCTATTTACTATTTACTGACCACTCAGTGTGTACCAGGCACAATATTAGGTGCGTTATATGTGTTATTATATTTAATGTAGATTATTATTCAGTGTTTATGGCTCATTAATGGTTAAATGTGTTAATAATTTTTATTAGCAAAAATATAAGTAAGATTACTTTTATGAATAAGCTCATTTTCAAGAAAAGTAAGGCTTACACTTCATTAAGCCCCTTTATTTGGGTAACTTGTTTATTTGCATTTATTAACCCTTTTGTTGTGAAATACAACACATGCAGAAAATACACAAAACGTAAATACATAGTTCATTGATTATCACATAATGAACACACATGTCACCACCCTGATCCTCAAATAGAGAGTAGCCACTACCCTAGAAGCTTTCATCATAACCACTTCCAGTCTCTACTCCTCCTCTGAAGGTAGTTGTTTTTTTGATTTTTATGGTAATAACTTCTTTGCATTTCTTTATGGTTTTAACCACTTAATTATGTGTCCATATATACAGTAATTTCTCATTCTCTTGATTTTGTTAAATGGAATTGTATTTCTTTTTAACATTATGCTTATGAGAGTTAACTCATTTTGCTTCCTGTAGGTGGAGTTTAATTTCATTTTTGTGTAGTAGTCTCTCTACCACAATGCTGAAGGACAATTTGGCTTCTCTTTTTCTTCCTGTTTAGGGCAATTTTAGATATTGCCTCTGTACACTTGTGTTGAAAATGAGTATATTATATCTTCTGTGAAATTTTATTTTCTAACTATTGCTGATGTATGGAAATATATTCAGTTTTTATATGTTAATTTTGTACCCAGCAGTCCTTGTTTCCAAACTCAAAGGAAAGGCCTTTAATGTTTTATCTTTTAGTAAGCTATTTATGGTAGTCTTTTTTCAATTACTTAAAGAAAAGTCAGATTAAGGACATTTTCTTTTAGTCTTACTTTGCTAACAATTTTTTTTTTAATCATAAGTGTGTATTGCTTTTTCCGTATCTTTTAAGATAATCATATGTTTTTTTTTGTATTCCATAAGATGATGGATTACATTGGTTGATTTAAAAATGGTAAACAACCTTACATTTCTGGAAAAATTTCAACTAGTTTGTGATGTATTATTCTTTTTATATATAAACAGATTTAGTTTGTTAATGTTTTTAGAATTATTCTACCTATTTTCATTGGCAAAAAAAGTTTCTAGAATTACTATATCTATCTCCTTTCTCATAAAACTTTTGTCAGTTTTTTAATATCAAAATAAGTCCATCCTTATATAATTTTCTCTTTTTCTTTATGTAACTTTCTCTTTTTTCTTCTTTGGAATAGTTGGCTTGAATTGGTGTTATTTCTTCCTTAAATGTTAAGTTGACAGTATAGCAATCTGGGACTGGAGTTTTCTTTTTGGGAAGATTATAGATGAATTAAATTTTTAAAGTACATCTAGAATTGCTCAGATTTCCTGTTTTTTGTGTGTCAGTCTTAGTAAGCTATGTTTTACTGAATTTTATCTGAATTTTCAAATTCATTGCCCTAAAATTGTTCATCACATCATCTTGTTTTTAAAATGTCTGTCAGATCTGTAGTGAGGCCCCATTTCATTCCAGACATTGATTTTTCCTTCACTCCAGTTTTGTCGATTGGCCTAACTAGTGGTTTGTATGTTTTATTAGTCTTTTCAAAGAATGAATCTTTGGCTTTGTTGATCCCCCTTTAATGTATTTTTCCCTCTTTTATTAATTTCTGCCTGTATTTATACCCTTCTTATTTTGGTTTAATTTATGGCTTTTTCCTACCTTTTTAAGGTAGAGCCTTATTTCACTGATTTTTTTTTTATTTTCTCAAAAATATATTTTTAGCTCTAATCACCTTCCAATCATGGCCTTAACTTTATGCCTTGTTTTCCTCATCATTTAGTCCAGTATATTTTAAGAATGTTGCAGTGAATAGAGCAGTGATAGGTTTCTGTAAGAGAACAGCTTTGCCACGGTACCCTGGCAGCTTTGTGTGTTTGCACATGGGCCACGTAGGCAGGGCTTAGGTGCAGTTGATCTAAGCTCTGGCAGAACTTCCTGTGATCTTTTTGGAACGTGAGAAGCCTGTAAGGAACTGCTACAAGGCCGTTGCTCATTCACTTCACTCTCTCTTAGGAAGTGTGTCATGGGCCTGTTTTTATCGCCTCCTGTGTTCTGATGCACTCGCGGGCTTTCTGCCTCACTCCCTTGGGGTACGGCAGCAGACTATAGACAGCTCAGCTGCAGCTTGGCCTGAGCTCGTCAGCAAGAGTGCGCTGCCATTGCACTGCTGTCATCTGGCCCCTTTGTTTCAGTGTCACCCTGTAAAAGGGACACTGAGAGCTGGCCCCTTTGCCTACTCTTGCTTATGCTTTTTATGTAAGTAATAAACTGTCTAGATCTATAAATGGCTCAGTTTGCTTAGTGACCAAGTCTGCCAGCATTGCTTGCCTTGAAAGGTTCAGTTATAGAGGTTGGCGTCCTTAACTGTTAGGAATTCAGGCAGGCCTCCTGTAGGAAGCAGTGTAGAGAGAGGTTTGGAAGATGAATAAACTGATCAGAAGTGATGGGCGTTCTAGACATGGAATGTTTTGACCAAATCGTGTCCGTAACTTCCTATTCCTTTTTGTGCTGCACGTTCCTACTTGCCACTGGTCTCTACGCACCACCAGATCATCCTTCAAAACAGAAACCTTTCACTCCCAATCTCCTTTTTCAAGTGCATAAGGCTCATTATAATCTTGCATTTTGAGTCTTATCTCTGTTTAAAATTTTCCCCACATCTCTTGAAGTTTCAGTTATATGTGGCTCTTCTCATTAAATAAAAAAGCATGCTTAAAAAGTCTGTTTCTTGGGCTTCCCTGGTGGTGCAGTGGTTGAGAGTCTGCCTGCCAATGCGGGGGACACGGGTTCGTGCCCCGGTCCGGGAGGATCCCACATGCTGCGGAGCGGCTGGACCCGTGAGCCATGGCCGCTGAGCCTGCGCGTCCGGAGCCTGTGCTCCGCAACGGGAGAGGCCACAACAGTGAGAGGCCCGCGTACTGCAAAAAAAAAAAAAAAAAAAAAAAAAAAAATCTTTCTTTCATACAGCTTCTTTTCTCTTTGGGTGGCAATCTCTACACAAAGTTGAGGATCTCACTTGTTCATTTGCCTTCCTTTAGTAAAGCCTTTTCTAACTCTTTCACACACAGTCACCCAGTAAGTATTACTTGACTGACTGATCTCTTCTACAGGTTATGTACCTCAAGCAGTTTGTATATGTCCCTATTATGGCACTTAATACATTGTATTTTTATTTTGCTTTATGCTTTGATCTGTTACACTGTGAGCTTGTTAGAATCATCTGTGGACCATTTCCACTACCCCCAGCTCCCCACTGGTCTAGGACAGTGATTTGTACATAGTGGACAGATAGTGAATAATTTAGTTGTATCTTATCTATGATTTTAAAATTAGAATAAAGTTTGAATAACTTTGGAAATGTGATATAAATGAATGTAAATGATGTGTGTTTAATTTTTATATTTTCATTATTGAATCATACTTTAGGTGATGTTTATATATTCAGCTGTAAATCATGCTTCAGGTGATATTAACTAGGATTTGTTTCCAAAAGTACATCTTGTTTTTTAAAAAATATTTCAAAATTGTAAATACTCTGAGCTGTACTATAAAATTTAATATGAATTTTAGTGTAGTCACTTTAATGAAATAATTTTTTTTATCTTGAATACTTGTAAATACTGAAAAAGAGCAAACTGTCAGTAAATTAATTATCTCATGCTTCAAGGTGTCCATGATCAGAAATAATATGAATTTTTTAGAATAGATGTATTAGCTAAAAACTTACCATAATGTTTTTTAAGAAATCAGCTCCTCCAATGCATTTAATATAATTCAGTCTACAAGTACCTAATTTATAGCATTATTTGTAATGTGATTTATAAATGCTCCATTTATAAACCTTTTGGAACACATCTCCTCTATTAAGTGATTTTAATCGATTTCAGATCAGGGATATTTGAGGACCTACTACAGCAGTAATTGAAGAAGTGTTACACTGTTTATATTTAGAAACCCTCAGGAGTACTTTTGTTTGTAAAATTGTGTAACAGGAGAGACTTCACATCACACCTGTGTTTCAAATACCTGAAATTAAAATGAGCTTTCTATGTTATTGGAGAACAAAAAGGCTTAGTTCTCAGTAAGAAGTCGGGGGGGTGGGGGGGGAAGACAATACTGTCATTTTAAGCTCAGTTGTCTTTGAGGTAATAAAAATCAATACAGTTTATTAGTTAAGGAATAGATATAAAGTATGATGCTTGTTTTATAATGTTTCACTGTTATGAAAACCTGATTAACAAATCTTTATTTGGTATAAACAGAGGAGTACATGTTATGCTTCATATAACATCTTGGGAAGAAAATCTTTATGTCTTTACATTAAATTACAGGAAAATAATATGAAAAAAATCTGTCACTTTTGTTAGAAATTGTGTCAGAGTCCTATTAAAGCTTACTTGGGTCCTTCTGCTTACTTAGCTAGCTAAACAGGTTTCTTTATTTTACTACTGGCTAAATTGATCTTTTAGAGAATAAAGTAATGCTTATGTAACTGGACGTTGAAACAAGCCATTGTTGGTCCAAATGATTTGCTTCATAGTTTCTCAGTAATTAAAGCTGATTCCTTTTCAGATGGGAGTTGTAATTCATTATTAGATATTTTGTTTCTGCACAGTGAAATTTGAATGCAGTATTTGCCTTTTGTGGTTGGGAAATGAGACTTTTAGACTAAGCATGATTCATTATGATAGGTGAATAAACTATGATAATGAAAGCCTTAAAAATTATATATGAGGTATAATTCCAGGGATCTGACGGTAAGTTGAAAGGAGATAATATCAACGTTCTTGACTTATCCCTTTTAAGCTAGAACCTAAACCATGACAATATAGCTCTCTCCAGTGACATATAGGAAGATAATAAAGACTTGATCATTTAGATCTCTTCTAAAATAGTCCCTTAAAGTTTTAAACTTTTAATTATAAAAACCTTAAACATATACATAGGCAGAAAGAATAGTAGAGCAGGACTCCTGTAGCAGTCACCTGTAGTTGTTAACCCCTGGCCAAACTGTTTCATTTTCAGACATACTATACAGTTATTTGGTTTATGAAAATTCTAATTTAAGTCAAAATCCCCAAGTTATCTTACGAATAAATTGCTTTTGATAAATAAGCTGTGCCTAACATGATTTATATTTATGCCATTTTTTTAAAAACTAATCTTCTTTGCTGCATGAGCTAAAAAGAATCCAAACTAAAAAGTAGTCTCTGTTATAAGACAAAATGGCTTACTGTGCTGAATAAAAGCATTGAGTCCTTGGGTGGATGAATTGAAATACTTTCTGCTGTATTAGATTACATGTGGTTTTGATTGCTTTGATTCACACGTTTTTCCTTCATAATGTATTGGCACCTAAATATAGTTAGCATTCTTTTTTTTATTAAAACTTTGTGAATTATAAAGTGATCTTTTGTCACTTTAAATTTTTTATTTTGAGTTGAAAGCTATAATGATGCTTGTTATTCAGTGTCAACAAATATTTATTGAACCCCTATATGCGGGACAATATGTGATTTACACAGAAATTTTCCAGAAGAGTTTGTCACATATTTTAAAGGATTTTCTAAATCACGTGGAAGGACTTTTTCTCAAACTGCTGTCTCCTAACTCCCCATGTTCATTCTGATTCAGCTTCTCAGATAAGGGCATAATAGGTTTAGATAAGAAACATTTCTTTTGTTGTTACTGATGGAAATGTGTTAAAGCCATCAGGTATGTGGGAGAGAAAAAGTTGACAGGCAATGATTTAAGTAATAAATATATGCTTAAATATGGAGTAGAAATCTAAGATCGCTTAGAAATGTAAATGTCCATTTACATTCAAACCATAATTCTAGAAAACTTAGCCTAAATCTGGTAGTTAGTAAGAGTTTTATATAGCTAGCAATTTCTAAGTATACTTTTCAACAAGGTATTTATAAAATAAACTCTTTTACTTAAAGGATACTATAACATTTGAAGAATGTTACGAGCATATTTTAAATCACAAAATCTTCTAGGAGGATACTACACATTCTTTGTACAAATTCCAAAGGAAAACAATTTAAACTAAGAATGTTTGTTTTAATTGTGGTGAAATACACATAACATAAAATTTACCTTCTTAACCACTTTTAAATGTATAAACTAAGAATAGTATAATATACTTTATGTGGTTAGGATTCAATTCAGACAAGTCAGTAGAAAGGTATATATTTAGCCACTAAGAGTAAAGCTCCCACAAAATTGTTTTTCATTTGTTTTTCAGGTCATTACTTCTTTTTATGTGGAGCGTGGAGGAAATGCTATGTCCTTCATGGGAAAAGGTGTCACAAAGAGCACGGTTCTTTGCTTGCTTCACTTATCCCATGAGATGATGGCCCAGGCCCAGAGCTCGGTGAGAGCTTTCAAAGCTGCCTGTCTTCCCACAGTTGCTAGAAAGGGAATGTGCTGTGTCTAACACGTTTCAAGCCTATCTGTTTACTCTAGGAAAATGTCTTTTGACTTGTCTTTTTAGGAGACAAAAATGATTTTTGACAAAGATGTTTCTTAGAAGCTGTACATTACACAAATCTGAATTTTATTTTAAATTTATTTTGATTGAAATCTGCATGCACTAGAGAACTATGTTTTATCTAAATCATGGGGAAAGTAGCTGTTCTGAAGAAAAATTGTTATGTATAACTTTTTAAGGAGGAGCTGAGATTGTTGTTTGCCTTGTGTTGGCTAAATAATGAATTAAAACCAAGTCTTAAGCATATTTTTACTTTGTTTTGATTTTTTAAAATTCAGTTATTTTAAACTCTATTTTATCCTTAGAAATGTACCTGATGTGTTTCTGTTCCCTTTTTTTCATTCTAGGAGTGGATCTCACTTTGGTTCTTGCCTTTGGGTAGTCACAGTGAAGAACATGCTACGACTCAACAGGGATTGGCTTGGTTGATTCCGTTGTGGGTTGACCGAGACCCAGAGGTCAGTGTGAAGGAAAATCGAGTCCATTATATGTAGGTTAAAGAACAAATGAAACAAAACATGTATGCATATACTTGTTCATATTTTCCAAAATGAGGTTATTTTAGTGCTATACCTTAAGCTATATTTACACCCTGTCTTGGTCAGTTTGGGCTGCATAATAAAACACCATAGACTAGGTAGCTTGAACAAAGAAATTTATTTTCTCACATGTCTGGAGGCTGGAAGTTGAAGATCAAGGTGCCCACCCACATGGTCAGGTTTGGTGAGGACTCTTTCTGGCTTTCAGATGGTTCCCTTTTCATTGCATGCTCATATGACCTTTTCTCTCCTCCTCTTCTTATAAGGCCACCAATCCTATCAGATTAGGACCCAATCCTCATGGTCTCATTTAACCTTAATTATCTCCTAAAAGCCCGCTCCTCAAATACATTAGGAGTTAGGGCTTCAACATACGAATTTTGGGGGTACATAATTCAGTTCACGGCACCCCCTATTCAGTCAGATTCAGAGTACAGATTTAAAAATAGTAAGAAAGGAACTATTATAGAATCTATCAGTTTTATAAAGAACAGCAAAATATTGGAGAAGTCCAGCCATTTTTAAACAGTTTAGAAGGATAGCAGCCAAGTGACTTTTGAGTGTCATTTAATAGAATAATATCATTACAGTGCAGCGTTTTATATTAATGAATTTTCCAGTTTTAGCCATTTGTCTACTGATTTTTTTAAACCACTTTATTGAGATATGATGGACATACAAAAATCTGTAACCTATTTAATGTGTACAACTTCATGAATTTGGAGATAAGTATACACTCCTGAAATATACATCACCAGATTCAATGCCATAAACATATCCTTCACCTACAGAAGTTTCTTCTGTCCTCTTACTGCTTGTTTTTGTGATTAGAGCACTTACCATAAGATCTACCCTCTTAGCACATTTTTGTGTATATAATATAGTACTGTTAACAGCTAGAGATACATTCTTGAGCCACATTGAACTTGGACTTGTTGCTTGACTGCGTCGTGACTGCGTTGCTTTTTGTTACCCTGTGGTTATCAGTGAAACTCTATTCTGAAATCAAAATTCACAAGTTCACCCAATACGTAGCTTGAGCAGTGGGGGTACAATGGCAAACATTACACCATGTCAATCTCTTTTGAAACATTTTTCTTTTAAAATAATTGTGGGGAAAATACTAAGTACCTTATAAAAAGATAATTCGATTACTTCTGTTTGAAAAGAAGTTTCAAAGAAGTTAAAACTATTTGTTTGAAAGAAACACTGAAAAATTAAGGAAGGTGGCACAAAATAATAGTATCCTCTTAAAAATGAGAAATAAACAAGAATCATGTTCATGAAAGATATATAAGCACCCTATGCTTTCCCTAGAAAGAGACGTTTGAACTATAATTTTTAGTCTTATAGCTGGTTTTGACTTTTTGTGACATTTGCTTTTATTTAGCTTTTATTACCTATATTATTACTTTTCTTAAATCATGGAATAGGATTTTTATTCATGCATAAACTTATAGGACAGTATTCTTTAAGTATCTTGTAACTTAGGATTGTCAAGACAGTGTCATAAAAATGTGATATTTTATGTACCAGAAAAATTAAGAATTCATGTTGTGAAATCAGGTTCTTTGGTTTCACAACGTTTTCTCTAACTTGAACAGGTGAGGTTCACTTCACTGGGATTAGGATCGGCACTGACTACCCTTGAAACTGGCTGTGTGGCCTTAGCAAACAGTTGTCAAAACATTTCTGGTGGGCTCTGGGGAACTGTGGTGAACATTCTTCTGGACCAGTCGGAGTGTAGCATGGTACGCCGGGAGGTAGGCCTGTCTGTTTAGCCCCGCCCATTTTCCTTCAGAGACCTGTTGTGGTAGTTCTTAGGAACCATACTCCCTGTTCAACACCGTGGGCTCACCACTGACTGTTGTCTCTTTGACCTGCGAACAACTGAAATGAAATGGTTATAGAGAACAAAATGGTATTGATTCACAGTCAGAACAGGAGTCCTTTACTCTGAAAGATCAAAGCAGAATTCAGTGCATTTTAAATGGACTCTTCTATTTTATTACACATTGAAAAGTAGTTCACAGGAAAAGAAATTACTTTTATATGATCTCAGTGTTTAAGTTTATAAAGCTTTACTTAAGATAAGGGGCTGTCACAATAACTCTGTAGTATTCATTATATAACATGTAAGAGGAAAAGTAAATCCTATTTTAATTCTTTCTAAGTAGTTTGTTATTTTCTTTACTGCTACTTTTATCAAAGTGTTGATTGATGCAGACCATTTTAAGAACAGTAATCAAATAATGCTTAGAGGCTTGTAAAGAAAACAGCAGCTCCTGGGCCCATCATTAGCCAGTTTCCAGTTCCAAAATCCAAAGGCTGTAGTTTTCTTATTATTTGTTTTTTTTTTTTAAATAATAATGCTTAAACTTGAAGCTTCCTCTTGATTTACCAATTTTAAAGACTGTCTACTGGCTTCCAGTTAAGGTGGTTGAAAATTTCACTCCCTTCGGATCCCCTCTGTTACTCTGGTTATTCTCGCATTATAATCTTTCACTAAATAGATAATCAGTGTTCATAATTAGTATGATTATTTAATTTGACCATCTTCAGGACCTAGGAGGTTAAGTTGGACATTTGTGGTTTGTATTTCTAGTTAGCAGTTTTTTATTGGGAGGAGCTTGTATGAGAGAGGAAGAAAGAGATGGGGAGAAAGGTGTGTGTATATGATCTGTAGGAGGATAATAGAAACATGAAGTCGATTTCTTAAATACTACCAGAACAGTTTATGGTTTACCGATCACTTTTTGGAAAAAGACAAAATTCTGAAATAGGAAAAAATATCTTTCCTGGTGAGGTAGTTTCCCCCGCTACTGTGTCATCACCTAACAGGAAGGGCAGCGGGGAGTTCTCATGATGCCCTCTCAGCGTGTGCCACTGACCAGGGATATCCTTTCTTGTTATTAAATAACACTATATTGGTTATTTCAGACATGACAACAAGATGGCAGTATTGACATTTTTTTCCTTTAATTTCAGGCTGCATTTATTTTTCAAAATCTCCTTGTAATTCCAATGCCTTCAGAAATCATAAAGGGTTATACTTGGCAGGTAGGTGACTTTAAACAATTATCAACCTAGTAGATATTTGAGATTAATTGATAAAGTTTCAGCATATTTATTTATTTATTTATTTATTTATGTATATATTTCCTTACTGATGAAACTTTATACAAGCCAACAGGACCTCTTGAAAGAGAATGTAGGCATTTTTTAAATGCTTGATCAGATTTACAAATTCTTCTCTGTGGTGTTAAAAATAATTTTAAACAGAAATAATAATCACTGACATGTTTACTATGTACTAGGCACTCTTCTGGAAACATAACAAATATCAGCTTGTGTAATGGTTTGAGTTATGAACCATTATTATCCTCATTTTTTAGATTAAGAAAATTTAGCACAGCGGGTTTAAGTAGTTGGCCCTAAATCACACCCTTTTGCTTTCAGTCCAGGCAGTTTCTCTTTCGCACTCACCGTATTGTCTCTCTAATTTAATAATAATAAACAAATTTGTGTGTAGTTAAATATGCATTGATGTTAACTTCTTTTTTTCTTTTCTGGGTAAGTACACTGAGTCATAATTTATCTTTCTTTGCTTTCTATTAGATTAATTTTTTGTATCATGTTCTGAAGGACAAGTCAGTAGATAGTTTTACCTAACCTTTTTTTATAGCCTACTGCTTTTTAGGTGATTTGGAGGATAGAAAAGTGCTCACCTGGGGCAAATGAGACATGCTGTTTTTCTACCCTAGTCTTTATCCATATGTCCTCATCCTATACGTGCATATTTATCACACTGTTGCATCTCATCCCCCAGGATCTTAGATAAGATCTAAGGTTTCTTTTTAAGTTTTCGTTAGAATATATTTGGAGGAGTTACTGAATCTAGTTGAGGTGTAGTGAGGGCAGCTTTTGGGGCAGTCACCTAGAGCCTGAATCCCGGTGGTTGTTAAGGCCTGGATCTCATTTAACTCTTGGAAGCTTCACTTTTCCAAACTTTGCAAACCCAGTTTAATGCTGCCAATTATTGAAAATCCCGGGCTGCTTGTCCGCTGGCTCCTTTAATTTGTTTAACGTGCCTTCTGATGATGGTTGTTATTCACAGTCTGTGTTGTAATAAAACCATAGGAGACAAAATAGAAAAGACTACACAGGATTAATATTTATATTAACAGTGTAGTGCTTTTTTTTTTTTTTTTTGGGCACGTGGGATCCTCCCGGACCGGGGCACGAACCCGCGCCCCCTGCATCGGCAGGCGGACTCTCAACCACTGCGCCACCAGGGAAGCCCCCAGTGTAGTGCTTTTGATGCCTGTTATCCAATAACTACATTTAAAAATGTTTTTTTTGGCTCAAATGCAAATGATCTCTACTCCCATTGTTAAAGTAGTGACACTTGTATACTATAACCTTTGTGATGTAGTGCCAGTGAGTTTTTTTTTAATTATTGAAATAAATATAGAGGCAAGAGTGATAAGTTTTCTGGGTTCTATTAAAGCTCTGGGACATTATAATATAAAACCATGTGTAGAACTTCACATTTTTTTCTAGTAAGTTAAATAGTATACAGCTCCTTTTTGCTACTGGTGACATGCTTAGTGCAGCTTTTTGATTTTGTTATTTTCCAGTTCTTCATCACCGAATTAATTTTCTACTAAAAAAGTTGAAAACAGTGGTTTAAGTACGCTTTTAGAGTCTTTTGCTTTACCTATGTTGGCCATAATCAAAAATATTTGAGAGCTACTCTAATCCAAAATAGTACTTGATGATGAAACTTCTACTAGTCTTAAGCAAAATTAGAAAAATCAGTCTATTTTTTTGTGTAGTTTTAATAAACTCACATTTTCTTCCTCTCTTTTTTTAATTTGTTTTTGGTTATTATTTTTTAAGTGTCCTTACTTGGTAGTATAAAATAGTTGGTAATCTAGTATATGTCCCCCAATTTTTAAAAAGTTTAGTGGTACTTTAAATCCCAAAGTGGAAACAGCTGCTCTAGTAAGGGAGGGAGATAGTCTTCAAATATAGATAATGGAATTTTTTTTTTTTTTGCGGTACGCGGGCCTCTCACTGCTGTGGCCTCTCCCGTTGCGGAGCACAGGCTCCGGACGCTCAGGCTCAGCAGCCATGGCTCACAGGCCCAGCCACTTCACGGCACGTGGGATCTTCCCGGATCGGGGCACGAACCCGTGTCCCGTGCATTGGCAGGCGGACTCGCAACCACTGCGCCACCAGGGAAGCCTAGACAATGGAATTTTATAATCTCCAAGAAGTTGTGACCTTTGCCAGTTTACAGCCAGAATGAAGGTGCTACTTTTTCAGTAATTTAAAATTAAAACTGTCTTTGGTAGAACGATGAGTAATAATCTTATTCAATAAGATGTTTCATTTACTTGCCTTGGTGTACGTTTTGCAGTGTTTGGGAGGATAGAGCAGGAAGTAGCACTAGTATATAGAAGCTTTGTAAATACTTTATTTTGGTTGAGGTAGATATTTGATTAATAATATTTTACAAAGAGAACTGCTTTTACTGCTTTGCACTTTGTCTGGGTGCCTGAAGTCTGAGTTGATGCCCTTTACACTCTTGTTCCACTGGATGTTCTGCAGTGTTTGCTTTAAGATTATTACCTCTGTCCCAATTCTTTCCCCACACAGCCAGTCTAGATTTCTATTTCAGGTTACTATTGAAATTGTACTTCTGAGTGGGAATCATTTGCATAAATAAATTATGAGTTATATAACTGGCCGGGTTTCCTTTTGTTGTTAAGTAAAGTTTAGTGCTCTCTTATCAAATGTGGTAGATACTTTTTAGCTGGTTCCACTGTTTACATACCTTTTGTTGTTCTTTCATTTCTGGTGTACTTTTCATGTTATAATTAACCTTTCCTTGTAATAGGGCTTAAATCTTTTCTGGAACAATGTAAGGCATAAGTCACTTAAAACATTTTGGGGGGGTTTGAAAGGAATATTTAATTTATTAAAGTTATAAATTTTTTAAAAATTTAGTTCTTCCTTAAGTTTTAAGATTTAGCTTATAATTTTTCTTAGTCTATTTATAAGGCTGCCAAAATTTAGCAGTGTTTTCAAGGGGCTTTTGGATAACGTTTACTTCATTTGCAAACTTTTTTTAAATTGAGTTATAGTTGATATACAATATAAGTTTCAGGTGTACAACATAGTAATCCACAGTTTTTAGAGCTTATATTACATTTATAGTTATTATAAAATATTGGCTATATTCCGTGTGTTGTACAATAAAACTTTTTTTAATTTAAAGAAAGTATTTTTTAAAAAATACTTTCACCAACTGCTGCAATCCATCTTAATCTTCCTCTTCTCTGAAAGATACTAGCATTTAATGTCTATACCATTAAATTAGGTTCTTCTCATATATTACCTTTACTGCCTTGCATATTTCTTACTATTTAACTTAATCTTCCTAGGTGGAATGTGTATTTCAGGACCATGTTTTTAATATTAAAAAAAAATGTTTCTCCCAGCCCCTTCCACAGAGAATGGTCCTCCATCCGTCTTTGCTAATGCGTAGAAATGTGCAAATCATTCCATTTATCCCGTTAGTCTTCTTGATGTTGCTAAGTAAATAAAGTTGAAAATCAGGTCTTACTTTTTGTAGCGTAATTCCCATTTGGGTTTCCATGGATACAGAAGCGCACTGGGAGTTGGTGGTCACGATGAGTAGGAACAGGTAAAGAGCCTCTCAGCGCAGCTTCCCCGGGCGCCCAGCAGCCCTCATAGGGCCCAGTTCCTGGTGCGTCGGTCCTCGGGGCATCACAGACCTTTTTTATTCTGTTTTTTAACAGCAGCGTTTATAATACTGGCCTTTCTTTGTTCAAGGCTACATTCCTCTCTTAGGGAGGGAAAACAGAATTTTTCCTCCAAGGGACCCTCAACTGTGTTGTGTTCCCAGCTGTGCAGTGTCTTGTAAACTGGTTTCCTAGAGTCTGACTTGGATTTAGTACTCCTGGATGTGGAAGATTCTGTTGCTGGGTTTAGTTTGAGAACTAATGTCACAAATCCATATCCCTGCAACTTTAACAACCAGAATGGTTGTTATAACAAGAAATTGATTATAACAAGAAATCTGTTAGATAGGGATTATCTGTGTAGTTTGTTTCAGTTCATTTCTCTAAATGTTTGTTGAGTATTTAAATGTTGGGGATTCACAGATGATCTGACTTAGTGCTCTGGGGCTTATGGCCTGTGGGGGGAAGACAGTGTTCTATCAAGAGAACATTACTACAGTGTTTTATATATGATCATGGTAGCTTATGTGTACTTTTTACAATATTCAAGTTGTTCTTTTCCTTGAAAATGGTGTCACAGATTTAAATGTAAAGGTAATTTCATGCACTTAAGTAATATAATGAGATGTCAGTTTGTGGTATAAATACACTTGTTAATGCTTTCATTCCTTTCCATGTTTGTGAGAGGAGTTGGCACATATATTATTTTTTTTAATTTTATTTTGAAAAAAATTAGATTTAAAGGCAAGTCGCAGAAACAGTATAGCAGTTTTTATATCCCCTTCACCCAGATTCCCCAAATGTTATAATTTTACCATATTTGCTCTCGCTCTACCTAGTGTCTTTTTTCTGAACTATTTGAGAGTTGCAGACATATACTTCTATTTTCCCTAAATAGTTAATTGTGAGTTTCCTAAAAACAAGGACATTCTCTTACAGAATCACTACAATAATTATCAAAATGTGGAAAGTATTCAAATTTTTCCAATTGTCCCACTACTGTCCTTCATAGAAAACAAACAAAAAAAACAGGATCTAGGATCCAATTTAGGAATACATGTTGCATATAGCTGTCATGTCTATTTAGTTTCTTTCATCCAAAATAGTTCCTAAATCTTTAACATTTATGACCTTGGCATTTTTGAAGAGCATAGCCTATTTAGTTTTTGTAATATTCTTTAATTAGGTTTGTCTGTTTCCTCAGGATTTGGTTCAGGTTATGCATTTTTGGCAGAAAAGCCACAAAAGTGCTCTGTGCTTCTCAGTGTATTATATCAGCAGATAGGCTATCTCTTTGTCCCATTGCTGGTGATATTAACCTCGCTTACTTGGTTAAGGTAGAGTTGGTCTGTTTTCTCCATTGTGGCTTCAAATTTTTCCTTTTGCCAGGAGGTGCTTTGAGACTGTAAAATATCTATTTCTCGTCAACTTTTATTAGTTTTAACTTCCATTTGTGATTCTTGTCTGAAGCAGTTATTACAGAATGGTTGTCAAATGATGATTTTCTAATTCCATTATTTCTTCCACATTATGTTTTACTGTAAGGAAGAGCCTTCCTTATTTATTTATTTAGTCACTTATTTATTTACACCAGTATGAACTCAAGAATTCTTAGTATGTTTCATGAATTATGATCTCTTTCTATCATTATTTATTTAGATGTGCAAATTGTTTCGGATTTGGCTAGGAGGACTTCCTTCACGAAGACTCCTATATCCTTTTAACATGTCTTTATCAACCTTTGAGTACTTGTTTACTTTCTGGCATAGCAAGATGTTCTCGACTTTCCCAGCGCCACTCTGGAATCAGATATTTGCTCAAAGAGGCCTGATTTCTTTCAATGGAGAATGTATATAGAAATGAGTTCTAGATATGCTCGTTGCTCCGAGGGAGGGGTCTTTGCTTCTATACACTCTCAGTGGACATAGCTAGATTGCCTGCATATGTGTTGTAGAGAGATGGCCGACTCATTTATAGTTGTAGTATGTACAACTATATTTTTCATATTTGATGTGATAATGTGATAATTATCAATGCATAGTTTTTATCTTCTAATGTGTTCATCATGGATCATTATGAGTATTGATTTCACAAAGTGCTATGTACTTGGTGTCTGAGAAACAATACCATTTTAACTATATTCATAATTTATATGCAGTTAGGGATTTCTTATGTAATTAGGGTCATTTTTTTCCATCTCTGCATTACATTATAGCATTTTAAAAATTTGTTATGCATCAAAATAATTCCTTTTTCTTCTTGAAAATATTCTGCACTCTTCTTACATGTAATTTTGTTTTGCTTCTAGTTCCTTTTGAATCATAGCTAATGGGTATGTTAGTACTGTGACACTAGGAGTAAAATGTCTTAAATGTAATGTTGTAGCTTATTGCGTCCTTGAGAACAATATTTTCAAATTAATCGGAGTATTCTATGACGTAATTGCTGTTTTCTTTGCAAACTTATTTGTTATGGCTCCTGGTGATTTGAAGAGTTTTCTTTCTTTGCATACTGCCCTTCTGAG
The DNA here is from genome assembly GCF_000442215.2 of Lipotes vexillifer. NCBI lineage: Eukaryota > Metazoa > Chordata > Mammalia > Artiodactyla > Lipotidae > Lipotes > Lipotes vexillifer. The sequence goes on from NW_006787829.1 coordinate 1,988,280, forward strand.
CTCTCCCTGGCAATTTTGCAGATGATCTGGCAGCCCGAGCACTCACCTGAGGGCAAGGCTGGTAAGGATATAGACGTCCTAAGGCAGAGCAATTAGACTGTGCTGATTTCCCCACTTTACCAGAAGACAGCCCCATCAATTACTGATGAATCTATGGAGCGAAGCCTAGTACATGCGTGAAAGACTTCATTGTTCTGGCCCTTGTACATTAGTCATGTGTGGAAAGACTGAGCCACACCGTCTTTTGCGCTTATGTTCGACTTGGCTTCACTGCTGTGATTAAAGCTCTGTTGATAATGTGCCATTGCTACTAGAAAGCTCTGGCACGTGGAGATTGGGGATTCAGGCTAAATGCTTAGCTAAAATAAATCAAATAAAAAATAAATAATGGTTATGTAATATGTACATATTCCAGATCATCTGGTTTTGTTTGAGAAGTTTAAAAACATTTTGAGTGAAATGTTTGAAATTTTAGAAGGAATTATTTTTTTCAAGTAATGAATATATATGGTTAAAAAAGCTAATAGAGCTTATACTGAAATTCTTTACCCTCTTCATTCACAGAGACAGCTTTACCTCCTACTGATTTTAATTCTTCAGGTAGTTACCTTCCTGTCTCTAAATAGTGTGTTTGCAGTAATACGGTATGTTTGTTCCTTTACTGTGTCAATACATAGGATTTAGCTCACTTAAACAGTGTCCTGCCAATATAGGTCTGTTACTGGTCTTAGTTTCTCCCCTGGGTAGTATCTCTTGCCCACCCCCATTTAGAAGGTAAGATATGGCTAAGTTGTTCCTTTTATCGGTATCTCGTCCCCCACTTCTACTGCCAGTCTTTGCCAATTTCATCTCTGTGTTTACTTTGTGAGGCTGGTTACGGTTAGATGCTCTTCTACAGCCTCCTTATATCTATAAGTTGATTCTAAAAAGTGAAAACTAGTAATTTGCTACAGAGCCATTATTTGTTGGGCTGTGGTTACACTTCCTTATCTATGCTTCCAGGGCTATGACCTCTCTGGCACTCAGAGGAAAACTTTCCTGGTATATTTGTGTGTGTGTGTGTGTGTGTGTGTGTGTGTGTGTGTGTGTGGGGATTTAAAAGCTTGATTTGGGCGTTGGGTGATTTTTTTGCCCTTGGAGTTTCTGTTAATTTTTTTTTCTTGCATTGTGAGTCCACATCATAACTCAAGTTTTTCTAAGCTCTTAATCATCCTTTCTCTTCAGTTAGAATCCCCTTTCCTAGTAATCATCCTCAAAATAATTGTATTCCTACCTAAAAACAAATGCATGAGTGACAAACTTCTGAGTTCTTGTTTGTTTGAAAATGTATTTAAATTGCACTGGATTGATAGTTTGGGCTACTAGGTATTAGGCTGAAATCATTCCTCATAAGAATTTTGCTCTACTGTCTTCTAACATCTCGTGCTATGGATGAGAAGTTGGATACCCATCTTTTTTTTTTTTTAAGTTTTAACATTTTTATTTATATACAGAGAGTTAGTATTGTTTCTGAGGAAAGTAGATATGCTTGATGACCCATTCAAGAAGTTCACACTTAGTTCAACTTAATGAAGCCGATGTCCTTCGCATACTGGCGGAAACACTGGCGGCATATATTGAGGCCATATTTCTGGATCAGACCGTGCCAGTTTAAGCGAACGCAGCAAGAGTGAGAAGAACCCTGGCCGAATTTTCTCGGATGGCTCCTGTAGAGTTGCCGGCGACCCATGGTTGCTTTCTCGGCTGCAACGAGGCAAAACGAAAGAGGGAGCGCATGCAGGCACCCTTCAGAATTTTTCCATCTGATTCTTTTTACCTCTTTATGGATGACTTTTACTATCTTCACTTTGTCTTTAATGTTCTAGAATTTTATGATTCTGTGTCTTTTTTTCATTTCTCTTGCTTGATATTTATTAAGCTCCTTAATTTGGAGACATAGATGTTCTATTTCTTTTGGCTCTGACAATTTTTTTTCATATTTATTTATTTTAAAAATGACTTTTCCTTTTTCTTTATTTTTCTAGAAATTATATGAGTCTTATATTAGGCCTCTTGAATTAATTTTCTGCTCCTTATCTTTTCTATCTCCTGGTCTTTAAATTCTGGGATATTAATTTTTTTGTTCATATCAGAATTAGTTTAACTTTTTCAATCTTGGTAGGCCAAGTAATTTTCACTGTGACTTATAGGCGAAGAAAAAAAATCAGGTTCTAAACTTTACTAGGTTGATTTAAATTTATGTCTTTTATGACTTCTTTTGTTATCTTTATTTTCTAAATCTTTTTTCTTTTTATATTAGTAAGAACTAGAGAAAAAAATGAATTTTTAAAATATATTAATTAAAGGGTGAGTATTATATCAGTTATATACCATGATAATTACCATGATAATTATACATATTTATAGAATAACTACTATGGTTCTACATCATATTTACGTGCGTAATTTCTCACTTTGAAAATATTTATAACTAAAGAAAAAATGGATTTTAGAAGACAGTGGGTTTGTAACACTTCTCCTTCTAGCACATGGTGAAACCATCAGCCTCAGTGGGCCTTTACCAAATGAAGAATCAGCAGATTTAAGAACTCTTGAGGAACTTGTTTTCAGCATTTATACAGTTTACATTCCTTCATGTATTTTTGGCTAAACCTTTGTTAATTTGGACTGTGGCTGTTAACTCATCCAGGAAACAATTATATAGACACAATTTTGCACAAGAAAAAATTTTGAATAATTTTATATAATATGTATAATAAAATATTTGAAAATTATTCTTAGTATTATTATGAAATAAATTAAAAAATAGTGTTTGTGGTACTTTGTTTAATAATTTTATTTTATTGGTTTATTGGGGTTTGTTACACAGCTGCAATTAAGCTAGTAACCTTTGCTGAATTATTTTTAATTCTCCTCTTGGTGGTTGGCCCTTCCTGGAATCAATATAATGAGGGCTTTAATTTGTGTTGTTAAGCAACTATTGCAGATCTCATGTGTGCTTTTTACATTTATGAATGCTATAAGTTGCTTAAAAGATAGAACATTTTGAATGTTAGGATTGGCTCTGTGGCTTTGGATGAATTACTTCATCCTAGATATTTAAATAAAGTAATGCACGAAAGGGCCACATTGCTTGAAATGTGCACCTGGTTCACAAACGGGAGCCACGTGACCCTGTTCATGTACTCCTCTCTGTTTCGCCTGCCGCTTATTTCTTCTTGGACCAGTAAATTGCTCTGTTTGTAAAGAGTAAAGCTCACAGTGTTGGGTAGGTTTATTAGAACACAACAATAACATTCATAACAATAAAAAGTATTTAATATTGAAGTAAGACATTTAATTTTAATAATATTCTTAAAGAGAAGGGTTAATGGAAATAATCTTAAGGTAATTATATCTTTAACTGTAATTATACGATTAACTATTATTTTATCTTCCTGGATAGTAAGTTTTAATATCCATCTTTCCTTGGTGACCAGGAGGCCTGAGAGAAGGGGCATGTATGCAAATTTCAGTTAATGGTAAACTTTGAATAGGCTTTGACCAGACCTTTCCTGTTGGTACTTAGATTTCGATTTTTTGCCTTTTATTTTTCTCTCTATTATGGTCTGTTTGAAAAGTCTTAACTATATTGATTATCATTTTCCAAAAAAGAGGAATATTTATAAACTAATGATGTGATTATTTGCATACTTTAAACCGATCCTTTGCATACTTTTAATGGATTGCTTGATTTTTGCCATTTGGATATTCCAGGAAAAGTAGTGACAGTGCAAAAAATTATTTGAAAAAAAGTGCGAAGAGATTAAAATTTTGCAATGGCAGATCCTTCTCAGCCTCCTGCTAGAAGGTGTGTGTGTGTGTGTGTGTGTGTGTGTGTGTGTGTTTGCACGCATACATGCATGTATGCAAGGAATTCCCTTGGAAGAAGGGTTAATTCAGGGGGAAGTAAAGTGGCAAACAGATTTTACTGTGGATATCAGTGAGGCTTTTCATTCTATCTAGTTTATTGATAGGTACAAAAAATAATTTTGAACATAATTATTTGGACCACGTTACTTCAGATATTTTAATACAACTTATTTCATTTTTCTGTGTGGGTTGCAAAATACTGCTTTTACTGTATTTGTGGCTCAAGTATATAATTATTTGGTTAAAGCTGTGCCATTTTGTAGAACCACGTTAAGCTAAGTGGCCCCTCAAGAGAGGGACTAGATCAGCCTTCTGCCTTCAGTGGATTTTTAGGCAGCAGAGACCTGGAGTCCTGTGAAATCCTCTGCCCGGGTCAGGCTGGTGTACGTGTGGAAAGACAGGGGCAGGTGAAAGGAGAATGGTCGCATCTGGGACCCATTTGTTTTGTTGAGGGGAATGTGGGGAGACGTGGGTCTTTTGAAGAAATTAAGTGATAAATCACTGTCTCTCTCCCCGTCTTTTCCTACAGGGCCCCTGTGTCCATGATGAGGACTCTGGCCTGTCGCTCATAGGAAAACCTGCCCTTCAGGCTCTTTTGTACCACTGCCATTTTTATGAACATTTGAATCAGATGGTAAAACATTGTTACCTGGGACGGTATACGTTTGATTTGAATTGTTCTGCTCTTAATGGAACTTCTGAAGGCAATGACTTAAATGGTAAGAATATTATATTTATATTTTTAATAAAATGTAACATTTCTTAAATTGTTAAAAACCTATGTGTTTGTTACAAAATATTTGAAAAATAATGAAAAGTACACAAGGAAACTTTCTCTAGTCCCATTATCCAGAGGCTGCCTTTGTTACCTTACAGTGTATTTTCTTCCAGTCTTCTTTCTCTGTATAGCTTTTGTGTGTTTTACATAATTGTGTTCATATCTTATGTACATTTTTGTATTTCCTCCTTTCACTAAACATTGCCTAAGCATTTTTCTGTGTTATAAATTCTTCATGGAAACCGTTTTTGACATCTTACTAATGTTTCATAAGTTATTTCATGCCCTTCAGTAAAGTTTTAGTTTTTTCCTCTATTAATGTCTTAAATTTTTGGAAGGTTCTTCCCAGGCAAACAAGAATGAGACCTTTCCTACTAAATTTTCTAATTTGTTTTGCTAATATATTGAAAAGCTATTTGTTTTTTGGAATGTTACTCATTTATCAAAATATATGCTGAAATCTTTTCATTTCTACTTGTTTGTAGATTCTCTTGGATTTCCTAAGTATAAGATCTTAGCGCGTATAAATGATAATTGTGTCTCATAATAATAAATGATTATTTAATAGTAAGAATAAAAATAATTTTAAGATAAAAATAAATATAAAATAAAAATTTTTTAATTTTTAAAATTTTAAAGTAATGTTAAAAAATCTTGACATAATTTCCCACAGAAAAGGTACAAGAATAGAACAAAGAATTCCCAAATGTTAACATTTTACTATATTTGCCCTCCTATATCATGTGTATGTATGTGCGTATAAGTGAAATATATTTATTTATATGCATATATACATATATACATATACTTTCTGAGCCATTTGAGAGTAAACTGCAAACGTGAAGTTCCCTTACCCTGAAATACTTAAGTGTAAATTTCTAGTTCACTTTTCTGCTCACTTCTTGGAGGCATTAAGAGGAGAATGACATTTAATGTTTTTGAATATTCTAAACAAATGTCCCTGTGAGGAAAGTGACCGCTTGAATTGTTTGGATTTCTCTGTATTTGTGTTACTGGAAGCATGTGGCTGCTTCCAAGTTTGGGAGCTGGTGCTCTTGCTAAATTGTGTTAGATTAAACTAAAGCGCAGTCAACTAATTATTTAAATTTTTTTTGTGAAACATGCTGTATATATAAATTAATTAAGAGTAATAAAAATTAGGCACACTTCTTTCACACTTCTTTAGTTCTGGATTGGTTTCATGTAAGGAGTATTCTTTCTGTTAATCGTTACAGTGCCCAGAAGGCTATTCACGTTGACAGTTTTCTTGTTGTCACAGGTTTAGATGACTCATTCAAGTTTTGGAGGGCTCCATCTCGGATGTCCAGTCAAGATCGAGATCCAAGTTCTCTCTCCACTTTGGAAACAATGGTACTTCCAAAGAACGCATAAATGCTGCATTTTGAATTTCTGAAAAAATTTGAATTTACATAGTAGAGGGATAAGAATGGATGTGAAATATAAGGTTATGACCATAACAACTGTGATTTATTTGAAGTGCCGTCTGTAGCGGAACTAGTGTCTGTCTTGCTCAAATAAGTGCACTGAATATCCTTTTAGATGAATTTTCAACCTCTTTCCTACCTTTTTTGATAGAACCGGAAGTTCAAAAGTTTTAAAATGTTTATCAGTAGTGGTAGAAAAAGAGAACAAATCCCATATGATTAGTAATGCTTGATTACCCTGAAATTTTGCTTAAGGACAAGGCAGTTTGAAGACTGTTGATCCATTCAGATGATTCCAGTGTGGTACTAATGATTTTAAACACATTTCTAAATGCTTGCATCAAATAGAAGCTTGTCTTGATTATCTAAAATAACAGAAATTTATGTACACCTGCCTGCCTTTCTTCCTTTTTTTTTTTTTATTTATAAGGAGCTTTGTTCTAAAAAGTTTGAGACACTAAGTATTTCTAAATAATGACATGCTAGCTTTCATTTGTTTTATAAGCAAACAAAATCATTCTCAACTGGAAAGCATTGCAATGTATTTTTGGAACAATATACTGTGTTGTAGAACCTATTAGGAAGGCAAAGCCTCGACACCACTGCTTCCAGGAGCAAAAATAATATGAGAATTAAATAATTAAACAGGCATTAATAAGATTCACCTCCTACGGTTTCTCAAGAGACTGGTACTTTTTGCTAAGTTTTAAGAGACTTTTTTTTTTTTTCCTCTAGACTCAGAAGAGTTTATGTTTAGTGCTAAATTGAACCTTTATTTAGAAAAACAGAATAATTACTCCAGTTCCACTAGATGTCATGCTTTCTTTTGCAAGCTAGAAATAGTGTGTATCTTTGTCTCAATAAGAGAAATAATTATATGATTCAATGCTAAAGGGAATTGTATTAATTGGTTATTTAGTTCACAGAAGTACAGCATTAATATGTGCTTGAAAATAATTCTTCTTAGGTTACCCTGTTTGCTTAAAGGGCTGTAGAATAACTTTGAAATCTGTGTACATTCTTCAGTTCTTTGCTTATAGTAGGTATGCAGTAAATAGTAATTGCTGTAAATAACTTTGAGTTAGCTATTTTGTAGATATCAAGTTACATTTATTTTTAAAAAATTAATTAATTATTAACTTTTGGCTGTGTTGGGTCTTTGTTGCTGTGCGCGGGCTTTCTCTAGTTGCGGCGAGCAGGGGCTACCCTTTGTTGCAGTGTGTGGGCTTCTCATTGTGGTGGCTTCTCTTGTTACGGAGCACGGGCTGTAGTCGTGTGGGCTTCAGTAGTTGTGGCACGCGGGCTCAGTAGTTGTGGCTCACGGGCTCTAGAGTGCAGGCTCAGTAGTTGTGGCACACGGGCTTAGTTGCTCCGCTGCATGTGGGATCTTCCTGGACCAGGGCTCGAACCCATGCCCCCTGCATTGGCAGGCGGATCCTTAACCACTGCACCATCAGGGAAGTCCCCAAGTTATATTTATTCTATACAAGGAAACTTAGATACAAAAAACAAAAGCAAATCAAACTTTTGCATTTCTCTATTTTATAATAATATATAAATCTTACAGATTAAGATACTAGATTTTCCAAGAAACACTTTGGAAATATGTCACTTATTATAATCATTATTAAAATAGAAGCACCTCTATTAATGCAAAAGTCTTTAAATTGTTTATGTTAGGATATCACATAGACTTTTAGAAATACATACCAGTGAAATCTGTTTTTCTTTTTTAAGAATTCATATATATAGTCTTATGTAAGATTTACCTTCTTGTAGTTTCTCAAAAGATTAGTATTACCTGTTAGAATTTTTACAGTCAACTTTTTTTTTTTTTTTTTTTTTCTGCGGCCTCTCCCGCTGCGGAGCACAGGCTCCAGACGCGCAGGCCCAGCGGCCACGGCCCATGGGCCCAGCCGCTCCGCGGTACGCGGGATCCCCCCGGACCGGGGCACGAACACGTGTCCCCCGCATCGGCAGGTGGACTCCCAACCACCGCGCCACCAGGGAAGCCCCAGTCAACTTTTTTCTTTCTTTTTTGGTTTCCAAACAGAAGAGTTTTGGTATTGGTGAATTACTCACCGAATTGGTGACTTTTATTCACAAAAATTAATCTAATTACCCCAGTTCTACGAATTGTCATGTTTTCCTTACCATATGAGATATACTATGTATCTTTTTTCCAGCAGGAGACAAATATGGAGAGTTTATTCGTTATACCATTACTTTAAATTTCTTTCTTTCTTTCTTTCTTTTTGGCTGCATTGGGGCTTTGTTGCTGTGTGCGGGCTTTCCCTAGTTGCAGCGAGCGGGGCCTACTCTTTGTCATGGTGTGCAGGCTTCTCATTGCAGCAGCTTTTCTTGTTGCGGAACATGGGCTCTAGGCACACAGGCTTCAATAGTTGTGGCGCTCGGGCTCAGTAGTTGTGGCTTGCGGACCCAGTAGTTGTGGCTCACGGGCTCTAGAGTGCATGCTCAGTAGTTGTGGCACATGGGCATAGTTGCTCTGCAGCGTGTGGAATCTTCCCAGACCAGGGATCAAACCTGTGTCCCCTGCATTGGCAGGCGGATTCTTAACCACTGCACCACCAGGGAAGCCCTTATACCAGTATTACTTTAAACCTAAACTGTCAGTACCCAGACCAACTAATACTTTCTCAGGTATAAGAAAATGTTGAAGTTACAAATTGAGGTATCAGTTGAGTGGATGTAAATCTTGCTAATGAGTTTATCTGGTTATTAATATCATTATTTTGTATGTCTCCCAGAATTGAGAAAAGATACAATTTGTTGATTGGTTTGTTTTTCCACTTTGTCTTTCTGAGGAAAGCACTGTCTTTTGATATGCGTCGTATCATCCAGTGTGCTGTTGCTGGGTCATTATCCTTTCTGTGCTGTTAATGCCACATTAGGGACTTTAATGGTGTTATCTAATGAATATTAGTTTAGTTGATTGCGACTTGTACGTTTTGTAAATTATAGGTAGAGTAAGGAGTGTCATTGTTACCTTGGGGGTGTTGCCCTGGTAAATAAATGCCTTTTCAGAGATGGCTCCCCTCAACTCAGTGTCTTCTTCCCCAGGGGAGGGGTCAGGTATCAGTTGTTTTTCCTCCTGAGATCACATTTCTACTTGTCAGAAATACCCAAACTAGATAGGTGTTTATGCCTAGGACAAACCAGTTTGTAGCAACAGATTTAAGAACAAAATTTGATCTTTTCTGCTGCTCTTGAGCAGAATTATATCTGTATTTTTAAAAATTTTTTATCAGTTATCAAAAAAGAGGAAATGTGGGTCATTTGCTTTTGAGCTTTTTTTTGGTGAAATATGTGATTCTTCCAAACTTCCTTGAGCACTAATTTAAGGAAAACTGATTTTACTTAAAGTTTATTTAAACATTTATAGAGAAATTTTACTCATGGGTCCTCTTAGTCTTTAAATAATTGAAAATCATTTTACTGTTTCACAGAAGAAGAGATTAAGGCATGGAATGAATAAGTGTCTTGTGTAAGGTTCCAGCACTGCTGACTGGTGGAGCATTATTTGAGTCCAGAATTGTGTTTGGCTCTAGAGCCCAGGTCGTTGGCCATGATGTTTTGCTCCTTCACTACAAAGCAAGATGTGATCAGTCCCGAAATAGATGTTACAGTCAGGGTGCAGTGAGCTTAGATTAGAAGGAATGATGAAATAGGCAGTGATTTTGTCTAAGAAGTGGCAATTGAAATGGCCTTTAAAGGATCGATCCCTTTTTTGTATTAGGTACACATTTGCAAGGAACTAAAAAGATACTCAAATATGTCTTAGAATTCAGTACCCACTTATGAGGTTTGAAAGTCTACTTGAGAACATAAAGCATAATTAGGAAATAGCTGAATGCCAGGCTGTGTGGTACTGAATGCCTTAGATATTCAGAAGATGCAAGATGGGTTTGTTTTGAGGGTGGGAAGAAGGCTGAAGTTTGACTCCTGGTGTAACCAGGTGGGGTTAGACAGGAGAGCCAAGTCAGGTTTTGGATTTGAAGAGATTAGAGATCACAGCTGTAAAGATGTAAAGACATTTCAGCAAAGTAAAATGTCATGAAGCATTACAAAGGACATTAGAGAAAGATGAATTGACATTTGTTTGATGGTAGTTAAAAGTTACTTTATAGAACAGGATGACAATACACTTATGTATTGATGTGTATTATTAAATATAATCAAATGAATGTTCATTGAAGATCATTTTCAAGCAAGCAGGATTTGAGCATAGTAGTAGAGCAAGTCAGCTTAATACTTAATACTTTAATATTACTATTTATTAAAATAGTAATGTGTTAATATAGCAAATTTTAAAAATATAGACAGGCTAGTAGAAATATAAATCACCCCTAATCAATTTTTAAAACACAGTATATTGCTATAGAAAGAAGTTCTTGTTTTCTCAGCCATATGGGGTAAGTTATAATGCAACCATTAGATGCTTTCTAAAATCATATTTTCAAAATTTGTGTATCCCTTCCTTGGACTATACAGAGGAAAATCATGGTGTTTATTAATGCCTGACCTTGGTCACGAATGGCAACTTAGCGTTCTAATGAGCCAGGTATTTTTAGTGGACCTCAGAAGCTCTCTTTTCTGAGAATGTGATATGTTATCTCTGTGCTATCTCTGTTTTCATCAGTAGTGGGGACTGCTTGAGTGTTTGCCAACTGAAAGGATGTTCAGTGAAAAGATAAAGGATTCCAGCATCCTTATCCTCTTAAATTGTCTGTGTAACCGAGGGAGCTTGTGGCGGGAGCCAGGCTCGTTCATCAGCTCCTGCATGGTTGTGATGTCAGTCTCCGTGTGTGCCTGTTGCTTCACATGCTAAAAGTTATCTGGATGTCTATTGACAGGAACTGTTGTTGTTTTTTTAAACACCTCTCTCACAACCTATTGTAGGTAAATATAATTTTTAAAATGTCTTTAGGTTTTTTTTCCCTGTTATGTAGATCTAATGTTATATCAAATAAGGCATTTTATACATGCTTATTTATGAGTGATTTATTTAGACTGAGATTTATCCAGCCTTCCTTTTTAGATGACTTTATGTGCTTAGCTTACTTTTTTGGCTACAGCTTCTGTCACTTATTTCTTTTTTTTTTTTTTTTTTTTTTTTTTGCGCGGTATGCGGGCCTCTCACTGTTGTGGCCTCTCCCGTTGCGGAGCGCAGGCTCCGGACGCGCAGGCTCAGTGGCCATGGCTCACGGGCCCAGCCGCTCCGTGGCATGTGGGATCTTCCCGGACCGGGGCACGAACCTGTGTCCCCTGCATCGGCAGGCAGACTCTCAACCACTGCGCCACCAGGGAAGCCCCACTTATTTCTTATTACTGTAATGTCATACTTGAAGTGGTGAGAGGTGATTGAGGTCCTAAGTTGAAAGAGGGATTTTTAAAAACTATGTATTAATTTCGTGTGCCATTTTCTTCAAATTTATATTCTCTTTACTATAAGAAACTGCAAATGAAAATAACCTTGGGTTTTGTTTTCATCCTGTTATATCAAGTCTAAGGTACCCACTTTAAGCATTAGAATAGATATGTAATCAATATGCAAATATCGTGAGCTGTACAGTATCTGGGTTTGTGATAGGGTTGATTCATAAGTTCTGTTGACAGCTTACCTATGTACATGCATGGATCTGGAGCTTATCCAGGTATGGAAAGTTCATGCTGTCTCAGAGAAAAGAAAATTGATGGGAAGATACAGTATTTTCCACATATGAGGTACTTGACATCAGTTTGGGCTTTTTCAGTTTTAAGGCTTTTACAGCCTGCTCATTGGTAAACCTGTGTGTGAAATTGTGTTTGTTTTCTACAGAATTTCTGTTATGTTTAATGTTTCTAAAAAATGTATTCTGAAAAACAATGTCAGATATTGCCTAATTTTTAAAAACAGTTCATTTGTGACATGGGGAGAGGTAGAGAACAATCTTTTAATACTTCTGCTGATTCTTTTAGAGGCACTATTACAATTTGTGTGTGCCATTTGAAACTTTAAAAAACCCTCTTATTATGAATTAAAAAGTGCAAAATATCTCGAAGGACACAATGAATTATAAAGTTGTTTTTTTTTAGCCTTTCAGCATTTGAGCATAAGTGGGAAGAGGCTTTATCAGGACCTTAAACTCTAGATGGGTTTCAGATCAAAACTGTGCTCCTTTGAGTTACTGATTTGTATAAACTGTAACAGGTCCTATAAGAAGAAGTAGAAAATGCCATTCAAAACACTGTTTTAACTCTCGAGATACGGAGTGTTTTCCAGTTATACGAACTAGTGTACTTTTGTAATATACCTTTTTGTTCAAGGATATCTTGTATATATATTGCTCGTGTTTCATTTTCCAGTTAGTAATGTTAACGAGTGACTGTTCTGAGTATAGAATGATTTTCTTTCCTGTTCCCCAGGTAGCAGCTTCGTCGGCAAGTGCTGAATTTCAGCCGCTAGTGCTCTGCACGGCGCCTCTCCCTGAAGCCTCACATGACCAGTTTGTGGCTCAAGGTATCCTTTTAGGAAGACATTCTACTTTCAAAAATAAAAATGATAAGTTGGTCCAGGCAGACATGTTGAAAGTAAATGTTTAGATAAGAACCAAATAAGTCACAGAACAAACTGTCTAGATAAGAACAAAAGGAAATATCACAGAACATGATAGAATAAATAAATCAGAAATTAACAAAACCAATACTCTTAACTAATAAATGGGAATTTGGCCATCAAATAAACAGTCTGATTGCCATTTCGTTTCCTGTTAGATAAGAATAGATATTTGGTGTTTGAATCGAAGAACTAATGAATATTAATTAGCTTCATATTTTTTTCCCTTTTGGGAAAACACCTCAATTTACCACAGTAATCCACTTGAAAGTGATGAGAATGGGGTCATAAGTATTTTGCAAAGCCTATGCCTTCATTTTAAAGCACACAAAGTGTTTTCAGTCTTTATTTTGTTAGAAATGTGTGATGAGTAGCCTAGGATTTATTTTTATTAATGACAGTATATCGATTTTACTCTTTGTATTAGGCACTGCCTCCAACTCTATTATGCTTTACGCTTTGTATATTTATATAGATTACAACGTAACTTTTGTTTCTTCTAAGACAGTAAATAGACCTTTATTCAGTAGCATTAAATTCCTAACCTATATGGAATATACTACCTTAAAAAAAGGTAATTTTAAGCATTGAAATATAAGCATGTGCAGAGAAAATGCTTTCTAAAACTTTAGAGATACTTGCTTAAGGGAGACTTTACTCTGAATTTTCATTACAGTGTTTGTTCCATAACTTCCTAAACAATGTCTCGTTTTGGTTTTTAGTAATTTATGTTAACAATATACAAAAGAGTTCAATTATAGAAAGTACTCATTTGATCCTCTTAAGAACAAAAGGAGCAAAGTCAGGTTGTTTTATTTTTTTTTTATTTTTTATTTTTTTTACCTTTTTTTTTTTTTTTTGCGGTATGCGGGCCTCTCACTGTTGTGGCCTCTCCCGTTGCGGAGCACAGGCTCCGGACACGCAGGCTCAGCGGCCATGGTTCACGCGCCCAGCCGCTCCGCGACATGTGGGATCTTCCGGCACCGGGGCACAAACCCGTGACCCCTGCATCGGCAGGCAGACTCTTAACCACTGCGCCACCAGGGAAGCCCAGTCAGGTTGTTTTAAGTGGCTAAGGACACAGAGCATGAAATGAAATTTGATAATGAATTTCATGAATATTTATTTCTAAGAGTGTGTTATGTTACTATTTTTTAAACAGCTTTATTGAGATATAATTCACATTCATACAGTTCACCCATTTTAAGTGTACAATTCATTGTTTTTTAATATATTCACAGAGTTGTGCAATCATTACCACAGTCAGTTTTAGAACATTTTCATCACCCCAAAAAGAAACCTTGTTCCCATGAGCAATCACTCCTGATCTCCCCCATTCTCCCCAGCCTGAGGCAATCACTAATCTACTTTCCCTCTTTATAGATTTGCCTGTTTTGGACATTTCATAAAAATGGAATCATATGATATGTGTTCTTTTGTGTCTGGCTTCTTTCACTCAGCATAATATTTTTAAGATTCATCCGTGTCGTAGTCTGTATCAGTGATTCACTTTTTATCACTGAATGATATTCCACTATGTGGATATACTATATGGATATATATGGATATACTGCATTCCATTTACCCATTCATCAGTTGATGGACATTTGGATTTTTTCCACTTTTTGGATTTTATGAATAATAATGCTACAGTCATACAGGTTTTTATATGAACATACAATTGTGTGGTTTTTGTTTGTTTTTTGATTTCATTATTCTTGACTTGGATTTATTTTATTTTCAAGGATTGTGCTTAGAATATATATTCATGCACAGTTTTTTCTTGTTTTTTGTTTTTTTCTTTTGCGGTACGCGGGCCTCTCACTTTTGTGGCCTCTCCCGTTGCGGAGCACAGACTCCGGACGTGCAGGCTCAGCGGCCATGGCTCACGGGCCCAGCCGCTCCGCGGCATGTGGGATCTTCCCGGACCAGGGCACGAACCTGCGTCCCCTGCATCGGCAGGCGGACTCTCAACCACTGCGCCACCAGGGAAGCCCCCCATGCACAGTTTTACTGTTTGCCAATTACTTCAGTGTATGTGTTTGACAAAAAAGTATTTTACTCCTTTTTGTTGAATCTGCCAACGAATCTTTGAATAGTGCTGGAAAGCATTAAATATCTTTTGTCAGTGAGCCTTAAGACTAAAGCAATTTTGTTGTTACATATCTTTCTAAATTCTGTCTCTTTAAAATAGTTAGTGTTAAGATAAAATTTTTTTAGTGATAATGAGATTATAGTTCCCTCAGCTGGAATTCCCAGTGAAGGATTTCTCCATGAAGCTGGTTAGTCCTTTTATTTCTTGTTCTGTTAATTCTTGATTAACCAGGGAATTACTGTGCCCCAAAGCGGTTTAGAGCAGGATGACAAGAACTTTCCCTATCATGTACATTAGGGCCACTTTAGTTGTCCAACTTCTCATTCTTAAGTTTAGTTTCTAACTTTTGTAAAAGAAAAATCCTTTTATGTTTTAAGAAAGGCTTTAACAGAGTCTCATGATCTATAAGCGTACATTTGATCTACAAAGTTGAAAAGAATCATTATAAAAGTGTTAGTATATTTCAGTATTACAAATATAAATAACTGAGATAGTTCTCTCCAGATAAAATACTAAATTTTAAAAAATATATTGAATGATTTTGAATTTCTTAAATGTTAAGCCCCTCCTATTTTATTGGTATTCTTTTCTTCTGTATGCTGCCCTAGAAGTCCTGAAGACATGTAGTACATCTTTTGTGAATATATAAAATTTTCCCTTAAAAGCAGTTGAACTATTTCTGTGGAATTCCCTAAATTTAATTTTCCCAATTTAGTTTAAAATATCAAATCTATCTTGACAGTAAATAGTTCCAAAGTGCCTCCTCCAAGGAATTAGTTAATTATAAAGGAAAATATTATAACTTTATAATGGAGAAACCTAGTAGACGCCACCTTAATCCACCAAATGGCCAAAGTTAACACCACCCATAACGGGCCAAATAGGAATCATGTTTCTCCTGATATAATGTCCTGAAGATCTAATTATGAGGGAACATCAAACATCAGACACTGTACAAGGGAACTAGCTTGTGTTCTTCACAGAATGTCCAGGTCCTGAAAAACAAAGCAAGACTGAGAAACCCTTCCAGTTCAAAACCCAGAGACATGAGAACTAAAGGCAAAGCAGATCTCGAATTGGATCCAAACAAGGAAAAGAACTTCTTCCTTTTTCCGTAAAGGATGTTGGTGGGACAGTATGCAAAATTTGGAAAAGGTCTATGGGTTAGATAGTACCACTGCATCAATGTTAATTTCCTGGCTTTGATAATTGTACTGTGGTTATAAAAGACAAAGTCCTGTTTTTAGGAAGTTAACTTAGGATTAAAGGGGCATTTGTGTGCAGCTCACAAACAGTTCATAAGAAGGTAGGTAGGTAGGTAGATAAAATGTGGTAAAATACTAATATTTAGGGATCTGGGTGAAGGTATATTGGGAATTTTTGTACTCTTGTACTTTTCTGTAAGTTTGATTTATTCAAAATATAATGTTTCTTTAAAAAAGAAATAAGAAACGAAGGTCATGAGGGAATCTTGAGGCAGATTAAGCTTTCTTGTTAGCAGTACCCTGCTGAGTCTTCTAGGAAAGTTCCCTCATATCTTCAATTCTAAAATCCAGAATCTCTGAAAACGGAAAGTTTTCTCAGAACACAGGTGGCAGTAAAATTTGCCCTTACCTGCATATAGTTGGCTGCAAAATCTGACCAATTCTAGTTTGAGGTTGTAGTTGCTTATGTATTCATCCTGCTTGCTGTGATTATGTGTCTGCTACATTGCAGAAATATTTATATCCTTATGGGCTGATGCCCAAGATTCCATTGGAAGTGTTAATTAATATATGGTACACGTACCTTATTACTTTTCTAAAATCTAAAAATATTTTGAATTCTGAAACACTTCTGACCCCTAGAGTTTCAAAAAAAGGATTGTGGAGCATCTGTTTGTTCCTCAGTGTCTGAATGCTTGGGACACAAAACCATGCCCTGCCCTTCTTGTCTTGGCTAGTACACTGTCACCCAAGGTAGACACACACACCCTTGTGTACATGCATGTACACACACACACACACGCACGCACGCACGCACACGCACACTCTCTCTCACACTCTGGAGGAGTTGGACGTCTGACTCCCTGGCCTTGGGGTTGAGGTGTGTTGAGCAGTTAAGGGAATTTCCCAGCCATCTCTCTTTGGCAATTTTAGGAACTTCCTCTGATTATCAAAACTTGTGAATATTGTACATAACCACAGGTAAACAAAATGGTGATAATTTTCACACTTATTTCAATAATAGGTCAGCATGAAACTGCATCTCCACGGCTTCCTCATGATTCATCCCTTTCTGCTCCTCTGCCCAGACAGTGTGTTTTTGTCACTCCGCCTCTTCTTTCCGCGATGTGCAGCCTCCTAGACAGCCTCTTGGCAACGACTCCAGGCGACACTGCAAATGCTTTTCGACAAGCTCATCTCATAGAGCTTCTTTGTAGGTAAGAGATAAATACTCCCAGAGAGGCGTGTAGACTGCAGGTTTTTGCTTTTGCCAGAACTGTCTCGACAGTTTTTATTTTAGATATGTTAAAGCACTTGGATGGGTTTGTTATGTTGACTATTAAGCTTCCCCAGCTCCCCGTCCTGATTTTTTTTAAACTCTGAAGTTCTGAAACCTTATTTGTCCTCTGCCACATTCAAGGAATATGATGCAAGTCTCCTTGGTCATTCAGAATGGAAGAAGGAGTTTTGGGGTTCATCTCCCTAGCAGTCATCAGAATAATGTCCTTGGTTTGAAAAGTCATTTTTAAAGTTCATTTGGAGTTACTTAGTTACGGGAGCCTGAGAGTTTTATTAGAAAGTAGTCTGATAAAATTTAGGGAAATCATGATTTGGTTCTTTCATTTATCTAATATTAATCAGTGTCTGACATAACTTTTTCTGATTTTCTGATTGGCTATATGGTATAGTTAAAAAGGCCAAGGATATTGAATTCAGTCTGACTTAAGTCCTAATTAGAGTTCATTCTCTCACTAGTGTTGCAGCCTTGGGAAAGTAACTTTAATCTCTGAAGTGTCATTAATAAACACCTAGTTAATGGGGTTACTGTTAGGATTAAAAGTGATGTTGTCTAGGATACTCTCTTAAGTGTTCCTTTTCTCCTGACATATGTTTATTCTAGCCATGTGTACCTACCTCCTGTTCACCCCATATTCATTTGCATTTCTCTGTCTCTGCCCTTTGAACATTCACTGTCTGAAATGTCTTCCTCCTCTTTGCCAAATCACAGTGCTTTCTCTTTCTTTCTGGGAAAAGAACAGTCTAAAAAGAAAGAAGTCTGCCTTGCTTCCCTTCACTCAGTTGTGATTATTCCTTCACTCTGCCCTTTATAATAAGCAACAGGGTGTGAGTATGTTCTGTTTACATTCATTTGTCATCTTTTCTACTTTGATGCCTACTAGAGTTGAAAAAAGGAAACTGCTAGTTGATTGTCTTTCCTTCTTGAATGTTTCCTGCCTCAAAAAGGGTCAGAATGGGGCTTTAGGAATATTCTTGCTTCTCCAGAGTCAGTTAAGAGTCTGTTGTGACATTGAGGGCACAGAGGTATTAAAGACTCTTTCTTGGCAAAGCCTTATATTTCCATCCCTCTTCTTTATTTCTGATTTATTTTTTTTTTCCTGTTTGTTTTTCATTATTTTGTTTTTTACTTTCTAAATCAGAACTTATTTCCTGGCAAATGTTTTTCCTGTCTTAAATAGGGACGTAACCACCAAGGTCTTTCTCTTGTTTCTTTTCCGTCTGAAAGGGCTTTATTATATTTTATTCTGCTTTTAATAGGTTTCATTAGATATTTTTCTTAGAATTCCTTGTTTCCCACATTTATCTGATGAGATCTTTTCCTGTGTTCTGAAATAATGTAGGGTAACTTTTTATAAGCAATTATTTCCGTTATTTTATAAAAATCCTTTTTCTTGAATTCTGTTCATGGTTATATCCAAACTCTAAATTCTCACGAATTAGTCTTCAGGAATAAGCATACTGATCATCTGAAGGGTGTTCCTTCTCTGTCCTTCACAGCATTGCAGATGCCACCCTCATAGAGACAAGTGTCCAGGAGCTCCAGGCCCTGCTGCCTGCGTCACCTCCTGTTGAACACACTCAGGCTCAGGTAAGCACCTGCATCTGCATGTGCGTTCGTTTACCCTTAAATGCCAGAAACGTAAATTCTGCTGAGGATATACTAACCACAGGAGAAGGTTGAAAATCTCTCAGGATATACGTGGTATGACGAGGTTATTTAAAATAGGTTACTTAATAGATGGTAGAAAAGAGCAGTGGGGTTTGAAGACCTAGATTGTATTTCTGGTTCCATCATTAACCAGCTAGAAATGTTTAATCAAGGATCTGGGTATCTTTGAGCACCATATTAAAAAAAGGGGATGTTGTATAGCCCACCTTCCCCTTCTGTGATTTTAGGCTGTCTTGTCATTTCCATCTAAATTGAAGTTGTGAAATACTTAGTGACTAAATTCTGTGTATATTCAAAACTCAGTCTAATAAGAATAAATTTATGTTTGTTCCTTCACAGATATTTAGTGAAGTTGCTGCTAATAGAAACGTTATTGTAAAATCACATTTTGTAAGAAGGGCTACACGATTTATTTGGGGTGAGAGGTAATTACAGGTGGACTAGCAGTCTCTGTTGCTTTGTGCTATCTCCTTTGAGCTTTCTGAATAAGGCAGACCCCCAGGACAAGGTTGGGTAACACTGTGCACCATCTTCCAAACACTGTCCCATTGCAGCGTTTTCATTTGTGAGTGTGCTTATTTGCATAAGGGCCATCGCCTCCATTTTTATGTCTGTCCATCCAACAAATCTTTATTAAGGGCCTACTGTGTATCAGGATCTTCCCTAAATGAATAAAGCAAAGACCCTTTCCCTCAAGTTGGGAGAGTAGATAGTGAGCAACTACATATATGCCTGATGATGTCTTAGACGTTGAAGAAGAAAAACTAAAGCAGGGACAGGAAGTGGGGTCAGAGTTGGGGGGGCAGGGCTTTTCCACATAGGGTGGTCAGGGAGGGGCTTTCAGACAGTGACGTGTGGCCTGAAGTTAGTGAGGAAGCTGGTCCTATGGGGCCTAGCAGGGCCCCTGAGAGCTGGCCTATTCAAGAAGCAGAAAGCAGTGGCCAGAGCAGAATCTGCGAGGCGGAGATGGGGCTAGAGGATTCAGGGCTCCATGAAGGCAGGGCCTTCCTGTTTCATGCCATTGTGTCCTGAGTGTCGGGCACAGTGCCCTTCCCATGGCAGGTGCTCATTCAGTCCCTGTGGAATGAATGAATAATAACAGTAACAAACCTTCATGTGTGCTTGTTTGTGTGAATTTATGTAATCCTCACATCAATCACATGAAGTACCATTAGCGGCCCTGTTTTATAAAGGAAGTGACTAGAGCCCAGAGATGAGTAATTTGCCCAGGGTCACTCACGCAGTAAGGGGCAGAGCCAAGATTCCAGCCCACGCAGGCTGGTTCTAGAAGCCACGCTCTTACTGTTGCACTACCTGGCCTTATGTAGACTAAATGTTCTTGCCTTTTTGTCCTTATATAAGATCATTCATTCCAGAAAAATTTTGGAGCATATGCTTTGCCACATTGTGTTGTAGGTGCTAGTGACGCATCTGTGAACAAAGCAGACACATACCCCTGCCCACATGAAGTCTGTGTCCTCGGTACAGGAGACAGACAGTAAACAGTAAATAAAATTTAACTGTTTTATCGGATGGTGACGAATGGTGTGGAAAAAATAAATGAGGATGGGTAAAGGGGAGACAGGTTGATGTTTTTCTTGTCGGGTGGTCAGAAAAGGCCTCCTGGAGGTGAGATGTGAGCAGATGCCTCAGAGGTGAGGAAACAGGCCGTGGGTCGTGGGCAGAGTGTTTGGGCAGGACTCTGCACGGCGAGCCTGTGGGCAGCCAAGGTACGAGGGTTCTGAAGCATGGGGTCGGTTGGTTGGTCTATTTATTTGAAGAAGGAGTTTCAAACATAAAAAAAAGAATTACTTTGAGTACTACCATATCGATAGCTGATTACATCTTCAGTATGGTAATTTACAAAAAGAATCTTTGACAGCTCAGTTGTTCTCTCTCTAATGCTTCCTCACCTCCCGTGGTTTATCTATTTATGGTTACATCATACCTGGAGAGGGCAGACTCTCTGTAACTTCAGTAGTGTAGTGTATGAAGGGATCACAAAATACTTCACAGCAATAAGGAAATTAAATTTCACAAACTGCTTGCATTCTACCCAGTAGGAAAAGCATAGTACCACCTATACTTTTATGTAAAATATATCTGCAGATTAGATAAAGGGAGTACCTTTCATCAAGAGCAGTAGGACAGAAGAACTATTTGGAAATAGTCTGAGGCCATTTACCGTAGAGGCACTATGCCTCCACAAACGCCCAACAGTCCCTGCTCTCACAACAGCAGCTGAATAAGGTGGGAGGAAAAACTGTGAGTGTGTGTGTGTGTGTGTGTGTGTGTTTGTGCACACACGTGTGTACAGAATGAGACAGAGGCTTCAGAATATCTCTGTAAAGTTCATTTATATGGGCTGTCTCATTGCCTGGGGATAGTGGACAAATGAGTCCTCACAGTTTATTCTTAAATTATTACATATCCAGAGAATTTTTTTTTTAAAGTACTTTTGCCAGTTAATACTTCTTATGGTATTAGTATGTATCAAGCAACATTCCAGAGATGTTTTTATTGGTAATTTGAGGGAAGATTTAATTTTTCTTTTGTAACTAAGAATAGTATTTTTATGCTGAAGGATAGTTGAGGCCAAACACTGGATATGTTTGCATTTTATTTGTAGCAGTAACTAGGCTATTAAGCTGGCTTTTTGCACCCCTCAGTTGTACACTTTAAAGAGTATTTTATAATCTTTCTTAATAAAATTGTAGATTTTATGATTTTGGACTGCCATTTTTGCCTCTTCCAGAGTATTGTATTCTACAATTTAGCTACTTGAAAAATATGAAGACTTTCTTTCTCTAAGTAGAATTCAGAATTTGGTTTTGGAAATATTGCTTTGTCTGGTATTATTATAATTGACAGTGTTAATGTGGCCATTAATGACAAGCTTATGAGAAAAATAATGCTTTGTCTGCTGTGTATTCATTTTAGGTCTTTAAAAATTATGATGAATATTTTATTTTTTATTAACTTATGTTACAAAGAAGTGACTTCTTATAATGCATAGAGAACTAAAATACTTTATCACTGAGATGGGCTTTTCATATGACATGCTTTGTCTTACTTTATATCCTTTTTCGAATAGGTGTCCTTTCTCCTAGAATACCTGTCCTCTTTGTCCAGGCTTCTTCAGTCATGTTTATTGGTAGATCCTGACCTTGTGATTCAGGATGAGCTTCTGAAAGCTCTTATCACAAACATCCTCAGAGTTCTCACCATATGCACCAAAGATATATCAGGTAAGCTTTATTTTCTTAGTTTAGGATGAAAGTAAATAATACTGAGGAAGAATATCTTACCTTGCACCAGGTATTCAGGTCAAGGTCACATTTTGGGTTGTTCTTTGCCAGTATTTTGGAAGCCTTTTATAATGTGTTTTATAGTTTGGATATTTTAAGTGGTTCCAGGAGACCATTTAAGGCAATAATGTAGTATAATAAAGGACCATTCCCTGTGCTGTCATTTTAAATGAGGGTAAAGTTCTTTATGAAATGTTAGAAAGTGCACTAAGTATTAGATAGTAATTATTCTTATAGTCTATGGCTAAATAACAAGTTTAAGCAAGTCTAGAATACAGTATCAGAAATTTCCTAAGGTCTGGAATTTTTTAAAAATTTTTTGGCTGTTGTTGCCATGCACGGGCTTTCTCTAGTTGCAGCGAGTGGGAGCTACTCTTTGTTGCGGTGCGCGGGCTTCGCATCGCAGTGGCTTCTCTTGTTGCGGAGCGCGGGCTCCGGGCCTGTGGGCTTCAGTAGTTGCAGCATGCGGGCTCAGGAGTTGTGGTGCGTGGGCCCTAGAGCATGCGGGCTTCGGTAGTTGTGGTGCGTGGACTCAGTAGTTGCGGCGTGCGGGCTCTAGGGTGCACGGGCTTCAGTAGTTGTGGCACACGGGCTCGGTAGTTGTGGCTCATGGGCTCTAGAGCACAGGCTCAGTAGTTGTGGCACATGGGCTTAGTTGCTCCACGGCATGCGGGATCTTCCTGGACCAGGGCTCAAACCCATGACCCCTGCATTAGCAGGCGGATTCTTAACCACTGCACCACAAGGGAAGTCCTGGAATTCTTAAAAAACATACTTTGATGAAATGTTGAACATAGAGCTTAGTAGTGGAGAAAATTAAAACAACAAGGTTCATTGTCAAAATTAAGATATGATGATTGTCTAAGATAGTTTATAATGAAGTAATTGATCATGTGATAATTCTCTTTGCCCATCAGTTCATTCTTATTTAGTCCTTTGAATTTATGGATTTGCAGGGTTTAGGTCTGGTAAGTGAAGTGGTTTATGATGCCCAGCAAAGCTGGTCCTCAGTGTCTCATCAGTACTAATTTATCCCAGTGCTAGAGCAGCAGTAATTACTTACATGGAAATTTTACAAGTGGCAGTGATGTCCTGACTAAGCTAATTAGGTTACACCATGCGTTCTCTACAAGGGTGATGTCTCCCTACAAGGAGCAAAAAGTGATTCTTGAGGGAAAGGGATGGGGGAGAAAAATCTTAGCTGTTAGAGTGGTTTGTGGCCCTCAAAAGCTCAACTCTACTCAATAAAATCTTATTCCTTAGTATTTAGTTTCTCTTGTTAGGTATCAGTTGAGAAGCTTTGACGTTGAGCTCATGGAACATGTATGAGAAATATGCAAGATCAGTGCTAAAAAGCTGGTGCGAACATGGCTGTGACCAGAGTGCTTTTGATCTAATGCTTGATCCCAAAGTCACATGGCAAGCGGTGGCCTGCATGTTTTGGCTGCCACCAGCTGCCTTGTGGATGTTTTATTGATTTCCTTGCTTTGATTTGGGGCTTTGAAAATGAAATAAAAATGGTATATATTTTAATATTTAAGTATATGAAAGTTATTTAACCCATAATTAATTACGCCAAGTGCTGAAAAGAAAAAATGTCAGCAATATCTGAATGTATATTTAGCAGGTGGTTAAGTTAAAAGTTATTTTCTCATTTCAAACATTAAACATTAACTAAAATAATTAATTTTTAAGAAAATAAATTTTTTTTCTGGAAAAATAACAGTTTTGAATGATTTTATAAAACATTGATTATACTTCTGGTATATATTTGTATGATTTGATGATTTTCATATATAATTTTATATATCTTGATTTATATGTGTAAATAAATTACATTAAAATTATTCAGCAAGCACAGTTATAAAGTTAAATGTCAATAGCTTTTTAGTTTTTAATTTAACTTTCAATTTAAATATTTTATTTGACCATCTTAAGCCTATATTAAATAAAGCTAGCAAGCTTTATATTTACTCTTTTTATGTGTAAAGTACAAATATATAGATATTACATAAACAGATATATGGTATCTGTGAAGTTAATGTTTCATGGGGATTGTGATAACGTGACATATGATTAAAAGGACTCCTATTTATAGAGCTGATAATGACAGAAAGGTTGAGAAACACCAAAGGTTGCTACAATCCAAACTCCCTGGAAGATGCTCTTTCCCAGTGCCTCATGGGTGCTGAAGAACACTGAGGGGGAAGCCTTCAGTTCCTTGTAATGAGTTTGACACAGTTGGCAGATAACTGCTTGTGGTGTGGCCACAGATGACTGTCCTAAGGTAGCTGCTGCCCTCCAGCTCCCATTTGCCTAGTAGAGAGAAGGGAAAAGCTGTTTTTCCTCTAGAAGGTTAATTGCTGCACCCTTAGCTGTACATAGGCAAAGCTCTAGAGTCCCCTTTTGTATCACAGTTTTCCTTTTGGGGAAATACTCCTTTCTGTTCTTCAAGGAAGTTTCCTTTCTTTACTGCTGTGACCTTGGCCATTATGTTTTCCCCTTTCACCCCTACACAAAGCTGCTAGAGGGGATAAAGAAAACAGGAGAAACTTCACTTTTATAGAAGTGGCACAAGCAATGACATGTTTTTATGATGTGCCCGATATGTAGTTCTGAGGCTATGGCTTAATATTCAATTTGCCAGTTTCTGCATATTGTTGAATATGCTTTAATAAGAGGAGGATGTGTGAGTGTGTATTCATTTATCTGTAGGAGGGTTGGTGGAAGAGAGATCTTTAAGAAGCAATGAAAAGGAGAAATTAATTGAAATAAATTTTGGATCATGCTGAATTACATTTGTCTTCATTTGATGAATACATACCTCTTATGTGTAATGAAGTGTCGGTGAGGTTTTTCTTCTTTGTGTTAATAACTTGAAATGTTTTGATTAATTTTATAGATACAGAGTTAATATCGGCTTTTTATCAGACATGGACACATTTATTTAACCTTCTGGCCACACTCCTGAGGAAAGCTGGCCCTGCCTCTTTCCCATCTATTACGATGGGTCTGGCCAGGTACTGGGCGACGGTGGTCGGTAAGAAGATAGTCTCGCTGGGTTTGGGGTTGTTCTGCTAATAAAAATTAAGATAATCCCTTATTTCTGATTTTATGTATAATTTATATGTATTCTCTAAAATTAAGTAGTTATGGCATGGTATATGAAAGAGGAACAAGGTACTTGCTTCGAGAAATTTGCAATGCTCTTGAGGAGCCCAAAAAATGCATTTAAAAAAAAAATGAAATGTGTCAAGATACTATAAAAACAAGTAAGAAAAGCCTGTGGCGTTATGAAGATACGTATGATGTGATTATAAAACAATGAGATAGATTTTCTTCTGTTGATGTAGAAACCCACCTGTTTTCTCACACATATGCATTGTGAGTGGGTAAAGCTGTCTATATAGTATCCTGCTTACATGATAACTTAGAAAGTTATAATAAAAATAGTGTCTTGTCTTGAGACGTGAGGATTTTCTGATATCCAAGGGTATAGTGTAGTTAATTATTTTTGTAAGATGTTTTCCATATAGTAGTTGCCTACTACAATAAACAAATGGTTGTTTTTTATATTACTGCTGTCTTTAATTTTTCATAAAGTCTCTTCTGAATTTTAGCATAGCAAGAGCCTTTTTTAAATCTAAATGTATATAAATAACATTTGTTACCTTTTAGAAATAGCCAGTTAAAATGTATTCAAAATTGAGTTCTTTTAAGTTTCCACTAATTCAATGGACTTATTTTTTCACATTTCATTTTATCATTTGGTCGTTCTGTAAACTCACATGTATGGTACATTTTGTCACCAGAGTGATGGTTTTGAAGAAACGTTATGGGGAAGCACATGTTCAGCAAGAAACAGAATTGTTAGTTATCTGGATATAGGAGTTCTGAGTCTACCCTAAGGGGAATAGTGTCCATTAGGGATTATTATTTTGTTAAAAGAAATAAAAATTGAAAGAGATTGACCAAGTGAGTGATTAATATTTTCCTCTTGCGTCCATGGTGTGGGGCAGGGGGGAAACTACTTTATCATCTGAATCACCGGTAGTATGAGCAGCATGCTTTATGGCACTCATGGGGCACCTAGGCCAGCTGGTCAGATCTGGCCACTGCCTGATCTGGTAAATAAAATCCTACTGGAACACAGCCACACTTATTCATTTCTTTATTGCCTGTGGCTGCTTTCCTGCTACAGCGGTAGAGAGGTGAATATTTGTGACAAAGGCCCATGACCTGCAAAGCATGAAATACCTAGTTACCATTTGACCCTTTGCAGAAAAAGTTTGCTCTGACCCGTGATTTAAGCCTGTTTACCTGACACTATTTCCCTAGTGATAAAATAAAGACATATTAAATTCACAGTCTTTCTATAAAATATACACACGGTTTTATATAATAATGGTGCTAATAAAAAACAACATACTACATATACTGTTAGCTTTGATAATTGCAATGTTGATGAAAATATAACTAATAAGAATGATCATTGATATTCCTTACTGAGGGGTTGTTTTTGTCTGTTTTCTGTTTCTCTTATCATTTTCCTTCCCATGTGCCCATACACATTTAAAACATATGAAGTCACTTTGTAACTTGTTATCTATAACAGTTTTTTTCTCAAATCTGACTAATATTTAGACATCATTTAAATGATTCCCATGAAACCTGCTGACTAAATTTCTTTTCTTATGTTACTTAAGAAGATAAGAATTTCTATAAGCCTGAATCTAGGTAGAAATTCTTATGGTTATAACTCTTAGACAAGTATAAATCCAAAATAATATAAAAATAAAACACAACAAAATTATAAACCAGTGCAGTCAAATTAATAAAATTAATGTAATATAGCAGACAATTCTTTTGATTAAATTTAAATCAGTACTCACAACAGGAAATTAATAATGACTGCTTCAGTCTAGACTCTTTTGAGTTTGTTTGCCTATTCTTTCCTCTCTGTTATACTTGCAGATCACTTCATAATCACTCTTGTTCTCTCTCTGAACTACTTTGAAACCTTTGTTCCTACATTATGCCAACACTGCAAGCTGGGTCTTGTTTTAAGTACTGTTTAGCATCAACTTGTTAGAAAACAGTAAAACAATCACACTTATTTGTAAAATAGTAATCTAGATAATCCAGAGTATAGTTACATTAACTATTTTTTAAGGTTAGCACTGAAATAAAAACTCAAAAACTCTAGACTGTTTTTGGGTCCCCCAGTAGACCCCAGAGGGATCAGTACTCATTTATATATAATCCTCTTATTTTAGATCATAGCAGATATTGTGTATATGTACACTTGTACACACACACTCACATTCATATAAAAAAGAACCTATATAGGGCTTCCCTGGTGGCTCAGTGGTTGAGAGTCCAGCTGCCGATGCAGGGGACGCGGGTTTGTGCCCTGGTCCGGGAAGATCCCACATGCCGCGGAGCGGCTGGGCCCGTGAGCCATGGTCGCTGGGCCTGCGCGTCTGGAGCCTGTGCTCCGCAACGGGAGAGGCCACAATGAAAATTAGATTCCTTCATCAGTAGGTTGTCTTAGTACTGTTTAACTTACCTTTAAACACTACGGTTATTCGTGTGCTGATAAGCTTTACTTCGTTAGAAATTAAAAAGCTATAACCTTCATTAGTCAAATAAATCTGATTAACTTCTTTAATTTTGCAGAAGTTTTCAGTCATTTACATATGGAATTATTCTCTCTTTCAGATATGTTCTGCAAATGTGTGGGTTTGTCTAGCACCTGCCCCACTCTGTGTACTGCCAGCCTGCAATTCCTTTCTATTCTCCTGACTGAGGAGGCAAAAAGGTATCTCCAGGGTAAGGATAAAACAAGTTTATGCCACAGTCCAGTGATGGCTTCACTTCTTGATAAAACCCAGGAAAGTCAGAAATCTCTAGAACAACTTAATGAAGTAATTCTTCAGGTATGTGATTTCTTAATTTTTGAAGATTTGGTTTAGTTTTTAAATGAATTGATTTTCAGTCTTGGTCTTGTAAGAATTTTTTTCAATCATTTGAATTAAAAAACAATTAATGCTCATTATGACCATTTAAATAATAGAAGAATATATAAAGTTAAATTAACCATCTACTCTCCAGTCTCATTGCTCTGATTCTGACCGGTTTCTTTAATACACATGATGTAAAAATTCAAAATGAAACATTAGTAATTTAGATCTGGCTGTTTATCAAAATAGTTTGCCGGATCATGACCAGAATGATCACGTTTCAGGAATACGGCTATAATTCATAATTTATCGCCACTTTCAAGACATGTTTACATCTTTGAAAATATTTTTAGCTCAATGGTATTTGGCTTCTACTGTAAACGAGCTATATATTTAAGGTGTATGTCCGTGGAGGTAGGTGGACGTGGTTGGCATATTTCTGAGAAAATGCCCCCTTTCCAAACCCTGCTGCGTGTTTTATCTTGTGAACTTATTTTTTGCAATCCTAAAATATGAACCAAGAATTTTGTTTCATCGAAAACTTTCTAAAGCCGCTGAAGTATTGTTATTTTACATATAGATTAACAGTTAAAAAAAAACGGGAAGTGTTTCCTGAGTTGCACAGCTTTTTACAAATAGGAATATTACTAGATTTTTCAGTATTAAGATTTCTTTTTAATAATCACATTTAATAAATCAACTATACTCCAATAAAGTTAAAATTAAAAGAAAATCATCATACGGTTTTATGATTCTTGTCTTCTCACTGAAAGGTGGGTCAGTGGTGGGTGGGCGCATTGAAGGGTTTGCTCCTGCTTCCCGGGCAGCCAGCCGCGTTTCACAATCAGCGTGTGTTCTGCCCACTTGCCGCCATCCCTGGGGCCTAGGGTTCTGGGATCTTTGCTCCTCCCATCCCCTGGAGGGTTGTGGTCGCGCAGGTCCTTCTGGTATGGCCCCTTGTGTGTTTGGCACGACAGCCTGATTGTGTTGGGGTGTGGAGGTGGCAGAGGCAGGGACAGCCCCTGGCCCCGCCTGAGCTGCCTGTGGAGGGGCTCGCGGGCTCCACGAGGACTTCTGTCCCCCTCGCCCAGAGGACTCTAGTGGTCTTCACGGCACAGGAAGGAGCCTGGTAGGGGCTCCCCGACACTTCCTCTTCTGTCTCAGCAGCTTCCTCAGGAGCTGGAGCGCTAGGGGACAGGTCCCCAAAGTATTCCTCAAAGACACCTATTCTTGGGAAGCCACCACTTCATGTAGCTCCTCCCTCACTCATTCCACTCGATTTTTCTTAGTTTAGGACCCAAACTGGACACTGTTCTGATTGTCTCAGTCACCATCACAACAATAGGCTTTATTCCCCCATGATTAACTGAGTCCGGTTTTGCACTTTAAGGAATACGGTTGGCTCTCCGTATCTGTGGGTCCTGCCTCCATGGAGTCAACCAAATGCGGATTGAAAATGTTTTTAAAAAAATTTTCAGAAAGTTCCAAAATGCAAAACTTGAATTTGCTGTATGCCCAGCAACTATTTCCATAGCATTTACATTGTATTAGGTATTAGAAGTAACCTAGAGATGACTTAACGTAACTGGGAGGATGTGCCTGGGTTATATGCAAATACTTTGCCATTTTATGTGAGGGACTTGACCCTCCGCAGATTTGGGGATTCACGGGGATCCTGGAACCAATCCTCTGCGGATACCGAAGGACCACTGTGTTATAAGCAGGAAACTAAAACTTACACTTCACCGAAGTTCTTCCCCAGCCCCGATCAGAAATCATTGCTAGTTTCCCACCTTTGGCTTTGGCAGAACACTCTTCTCCCGGGCGAGGGGCCTTTGCTCGTGCCAACATGTTTTCCTCTTCAGGGAAACAGAGGGTATCTCAGTGGTTTTCCTGATGATTAGCTAACTTTCCTCCCCATTTCTTCCACATTACAAAAGATATAAGATCTGTGTGGATATGGATATGTTAACCAGTTATTTAAATCGTGTTTCCTAATAAATCATACTTTTCTTGCTCATGTAAACAGTAGAATATGAATATGTGACTTTTGTTAGAAGGGCACAGAAATTTAAGACAAGGGAGAGAAAGGAATTGTACCTATGACAGTTTATGAGAAAAACGTATGCCTGACGTGAGATGGGGCATTTATTAATGAGCTTGTTAAACTGCAGATACTGTGTTTTCTTTACAGTGCCCTGCATAAAGATGATATGTGAATTAAAATATTGTTAGAATGCATTAAGCAGCAATACATTGTAATAAATCACATGTTACTTAATATATATCCATGTGAGCCATGAATTGTGCCAGGAGATATATGAAGCAAAGTAAACTATAGTCTTTAAATTATCAGAAAAAATAGTATTCTGAAATTGCCCTTCAAAGGTGTATTTAAATTTTCTGTAAAACTGTACTCAAAAAATATTAGACGTGTGACTGTAGGCATATCACTTAACCTTTTCTGATTCGGTTCTTCAATGCAAATGGTTGGATTGTATTACATTATTGCTCAGTTTCTGCTGGCTCTAAAATTCTCCATCTCCTGATAAATTATTATATTATTTGTAACTTCAATTAAAATGTCTTGACAGAGAATCTTTTTTAACGGCTGCTTTACAGCAGTATCCTACAGATGGTACATGTTGAAAGTTTGCATTTGGTACTCATCTCTTAAATCACATATGTTTATTTTTCCATAATTTTTGTAATTCTGTTTTGAGGTGCTTTCAGGTTCAGAAACTGTTAGCTGTCTTTTGAACATAAAATATTGAACACATTTGACCTAATGGAGATTTTGCCTTCTCTAGTGAGATACTCAATATGTTTCATTTGCAAATACATATAGATAACAAGATTAGTAAAAGC
This sequence comes from Lipotes vexillifer, assembly GCF_000442215.2. Lineage (NCBI taxonomy): Eukaryota > Metazoa > Chordata > Mammalia > Artiodactyla > Lipotidae > Lipotes > Lipotes vexillifer. Next base: position 2,019,438 of record NW_006787829.1, read on the forward strand.
TATCTCTATAATAGGTTTTGTCTGTAATTGATATGTTGGATTATTTTTACTCTTTTTATTTGATATGATAGCTAAGGATAGTAGTGCAAGGAAACAGCAAACTTATGTCACATTTTAGGAGGTATGTTTTGCACTACTGCTTAGTGAGTGGTATAATTCAACAGTAAATCTGTTGGAGAGAAGACTTGTCATATAGTTGAGATTCTGCTGTGTCAGTGAATGTTCACTGTAATTAAAAAGGCTTTTCTCTACTTTAGTACCTTGTGGAAAGAAAGCAAAAAGCCTAGATCACCGAGTATATAGAAGGAGTTATATCAAAAACTGCGTAACATTTAAACAAATTACATTGAGTCCTCTTATTTTCTTTCTGCCTATGGTTTTTCGCTCTGTATCCTCTTGATTTGTTTTGCGTGTCTGCGTCATCCAGTAGCTAGTCGTCTGTCACTTCACCGGTCATATGTGGAATCTTAGCCTCCCCTCCTGCACCCGGCTCCTCACCCTTACAGGGTGTCCTGCTCTGACGCTGCAGCTCCTTGTCAGTCTGCAGTAAGAGCTAAGTGGGAGACCAAATTAAATCCTGTGCTCTGGCCTTCGGTCTGTGTTGAAAAGTGTGTGGATTTACTAGAGGTTAGTTCTCTCTTTCTTTCTTTCTTTCTTTCTTTTTTTTTTAAAGTTTTGGGTTTTCATACCAGTTTTACCACCAATACATTTTAGAGTGCCAGTTTTGTAAGTTTTTTTACCCAAAGTAGGGAACTTCTGCCACCTTCTCTCATTTCCCTCTTCTCAGAGGTGACTCCTTGTACCTCTTTAGCTTATGATCATTGTTAATTTTTTTTTGCGGTACGCAGGCCTCTCACTGTTGTGGCCTCTCCCGTTGCGGAGCACAGGCTCCTGACGCGCAGGCCCAGCGGCCATGGCTCATGGGCCCAGCCGCTCGGCGGCATGTGGGATCCTCCCGGACCGGGGCACGAACCCGTGTCCCCTGCATCGGCAGGCGGACTCTCAGCCACTGCGCCACCAGGGGAGCCCTAGCTTATTATTTTATAGTTTCCCTTCTGTGTCTCTAAATAACATGCTTGTATTTCTTTATCTTGATTATTCAGTTTTGGACTCTGTTGATTTTCTGGTGTGGAAAATGAGACTTTTAACTCTCTTTCCATGTCCCACCTACCTGCCCAACCGCAGCGGGTTCCCCTCTCATTCCCCCAGTATTATATAGCTTCACATTGACTAGGATTAGGCAGGGTGCAGTGTTAAACTGTGAAACTGTGAAAACGTTGTACACAATTGAGCCATGTTGCAGTGCTCACCTTTCTTTTCCTGCACAGCTTTCTTTTTCCTTAGAGGTAATTGTATTATTTTTCATTTGATGAGTTTTCTCTTATCACTGGAAAGCTCCTTGTTCTTTGCCAGCCATTGAATGTCTTCCTAGTATATTCAGAAATGTCAGAACTTATATCAGCTTCATCTTCCGGAAGAAATCACTCCCGATTCCTTCTGACCTGCTTGGTGCCCAGTGTCATCCTGGGGTCTCCATTCACTTCCTTCCTGGGGAATTCCTTCACCTCTCTGCCTTTTCCTGTGACCCTCTGTGCCCCGTGCCTTCTTTTGGTAGAGTCTCTTTTCCAGCAGCTTCTGAAGAAAAGGTGCATAGGAGGCTTTTTTGAAATCTAGCCACGCTTCCATTTAATTTATAGTTTAGCCAAGTGAGAATGCTAGACTGGAAAACATTCACTTCAGAGTTTTAAAAGCATTCATCTATTTCCTTTAACTTTTCATGTTACTGTAGAGAATTCTGAAGTCATTGTGATTCCTGGTATCTCTCTCCTGGAAGTTTTTAGAATTTTTTTTTTGTCCCTAATATTCTGCATTTTCCTGATGAAGTACCTAGGTGTGGGTCTCTTTTTTCTGTTGTGCTGGGCTTTCTCGTGGGTTCTTTTCATCTGTAAACTCCTGTTTTTTAATTACTTCATTGACATTCCCTCCACTTTATAGGCTCTGTGTGCTGGGAACTTTTGTTAAGTTTTCTTCTTCCTACATAATCTCTCTTTTCTTCTTTTTCCTCTCATTATTTTGTTTTCTATCCCCTGCTGTGGGAGCTTTTGTCAGATGTCTGGTAATCTTGGTTGTCTGTTGTATTTCAAACTGAGAGACGTAAAGCAGGTGGATGCTCTGAGCATGTGAGCAGCGCTGGTGAGCTGCAGGCTCTGTGCAGGAGGGATCTGGCTGGGTCATTTTGTGACCCTGTCTCGGTGAGCTTGTCACATTCCCGAGAGCAGAATCTTCCGACCTCCTGCCTGGCGTTGAAAACCCACCTGCCAACTGTTTTGCAGCAACGTTGGAGAGAGCTGGGGTCTTAGAATTTAATTTGAACAGTTTCACTTAATCCTTCGTTGTTTTCAGTAGAACACCCTCACCTACAAAGATGCCGAATCTCTGCCAGTCTAGAATCCTTCTAACGCATCCTCTCCAGAGACTAAACCTCCAGTTTTTTACAAGGACTGGGGAGGAAGAGTGGCTTGGCTGCACAGAGCCTGATGGGAAGAATCTGGTCCCATGTAACTGCTTCTCAGAGATTTTTCAAACAGTCCTCCTTCACTCTCACTTCCCGGGGTACTTGGTACTAAGTTTCCTCAGCTGTTGTCAATTCAGTGTATGGACTGGGTTGATACTCAGTTTTTCTCACTCACCGCTTCGAATCTGGATTCTCAAGCCTGCGAATGCATTGGCCATTCATCCATTGACTTTCTAGTTTGCAAACTTGCACGTGTGTGTGTGTGTGTGTGTGTGTGTGTGTGTTTAATCCCATTTCTCTCATTTTAATGAGATTTCACGGGAGAATAAAAGACACAGCTGTGTGCACAACTCTTT
>NW_006787829.1:2022318-2071132 GCF_000442215.2 Lipotes vexillifer
AAGTCTTACCTCCTCTTTTCCCTCATTGCTGCAGATAGTAGGTGAGTAGTGCTTTTCAATGAGCTCAGTTTTGTTTTTCTCAAATCACTAATATGTGCAAGTTCAATAAGGATGTGTTTGTGAGAGCAGTTTTCCTATTAATGGTGAAGATTGTTTATAGACAAATTGGGATTCTCATCGTTAACTATAATGATTATACTCCATAGATATTCATTATCCTGTAACACTTCACTGCCTTTTCACCCCTTTCTCATGGTCACACTCAGCATGGTCTTTATCAAGCATCCCTGGCCTGGCCATTTAATATCTAACACTGGCCAGACAGGACCTGCCTGGTTCGAGGCAGCGACCTAAGTGAGATATTTAAGATGGAATCACTGCCCCTGGTGGGAGGGCTGGGAGGCCCCCCCACTCTGCAGGCTCCTCCAGTGTCATGCTGCCAAGTGTAGGCCGGGCTGGAATTGTAAATGGAGTTGCACCTGTGTAATTATGCTGTGCTATATTTTATGTAAAGTTATGTCGTTTAAGCTTAATTTTAATAATACTATAAGGCTGGGTCATTTTTAAATTACTGGTAGAAGGAAAAGTTATGAATTTGAATGATATCTAATATTTATAAACCAAATGAAGAACTTCTAGATTCTTCAACTTGAGCTTATGAACCCCTTGAACTTGTAATCAAAATGTACTCATATATCCACATGAGAATCTTACCACGAAAAATTCAGCTGAATCTAGTCAACCCTTTAGAGCTAAAACACCCAGTAAATGGGAAATAACAGAGGAGAGAAGACAAATTAAAATCATTACAAGGAAGCAAACAGACTGTTCCATAATGTGAGCCATTCTGTAGGATGACTGATCTGGTTTATTCAACTTCTCAACAACAACAGTGAAAAACCCTGGTGGGTGGCGTGGGGTGGGGGGAAGAGGCAGGTGATCATAGGAGATATAACGTACAGATATGATGTGAATGCTCCATTGGGTCCCAATTCCAATAAGCCAACTGTGAGAAGACATTTTTGAGACAGAAGAGAAAATCTGAATTTTGACTGCATATTAGCTGATAACAAGAAATTATTGATAAGTAGTTTAGGCATGATAATGGGTTTATGGTTATGTATACTGGAGTGTGCCATTTTATGATATCTACTGTTTACTTTAAAATACTTCAGCCAAAAGTGTTTTAAAAGAGTATGAGGGTTTGTTATCCTGTTTTTTCTACTCTTACACATACTTGAATTTTTTATAATGAAAGATTTTTAACTCATAAATTCAAATGTATAAAGAAAATATACCAAAATATCAGCATTTTCAAAATTACAAGTGATTTTTTCATTTATGTGAGAGTAAAAAAATTAAGTAATATTTTTTTGAAAAACATGCCACATGATAGGTTAATGTTGCTATAGAAATGAAAGACGGAAAGAACCAAATCACCTGAGATACAGGGGTACATTGAGTAGAAATTGAGGGAGGGGAATGTGTCTCAAGAAGAAGACAGGAGAAATTTGATAACAGTTCTCCAATTCCAGTTTTCCAAGGGCCCTTTTAAATAAATTACACGTGTTCATATATTCCCTGGTGAATTTAAGTGTATAAACTTGTTATGTGTTAGTACTAAACATAGCTTTTTTCTTTAGATGATGAGTCTTTGAGAATGATTTTTGGTCTTTTCCATATTATAAATTTCTTATTCAGTCTTATCCACACAGAGCATTCTCAAATCTTAATAATTTATCAGATTCCAGTGAATTTCATGGAATAGTTGAAACTAACCATAGCTTTTAAATGGAATGCATCTTTTATTCACAACCATTTTGCTCTAGCTTAAGTTTTCCTCGAAGGCCGTTTGATATATGTTCTTTGCAGTGTTATGAAGTAAAATCCTCCAGAGATGTCCTGAAAAGAGTCGCTGTGAATGCGCTGTTGTCGCTTCTGGCCGTCAGTAGAAGAGCACAGAAACATGCTCTGAAGGGTGAGCCACCTGGCACATCAGCTCCTTTTATGGCATGCTTTCAATTTGTATATTTTACTGACTGTTCATTTTAATTTTCTTTGGACTCAAAGTGTAAAGAACTTTAGTGTCACTAAAAAAATATAGGTTTTATTTTCCCTGTACAGAAACATAGTAAACATGCATTACTTTTAAAATAAAAAGATTACACACGTAGATTATTTTTTGTGTAATGATTCTGACTCCAGAGAATCTATATCTAAATATTAGAGAAGCTTTTAAAAGTAGCACATGGGCTTCCCTGGTGGCACAGTGGTTGAGAGTCCGCCTGCCGATGCAGGGAACACGGGTTCGTTCCCCGGTCTGGGAAGATCCCACGTGCTGTGGAGCGGCTAGGCCCATGAGCCACGGCTGCTGAGCCTGCGCATCCGGAGCCTGTGCTCCGCAACGGGAGAGGCCACAACAGTGAGAGGCCCGCATACCAGAAAAAAAAAAAAAAAAAAGCACATCACTCAATTTCATAGTACTAACTACAAGCAATAGAGACGAAAGAGAACATCAAGCAGCAACACCGAGCCCACTAATTTGAGTTGTGACTTTGCTTACTGAAACAAACTCTGCACGCCTCCAACGTAATGAGACATGGGTGGTATCATACTAAATTGAAAACAAGTGGGCTTTAGCATTTTAGTTCACTTAACGTTTTTATCCTCTGATTCATTAACGTCTCACTGAAAGTGCAAAAATGAAGTTGGTTGGAAATAGAAAATGTTATTTTTTTGAGAGTTTGTTATGTGTAGTTTTAACTTTTTTGGAAATGGAATATCCTTTTGATTGTTTTGGATTTTCCCTCTCAGCCCATCTAATAGACAGTTGCGTGGAGCAGATGAAGCACGTTCATGCACAGCTGAACCTGGAATCTCTGAGGCCTGGGAGGGCAGCACTGAAGAAAAAGGTGACTGAATTCTCAAATTCTGGGAGGCAGGAATGGCCATACGTAGAGACCGTCTCTCCAGTATCCTTGTGCTTATAAATGACACCAATGTTTGGTTGCAATGAGTGTCTGTTTTAGAAGAAAGGTACAGCCAAATAAATTAATGGGATTTCTAGATTAGCAGGTTTGCATTCGGGGTTTGTGTGTGTGTGTGTGTGTGTGTGTGTGTGTGTGTGTGTGTGTCTTCTCACTTGAAAATCTTTTAATGAGATTTGTATGTTGTTGTTATAAGCATTTTGGAGTGTGCATGATACATTTTTATACTACAAAAAGAAAATCTTTCTCTCATAGGTTCACTAGGAATGAGATAACTTCCTAAGTGTTTTCTGTATGGTAGGCACTATTCTAAACATTTCATACTTATTATCCCCTGCACACTCATGACACCACAGTCACATAACTGATAATGTGGCACTGTTTGCCCCGTATCTGGGTGGTTGCAGAGCTCGTATTCCTAATCGTGTTTATTTCCTTCCGTGACTTCTGAAAGTCTCTTTTAAGCGTTGAGTCTGCTGGACTCATGTTCAAGCTGCATTTTCACTGTAAACTTGAAATAACACAGGTTTTTTAAAAAATTATATTTTATATTGAGATAACATTGGTTTATAACATTATATGTTTCATGTGTACAACATTATATTTCTATTTCTGTATACGCTACACCATACTCATCACCAAAAGTTTAGTTTCCATCTGCCACTGTACAGTTGACTCCCTTTACCCTTTTTGCCCTCCCCCTCATCCCTTCCCTTTTTGGTAACCACTGCTCTGGTCTCTGTATCTCCGTGTTTGTTTTTATTTGGTTTGGTTTGTTCATTTATTTGGGGTTTTTTTGTTTGTTTGTTTGTTTGTTTTTTATATTCCACATGTGGGTGTAACCGTGCAACATTTGTCTTTCTCTGACTTCTTTAACTTAGCATAGTGCCTTCAAGGTCCATCTGTGTCACTGCAAATGGCAGGATTGTGTGTGTGTGTGTGTGTGTGTCTGTGTGTGTGTGTGTGTGTGTGTGTGTGTGTGTGGCTGAGTAATATTCCATTTGATATATACACCACATGTTTTTAATCCATTCATCTGTCAGTGGTCACTTAGGTTGCTTCTATATCTGGACTATTGGAAATAACACAGTTTGTATATAATAGCAATGGTTAATACTAATAGCTATGGTTAAAAAGATCTGCCACACAGGCTTATCGAGAAAATGAATATGTTTATATGTTTATAAGTATATCTATTATGTTTATATATATATAATATATACATAGATCTAAGACCGTTATTGCAGCGGTCTATGTAATAACTAGTTTCTGCTGCCTTTGATAAGAAACCAAGAAAAAGCCATATTTGATAATTTCATCGGTCCAGGGGCTTATATGTTTGTCAGTTTCTTTTCTTGCCTCTTTTCCTTTTTCCTCTCATGCAGAGGCCCTTTACTTGATCATTGAGAGTGTCAGCCAACACCTGATATGCCTGAAAACCAGTCAGTACCTGCTTCACTTTATCGAGATGAAACATGGAGCTTATTATATATCTCAGTTCCTCCGTGCTTGATAGAACAGAAATAGCTTTTTCTTGGTGGATGCACTTCTCGAGATCTGGTCATCTTTCAGAGATCATTAGCCTGTCAGTTCCCTCAAAGCTGTGGTGGTCAGGCACAGTGAGAGCATAGCTGCATTGTAATGTGACCCAGGGGAGAAGGGCTTACTGTATGTAAACAGTGGAACACGCTGCTGTTGCTCACATTTTTCAACTGCTTTTTGTTTAAACAGGAGGATGGTTTTATTAAAGAGTTAAGCATTGCCATGCAGCTCCTAAGAAACTGTCTTTATCAAAATGAAGAATGTAAAGTAAGTAGAGCTTCTTTTCAAAATTTTGATGGTGCTGTTATTAAACAGTTTAAATTTTATATGAGATAATTTGGGAAAATGGAAAACTCTTCGAATTTTTTTTTTGATGCATGGTTGATTGGTTTTGTAAGCTCAGTGTTCATTCTCAGAAATGGATGCACTAATCTTATCATCATTTCTCAACCCTGATGACATTTCTTATGTCGGCATTTTAACTTTATCACTGAAACTTTAACTTAAGGCAGCTAAAGCAAACTTGAGCCTCTTTTTTTTCTACTGGTAGCCATTTCGGTTGTTTTTTTTTTTTTTAACTAAGATGGAATGAATGGCTGTGTATGTCTTTTTTTTTAATTTTTTTAAATTTTGGCTGCATTGGGTCTTCGTTGCTGCACACGGGCTTTTCTCTAGTTGTGGCGAGCGGAGGCTACTCTTCGTTGCAGTGCGTGGGCTTCTCATTGCAGTGGCTTCTCTTTGTTGCGGAGCACGGGCTCTAGGCTTGTGGGCTTCAGTAGTTGTGGCACGTGGGCTCAGTAGTTCTGGCTCGCAGGCTCTAGAGCGCAGGCTCAGTAGTTGTGGCGCATGGGCTTAGTTGCTCCACAGCATGTGGTAATCTTCCCGGACCAGGGCTCAAACCCATGTCCCCTGCATTGGCAGGCGGATTCTTAACCACTGTGCCACCAGGGAAGTCCCATGGCTATGTATGTATCTTAAGGCAGAATTTTTTCAAAGGTGGTTGTTAGACAACTGTACAAGGGGATAAGTAGAGGTGTCTGCATCTGTAGGAAAGAAGATGAGGGTGTCTCCCACTTCAGAGGAGAAATCACTTACTGCTATTGCCGAGTGTGGGCCTGTTGACGTCCAGGAGGTTCTTCACTCTCTCTCAGCTCTGCCACAGCCCCTCTGTTGTTTTGCTCTGTCTGTGAGCATTGACGCTGTCATTTAACACAGCCGTTGGTGCTGTTATACAGGATATAGTGTCTGGAACACTTTGATTTGCTTGGTCATAGTGATACGACACTTTTTTTTTTTTGCGGTACGCGGGCCTCTCATTGCTGTGGCCTCTCCCGCTGCGGAGCACAGGCTCCGGACGCGCAGGCTCAGCGGCCGTGGCTCACGGGCCCAGCTGCTCCGCGGCATGTGGGATCTTCCCGGACCGGGGCACGAACCCGTGTCCCCTGCATCGGCAGGCGGACTCTCAACCACTGCGCCACCAGGGAAGCCCGATACGACACTTTTGAAGAACTAGCTATGGAAAATGAGTAAGATGAAGATAAATTACAGAAGTTTTGTTTTTTAAGAAAATTTCTTACCTTTTTTGTTTTTAGTTGTGATAAAACTGGAAAATATATACTATATCTAGGAAATGAACATCTTGAACACATATCCCTTAAACTGTGTAAAATAATTTGTTCAAGACACATGACTAACAATTTACATTTCAAAGCAATTTTGATGGGAATTAAGCATTAAGCATTGATAGATTTCATTAAGATTCCCAATGGTACAAACTTTTTACTCCAAATAGAGGTGTCATTTACTAAGTTTGTTAGGGTCCTTGTGACTGGGTGCAGTTAGTATGCATCTGTGACACCTCACTCAAGCAACACGCCAGCACACTTTCCAAGTAGGATCTGCCTGTGGATTTCCGAGATGCTCGCCTGGGTACTGGTTTTAAGTGTAGTGTTCACATTTGTAACACATCAGCCAACTATGAAAGTGTAATCTCTCCGTAAGTCACGTGTTTCTGCATTTCCAAGTTGTTTAATAAGGAATAAATCCAAAGAAGAATATTTAGATTACTCTTGAGAATAGACATAGTTCTAGGGGGCAAAGATTCTTAATTTCTTTTCCTGTTCCAGCTTACCTGAGGTGTGTGACACACTCCCATCACTAACTGTTGGTCACTCTTGTGGTAATTCACCAAGTCACCCACGCCCACCCCACCCCACTGTCTATACGTATGACACGGAGGAGTTTCCATACCGGAAAGGTCACCGGGGCTGTGAGGTAGATGGAATGAAGAGTGGGCAAGGTTAGAGGGGGTGAATGTGCTGGTGCAGCAAGAGGTGGCGAGACCTTAGCCGGGCAGGGAGAGCAGGGAAGGAGGGAGGGGAGCAAATGCATGAGACTGAGTAGAAAGAAGAGACACGTAGAACGATGTCCAGGCTCAAGTCTACCGCAGGCGAGCCTAACAGAGTGGCCTGTAGCCGTGAGGGATCCTTGTGTTGGGTTCGCACATCGCAGTGTAAAGTGTCTTCGGGCTCTCGGGGTGGAAAATGGCTGGTAGTCGGCGGATTACATGGCTCTGGGACTCTGAGGGGTGGCGCAGGCTGGGGATCTTAGGAGCTAGCAGTGCATGGAGGTGTTTGTAGCCGTGACTACTGTTGACATTTCCCAAGAGGGCATGTAGTGAAAGCCTAGGTCATGTCCTCAGAAAATATAACTATTGGAGAGGAGACAGAAAACAGCTGAGAAGGGAATGCTGGAGAGAGTTTGGAGGTGATCTAGAATAGAGGGACTGCATGGAAACGAAGAACAAAGAGCCCTTAATAGTTGCCACAGTGCCTGAGGGTTTGACAGCTATAAAGGTAGGAGCGATTTTACCAGCCTCATCAGTTCAGAAAAGAATTGAAGTCAGCTGAAGATTAAATAATAGCTGGGAAATGACATCAGTAAGAGTACTCTTCCTAGAAGCTTGGCTCTGAAAAGCATCAGTTATAATTTAGGACATATAGTATGAAAGGAAGCTAGTCTGTATGTTTACTCCTAACATGTAAAGTGCTTAAATATAAACAGAAATGAGCAAATCGGGGCCTAGTTATTAAAGAGACAGGAAGGGAAGAACTAATAGATGGGTAAAGATCCCTGAGGAGGCACGCGGGTCTGTGTTCCAGAACACAGATGGGCAGATCAGTCTCTGCCCAAAGAGCACCTGTTCCTCACTGCCAGGCAGGAAGGATGAGTGCAGGGATACACAGATAAACCATGTGGACGGAACGGTGGAGTAGAGCAGGAGCCCATACCTCATCGTGTCTATCTTCTGTGTGAAACAGTAAGCAGGGTCGTCCGCGGCCGTCGTAGGGCTGTGCTCTAAGCCTGTTGAGAGTGGGGAGTAACATTGGGAATAACCTGCCCACTCTTCTTTATGGAGTATTGATACTCCATAAAATTGTGTAGGGCATTATATGAAGGCCCACATGTGTGCACATGGGTCTACAAATTGCCTAGTAACTCTGTTCATTAAAAAAATTGTTGCATTTACTGCCGATAGTTATATTTTATCCATAATATTGTCCCAGCGGTAACTGATCTTTGTAATAAAAACTGAGTTACTTAAGAATTATTGATTTAGCATAATATTTTGACTGAATTTTATCATATTCAACTTATTTAAAAACAGTAATCTACTTCTGATCTATCTGTCTGGCCACACATATTAGGTATATATACATATACATACACACAGGGAGAGAGGGGGGGAGGGGAGAACTCAGAATTGATCAGAATGTTTCCCTAACCAGAAAATCCCTTTTCTTAACCATATCATAGCATTTATAAGAGTTTATTTAATGTTGCAAGATATCACTGTCTTGCTTAATTTACATGTTCAGAAGCTCTTTTTCTACATTTCTGACCTAAGCTGCGTATCCTGGTCACCCCAGTGTTGCAGGGACTTCCTGAGACTGGTCAGGCTTGTGGTCAGGGCAGTTTGGGTTGCAAGGTGCTGAATCTGTCCATAGGATTCCTTTCTCTAATCAGAACAAAAATCAATTCAGTTTTTGTCTCATGTTGGTGACAAGTTTTTTGGCTTTGATTTTAATTTATATTTTAATTATTCAGACTAATGCTGCCCTTGTTTCCTTCCTGCTGCAGGAGGCAGCCCTGGAAGCTCATCTCGTCCCTGTCTTGCACTCTCTCTGGCCTTGGCTTTTGATGGATGATTCACTGATGCAAACTGCCCTGCAGCTGCTTTGTGTCTATACTGCAAATTTTCCAAATGGTAAATGGAACCCAACGCTACCTTTCAGAAATATACTACAATGCTAATCTTATGTAATGTTGTTAAAGTGGAAAAATGAATATACATTTTGAAGTGTTTCTTCCACTTATTTGAGGGTATGTTGGTTAGAGGTATGCTTTCTCACAGGTATTATATGAACGAGCAGTTACGTTAGTATATGTTTGATGAGACAGAAGGGTCATTAGACAGCTCAGGGAATAGAGAGGGAGAAACTGTCGTGATTATATGGCAGCGGAACGTTGAATTTAAGAGGAAAATTGAGAGTGAAAATTATGATGGAAGACCTTAAAAACAGGTTAAGGTTAAAACTTTAAGAGATTCTAGAGCAGGAGGCTGGCGTGATGAAAGGTAGTTCTGGGTTCGGTTGGCTTGGCGACAGTTGGTATCGTTGGGGTGCCTCTTTCATTCCTACATTTGACAGACTTTTTATTGAGAGCCTCCCGGCACCCTGCATTGTTAGAGGCCAACAACTAAGAGAGCAGAGCAAGCGGAGAGGTGACTTGGGAAGAGAGGAGAAGGTGTGAGGTAGCTGTTTGAGGGGAAGGAAGTGGGGGGCGTTGCGGGCAGTGTGAATTTCCCATGTAAACTTAGGGTCACAGATTTAAGGTTTAGTCAGCAAGTTTAAGGTTTGCATGCTTCTTCTAGCAACAGTCAGCAGCGTAGCAATTGGATTCTCCCAGTATCAAAAGACAGAGAAAGGACCGGAACTGAGAACTTTCACAGCCGTCTTGTCACTGCTGTGTGCTGGGGGTGGCTTTTTCCTCCACCCTGGAGCTGCCTGTCCTGTCGCCCGTCCTGTCGCCCAGTCCGCGTGCCTCTGGCCGTATGAGCTGGCGGGAACAGAGCCTCAGGCTCTGTGGTGTATGGAGAGCACTGCAGGGCAGCGTCGTCCTTGTTTTCAGGCCGCTGCTGTTGACTTTTTCGTCCCCACTTCTGCTCTCACTGCCCCCCACCCCGGCTCACGGCCTCTCGCAGTGTGACTGGTGGGGCACAGTGGTCTCTGAAGTGTGGCCTCTGCACATCATCCTTCTTTACCCAACCCTTCACTCCTTAATTTAGGGTTTAGGGACGTGTGCTTAGGGGAAGAAAAGAATCTGTTGCAAAATACTGAGCAAAAGAAACATATATTGGGTTGGCTAAAAAGTTTGGGGTTGTTCCATAAGATGCTACAGAAAAACCCGAACGAACTTTTGACCAACCCAATACTTTACGATAAATCTTTGAAATCGTAATCTATGTTACTTACATACTTAAAGTTGATGCAAATATTAGAATGTGGTTCTAATTGAGGAAGAAGCTTTTTATTTTCCTGTCTTGTTTGTTTCCAAGCAAACCTGCATCATTTAGTGATAGTTTTATGTAACATGAACGGAAACCTTGGTATTTGGGTACTGCTATGTAGTGTGAATACAGGAAAGATCACTCTATTTATTTGTGTTTACTTTTATGAGTTTATTTTACAGAATGTATTTGATTCAGATCTAGTTGTACTTAAGCTGGCCTCCTTGCATGGACTTTCACAAGCTAATCACACCTTAGGCTTACGTTACAATACAGTAAAATGCATTTCTAGTTCTTTTATGATTATTTTTCTCCTTTGATAAATCCCATATGGTTGTTTAAATTACTGAGTAAACACTGGACTCCGGAAAACCAGTTGATGCTACTGCTGGCGCTCGCTGCTTGTGAGCTGTGTGACCTTGAGCAAGTCACTGACACCTCTGAGCCCCGAGATGCCGTTTAGCATACATGGCTGGTGGCGATTGTCCTGTCCTCCCACCCCAGGGTTATCGTGGTCCTCATTTTTTTCTTCTGGAAAATGGAGGCATTAGACCACAGTGTTTTTAAATGCTTTATTGAGGTCATTAGGCCCTCAGTCCATTAGATCAGATGCAGACATATCAGCACCAGCCTTCAGTGCCATTGCAGTTCACAGGCTAATGGCCGAGTCCTTTGATAGACAGACATGCTTTACCACTCAGGTTGTTGAACTAAGCGTGGAGCTGAGACGACGTTGTGATGGACTGTTGTTTTTGAAGGTTGCAGTTCTCTCTGTTGGTCAAGTTATGGACAATATCCTGTTCAAGCTTCACATCGAGGGGCCCCTGGCAGCTCCCTGATGCTGTGTATCCTGAAGATGGCTTCCCAGGTGCCTCTCGAGAACACTGCAGTCCAGCAGATGGTTTTCATGTTTCTTTCAAACCTGGCCTTGTCTCATGACTGTAAAGGGGTAATTCAAAAAGTGAGTACTTAAACTGTCCTTCCTATCATAAAAAAGAGACTCAGTAAAATAATCCTTTCAACCGAGAACATGTGTGAAAAGTCTAGAACTCAATTTCTAGGATTAGTTATTATGATTTTAAGGCATTTTATTTTAAAGGATTGTAAAAGGATCAGGAGGTTCACTTTGTTGAAAGCCTGTTGATAGATGATACATGAAAAGTGACAGAAGCTAGAATATGATCACACCATTCCCTTTTAGTTTGTCTTCTTAGCTTTTGGACTGTATTTTCTCTCTCTCAAAGATGACGGTTTTAGGGCTTCCCTGGTGGCACAGTGGGTGAGAGTCTGCCTGCCGATGCAGGGGACACGAGTTCGTGCCCTGGTCCAGGAAGATCCCACATGCCGCAGAGCTGCTGGGCCTGTGAGCCATGGCCGCTGGGCCTGCGCATCCAGAGCCTGTGCTCCGCAATGGGAGAGGCCACAACAGGGAGAGGCCTGCGTACTGGAAAAAAAAAAAAAAAAAAAAAAAAAAAAAAAAAAAAAAAAAAAAAAAAAAAAAAAAAAAAAAAAAAAGATGACGGTTTTAGACAGCTGTGTTACATTTATTTGAGATCATAAAAGCGATATATTGGTCTTTAAACAAACAAAAAAACAGACCAAATTGAGCATAACAATTCTAGTTCAATTTACATTGTCAAATGGTTTATGAAATCACGGCCCCTCCTCAAGTTAGACCTAACTTCTTTATGGCACACAGGTGATTTTTCAGTCCCTGAGACTCCTGTGCCAGAACGTGACTTCCCGCCGCTGGTTTCAACTTGGGCGCTTTAAGAGGGACGGTTGGCTTAAGCAAACCCAATACACGTGTTCCCTTAGGCTGTATTTAGGTGTGTGTAAACAGGATCCCCTAATTTGGAAGATTCCTTAAAATTTGAATATGATCAGATTATCTGTTACTTACTAGTACATAGTAATTTGAATGCTTCCCTTTCATTTACATGAAGGCCAAGGTAAATTGCAAAAGTTGACCACATTCATAAGAATTGAGTCTCCTTTTCCTCTATTGTATCATCTCCCCAGCCACCAGCCCCTCCAAAAACGAACACACTTTGAGTGCAATCTCTAAATAAATAGCAGTCTTACTAAACAGAGATCTTCTCAGTGGTATGTTGGAGCTAACTCATGCTGGTTCATGAGTGTTTTTGTTAATTTTCAGGAATTTTGCAAGCCAGCTGACATCTTGGTGGTATCTTGAAATCAGCCATGGTGGGAATATTCACACCATGCACATCAGGGACCTACTACTCTCACCTCAGCTGTTTATTTGCCAGCACATGGCTGGATATTTGCTCTGTGTGTGTGTGTGTGTGTGTGTGTGTGTGTGTGTGTGTGTGTGTGAAGTCATCCGCAACTGGATTTTGTTGGGCGGGGGTGGGGGGACAGTGCTTTCTGCCACTTCCTTATGGAGAGCACGCTGGTAGGAAGCAAAGTAGGAATTCCCAAGTGGAATATAAATGTTAATCTTGGATCTGATGTGTGACTGAGCTGACGCTTATTCTTTTTAAGCTTCAGTTTCTTCATTCAAAAAAATTTTAGGTTAAACAAAATGATCTCTAAGATATTTCAACCCCCAATCTATGATTTTGGTAAGGTACTTAAGCATATTTTGTTTTTCTCCTTTTTTAAAAAAAAAAAATTTATTAATTTGGTTGCGCCGGCTCTTAGCAGCAGCAGGCGGGCTCCTTAGTTGCAGCATGCATGCGGGATCCAGTTCCCTGACCAGGGATCGAACCCGGGCCCCGTGCGTTGGAAGCGCAGAGTCCTCTCCACTGTGCCACCAGGGAAGTCCCCTTAAGCGTATTTTGATATAAGTGTGATCGGACTCCATTTCATCATATTTCCATTTCAGGTGTAGATCAGTCAGGTTATTTTTCCTCTGCTCTAATTAGGAATCCTCCGAGCCTTCCTCTGCTCATTGTTATGACAAGCCCTGGACACTTTCAGCTACACCTCCCATAACTCATATGTAGTTATTAGAAAATGTAGCTAATGCTACTGTACAACTAAAATTCTAAAATAATCTCTTTTCTCTCTACCATGGCATATTTCTTTGCATTCTACCCAGTGCAGGAAATCGTCTAAAAACGTCTTTGGGCCCAGCAAAAAGAAGGACTGCCCAGAGCATATTTACAATTTAAAGTACTATCGTATATTTTATCACTGTTGTCAACTCCAGATCTCCAAGATCATGGCAGAATCTAGCTGAATGGGAAAGACAAGGGATGAATCTAAAAAGCACTAATTTGGGCTGAGAGGTGGGAAGAGATGTGCGTGATGTGATGGCAAGGGCAGGGCAGAGTGGGATGCAGCTCTGCAGTTTACTTGTTGCTTGGGTGGCGTTGCTAATGTTTCTGTAGCTCGTTTTGCTCTTGTACTCAGTCCTTTTATGTAAAAGTGCCAAATTTATTTTATAGATTCAAGCCAAAATTTTGATTTAGGTGTAGGGTAACCCAAGAAATAAGCCAGAATAGATTGTTAAACAGGAAGAAAGATGAGCTATTCTGGAGAGTTGTGAAAGTTAAGCGATTGTTTTTCTGCACCCTGATCCAAATGCCTGTGGTTCCCATGCTGTCCTGGGCTTCTTCTTGATCTAATACTTTTATTCTTTCTTTCCTTGTTTGCATACAGATTATTCTAGGCAATAAGTTATTGTCTTTCACATAGTTCAGGGTTTGGTGTGGTTTTATAGAAGGGGTTTTATTTGGAGGTTGAAATGACTCTTACAATTAAGTAATGGAGCTTTCTCAT
This sequence comes from Lipotes vexillifer, assembly GCF_000442215.2. NCBI lineage: Eukaryota > Metazoa > Chordata > Mammalia > Artiodactyla > Lipotidae > Lipotes > Lipotes vexillifer. The sequence continues at coordinate 2,036,167 of NW_006787829.1, forward strand.
TTATAAGTTTACAAGAATGACATGTAGCCACGAGAAATCATCTGTAATGATGAGCAGCTGGGGTAAAGTGAATATAAGATGTACCCACAGATTTTTTTAAAAAAACACTTGTCCTTGGTACTACCAGAGTTGTTAACTGGTGTCCAAAACTGACTGAGGTTTTGTTTCTTTTTCTTTCTTGTAGGATAGCTTTAAATGAGTAGCAAAATTGCAAGAAGGCAGACAGAAAGAGAAAACTCAAGAAGCCTGAAATAATCCCCAAACTGAATGATCAATCCTAAATAACAAAGAGTTGACTAGTTACTTTATCCATCATCAGGAAAGGATTAGTGAGAATTAAAATTTGAGCACTTAAAATTTAAGCACTCCTTAACCTTTTCACTTATACCTGGAAACAGTATAGATGGAGTATTTGGAAGGTATTGGGAGGAAGGAGAAATTAAAGTTGGGGAATAGAGGAGCAGAATGCTAGTATGTGATCTCTGAGGGACTAGGAAAATAATGAAAAGACTTGAGGAAAATAATATTCTCTCTATTTATCCACAGAGTAACTTCTTACAGAACTTCCTGTCTCTAACATTGCCGAAAGGAGGAAATAAACATCTCAGTAATCTGATCATTCTTTGGTTGAAGTTACTCCTGAATATATCATTTGGAGAAGATGGGCAGCAAATGATCCTGAGGCTCGATGGCTGTTTAGACTTACTGACAGAGATGAGCAAATTCAAGCATAAGAGCAGCCCTTATTTACCTCTTCTTATTTTTCATAACATTTGCTTCAACCCTGCCAATAAGCCCAAGATCCTGGCTAATGGTGAGTGTTCTGCCTATACACCACATGCATCCATTTATACGTGTGGTTATTCAGGTGAAAACACAGGATAGTTTATAAATAACGTGCCAGGTGCTTATTCATCACGCGCCACGTTCAAGGCACTGTGGGAGGCTGCAGCTGTAGGGACGAATTGAATTGGGTGTGATTCCCGCCCCTGAGTTGCTGCTGAGTCTCCCGGGTTAACAAGTCGCCTCACGACAGCCAGGCTGGATCCAGGAGGTGGTACCGAGGTGGGCCTGGGCCCCACCTCCCTCCTCCCGTCCCTCATCCTGGTCCTCTGACTCCTCCACGCCTTTGAGCGGGCACTGCCCTGTCCGTGGAGCCTTCCCAGACCAGCCTGTCCACATGGTAACCCCACCTCTTCCTCCTGCCTCCCCGCCCTCTCACCCTCTGCCCCCTCCTCTGTTTTACGTTTCCCCATAGCACTACCACCAGCTGCTACACTGTGTTTTCAGTGTATTTCTGTGCGTTCCTTGTCTGCCTGCACTGGAACATAAGCTCTTACACGTCAAGAGGTTTCTGCCTCTTTTGCTCATGTTTATCTGGAGCAGCTAGACTCGCGCCCGTCACTAGTGGGTGCCCAGTGGGTGTGTGAGCTTGAGAGCCACACTGAGCAGTCAGCAGAGTTCAGGACCCAACAACACATGGTGACAGTAGCTTCACAGCAACTCCATTCTCTGATCTCAGGACAGATGGAGGCGAGGATCGGTGAGGATTCAGAAAAATTTTGGAACAGAAGGAGCGAAATGGAAACATCTGTTTGTGCAACCATGTGCTGTTTCTGTGAAGGGTGTGTGAATTTCATGTTTTATGAGGAGGCGTGTTATCGTGAAAAGACAAGAGGTGGGCTCTAGACTCCCACGTACCTGGTGCCGGATGCCAGGCCCTCGTGTGCTCCCGCAGCGTTGCCTGGGGCAGCTTCTCCGGGTCCACTTTCTTCATCTAGAAAATGGACTCTCCTTTCTTGACTTCGGTAGAAATCAGTTGTTAACACATAAACTGCCTGGCACTGTTTGTGGTACATGGTAGATGCTCCAGATGTATTAATTCTCTTTCCATTCATGTTTTTCACTTAAACTTTTCTTAGGGGTGTTTTTCTATGAAACGCAGAGTTTTCCAAGTGGAAAGGATTCTGCTTACATTCTGTTGTGTATAGTCATGATTCTATTTTTCTGATAATAATTATTGAATTGCTAGAAATGCAGGGGAAGATTTTAGAAGCTCTGCCAGCCTTTAACTTACCTAAATGAACGATGATCTCCTTTCCCATGGCCCTTCTGCTGACTCTGTGTAGCTGCCTGGGGGAGGGGGTGGGAGGGGGGCGCTCCAGCAACTTGTTTCCAGGTTTCCATCCTCCTTCGCTGTGTCTCCCTCAGTCCTTATGTTTGTGAAATGAGGGTGACGTTAGGGCCTTACCTCAGAGGGCAGTGAGACGGCCTGTGTGAGGCGTCTGTTCCTCTTCCTGCCATCACCTGTTAGCATTCACCTTTCTCAGAATAAGTTTTTTCTTTGGGGACTGCTAACTGCAATTTTATTATTGAGAGAGTTGGGAAAAGGTCAGGCTTTAGGGAGCTGAAGGAAAAGTCTGCATTTTCCATTTCTGGATCACTCAGGGTTTTTTTTTTTTTTTTTTCACAAATAAGATCTTTTATTTGTCACCATTAAAAGTCTGAATTTTAAACAGATTCTTAGACTGGTGGCTCATATCCATTAGCTCATTCAACTTTAGCACCTGTCTCATCCCCAATAGCTTTTCCAGGACTACTACCTTCACCCTGTAGGTCTGTGAGTTTTCCCAGTTCAAACTTGGGCTTCTCCAGCATTTTTACTTTTCTAACAAAAACATCATGGACCTTTTCTGTGTCTTTTCCAATGCTGTCTGGAATCAATTTATTGACCACCTTTTTCAAGTCATTTGTCTGCTCCTCTCCGGTCATGATTTCCATCATCTTCTTGTGGATCTGGTGGACTTGCTGGTGCCGGGCATAAGAGGTCTTCCCGAATCTGATTTACATTTTTTAGTAAAACCCACACAGAAGAGACGAAGCAAATAACCATCGGTAGTCTTTACATCAACGTGAGCTTCAATTGTGGTCTGCCATTTTTTGACCACGGAGCACATTTTGTCATGCGTAAGATCCATGCCATGGAAATTAGTCAGGCAGTTTTTGCCCTGAACATCCTCAGTAATTAGCTTGAATTTTCTAAATGCGGCTTCATCATTCTGCATATCAGCAGGGCTCACTTCAAAAACACGACCCTTGAGGCCATCAGATGTGATTTTGGTTCCTTGAGTTCTCGTGACCAGTATTTTCCCAATATTTCTTATATTGAACATAGCTGGTACTTTCACATCATACCAATCTTTCTTAGAAAATTGGTCAACCACTTTCTTCTTGGCTCCCTTTTTGCTGCCTTTCGTAAGATGCTTGTTATTGCTGACTGCCAGGGTGCTGCTCAGAGAGCCAAGAGGCTGGATTACTCAGGATTTATTTTTAAACATTTCCTTGTATCAGCAATGTGCTCTCTCCTTCATTAGCTTAAACAAGTAGCTTTCCCCAGCCCCACAGATGTGAGATCAGGGGCCTTCAAGGCAGGGTAGGAAGCAGCAACTGTGCCGTTTCTACATGGATGTGTCGCAGGCACTGCCTCCGTCTCCACTTGGGGATCCAGAGGGAATGCTTGCCAGGGTCAGGCGGCTTGAAAATCCTCCCAGCAAGGCTGCGTAACTCTGATAGTAGCACCCAAACATCCAGTTTAGATGGCCAGGAGTAGAGTGGACAGTGGGGCTTGACTTTGCTGTTTAAACAGATCCAGAGTACTCCTGTTTCTGGTCATGTTGGGGTAGGTCTCCTCTCTGAAAACAAGAAGAACATGCTAGATAAAATACATTAAAATTCACCTTAAAAAATCAAAGAACTGAAAACATAGTGGGAAACTTCTAGGCCAATTTTGATTGAAAGTCTGTGCCCAGAGAGGTAAGAAGTTTGTAGAAGGCTCTTTAGCTCCCAGGACATTTGCCAGCTTTGTGTGCTGGGACTTTTGTCCAGGAGTGCCAAGAGGGGAGGGGACAGACGCCGGGAATCTCTGGAGTCGTATGGACCATCCTGCAGGTATTGAGCTGGAATCCCAAAGAACTAACCTCTTAGAAGAGGATGAATCAGAAATAAATTGGTGCCCCAAACCTCATGCAGGCGACTAGAAAGAAAAGAAAAACAAGTGTGAGAATGGGCACAACAGACTGCCCCTCACAGCTCTGCACCCCAGACACACATAGACAAGTGGCCCATGACCTTGGTTGGAGCTGATCCTCGATTGACAGTGCCGCTGGGGGCTGAGCAGAAGCAAACTGCCCTCTGATGGATGGAGGACAAGTTTGTACTAGACCTCAGGGAACTTCCACAAGTAATTTTTCAAAAGCATCAGCCAGTATACAGTTAAAGATGACCAAGCTTGTCAGGAGAAATGGCAACATGACTGAGAAAGAGCAGGGGGAAAATACCAGCTTATCTGCCTAGATTTCAGATGCTGGAATTCTAAAACACAGATTTGAGATGACTTTATTTATACAGTATTTAGATAAATAAATGACAAACTTGAAAGTGTTTGCTGGGAATAGGAAACTGAAAAATTGAAAGATTTGGAAAAAGAACCAAGCAGAGCTTCACAGTTGAGTATGATAATCAGTTAGCCACTTATAGGCGTTTAAGTGTAAATTAGATATTCAGTTTGTTAGTCACACTAGCTACATGTGGCTATTGGCTATCTTATTAGACCACATACATATAAATATTTCCATCACTGTAGGAAGTGCTATTAGACAGGACTATTCTAGAACTTCAATAGCCAGAATTGAAAACTCAGTATACATGTCTGGCAGCAAGTTAGGTGCAGTGGAGGAGAAAACTTAGGCATTAGAAGATAGATCAGCCAAACAATACCCAGAATGCAGCACGGGTAGCTAAAAAGGATGAGAACGGGCTAAACGAATAGAGGGTTTAAAATTTACAAAAAGGAAAGTGACGTAGCAGATACATTGGGACAGTCTAATTGCATGTTTAATTGAGGTCCTCAAAGGAGAGGAGAAGAGAGGAAGTGTAAGCCATGACAGCTAAACATCTTAAGGACTGTTTTCGTCAGACGCTAATCCATAGATTCAGGAGGCTCAGATAATTTCGAGCAGATAAATAGAAATAAATCCACATCTGTTCTTGAGGTTATTTCTATGTTTCCGTGCAAGTTCAGTTCATACCTATTTGTTAAACTTAAAAATGTTTTACATGCTTTTTTGTATACATGTTACATTTCACAATAAAATGTGTGTTAAAAAAAATTGATCCACTTGCATTATCAGAGGGGACACTACATTAAGTGACCTATACATTATACAGTACCTACACAGTTCTTTATTAAAAATTTTAAGAGATAGTAACTGGTTGAAGGAGTTATATAAACTTATTTAGATCATGGGTTATATGTTCTGAGTGTCTGATAAAAATTATAGAAACATGCCTGGATGATACTCAGTTGGAGAACACAGAAATCACCCTCCCATTTGATGATGGTCCCTAAGAGTACCAGCTGCCACCCATCACCTCACATGATGAATTGCATCAGGTAACAGTTGTATATAGGCTGGGTCTGGGTAGGTTATGATACAGAGGTGGCGGGGAGTGCAGAGCAGGTGGTGAGGTAGGAGCGGGTAGTCGGCAGAAAGTTGCAGCACCCACACCTCACTTGCATGCTGTCTGTCCCTCTGCTGCACAGAGTTCACTTTATGGAGCCGCTTTTTTTTTTTTTCTGTAAAAGATTTTAAATTTCTTAAAATTTCTTGAAAAATGCTAAATAAGATTACTTGAAATCATTTTTGTTTGCTTTTGTTATGGAATCTTTCATCCAACTAGTATTTATTGAGCCCCTACAATAAACTTGCAATGTGAATATTCATCAGTGAGGAGACACACTGACTCTACCCTCAGCTAGGTTACAGTTTCATTAGGTGCATTCATTGAGGTGGGGATAATGCATAGAGAGAGTTCCCAATAACAAGAATTTAATGATACATACAGTTAAGTAGTAAAATAGGTTCATGCATTGTTCTGAAACACTTGGAGGATCTCCTTGGGGCTAGACATCTGTACTTTAAAATGAGTAGGCTGCTGCAGATAATTTGTAAGTCTTTCATACTCTGGCCAGCTTTGCACAGAGTGGGTGTATCTTGTGTGTTGTTACGCCTTTAAATAACATTTTCCTCTCTCTCACACACACACACACACAAACATGCCTTTGAAATGTTTAGTCCTTTTTTAAAAGGCTTAACTAATATGGTATTTCTTGATTATTGTTTTATATAGTAGCCCATGCTATTGATATGTTTGTATAATGTCTTTATAATTTATCATAAGAGCAAGTCCTATTTTCCTGCATGTGAAAATGTGAGATATGATTGAACGGCTCATTGATAAACTCATTGTGTAGTGGCTTACTTCTGCTCTATCGTTGTCTTTAAATGAATGTGCCTTTGTTGAATTAGGGCCTAAAAAGTTAAGCAGCCGTGGCTTCCCTGACAGTTCTGTGCCTGCTGTGAAAACAATTTGTTTCCAGGTGGTTCTCCCACATACCACATGTTATAAAAGATGGCTTTTGCCAACTTTGTATTTGTTTGGTGGGTAAAAAGGGGTTATCTGACCAGTCTAAGATATGAATACAATGTATTGTCTGGGACTGAACTTTTTTTTTTTTAATGTGCTTATTATTAGAAAAAGTCATTAGTGTGCTAGCTTCCTGTCTGGAAAGTGAGAATCAAAATGCTCAGAGGATTGGAGCAGCTGCGCTTTGGGCTTTGATTCACAATTACCAAAAGGTCAGTTTTTAAAATCGTTGTTGTCCCTAGGGGGCAAACACCAAGGCTCTCGGGAGGTCAGAGGACTGTCAGAAAGGAAAAAATCAAAGTCAAAGATTGTGTTGCCTTTGTGCATTCGAACCATTAGTAAACTATCTGTCAAAATCTTTCATGTAATCATTTCAATAGGAGGTGTCTCAGTTCCAAGTGTTTCTCTCTCGAGTGAATTCTCCCTGTTAATATAACTTGATTTGCCATATTGGTACAATGCTAGTATGAACTGTTTCTTCTAAAAGACGTGTCAAGGAAAAACTCATCTTGAAATCAGGCCGAACAATGAAGTTTTATCCAGTTATGAGATTCGCCTTTCTCTAGGACACGTCATCACTGAACTTTGAAGTCAGCTCAGTCCTTGTAAGGCTGTGACACAGGGCCAGCCCCAGGGGAACGGCCAGCAGGTGGGACTTGCACCTGCTCTCTCTGGCCTCTGGTCTTCTCTTTGATTGCAGACGTCTCACTCCTGAGAGAAATACCTGTGTGTACCTAGTGGCTGAGTAGTGGCCAGGTGACAGTGTTAGGATAGATGGTCATCCCCAAACGGTGCTCACGCAGCTGGCCGTCCCTGGTGCGCACTGGCTGGTGTCAGCACTCGTGAGGACAGAGGCTGCTCTTGTCATTGTCACCCCTGTACCCCCAGGGCTCAGCACAGGGTTATGCACTTTGGAATCGCTCAGTAAATTCTTGTTGACCAACTGACTGACTGCTAGTATTGTGTATCCTTGATCTGAAATCTGAGGTTTGAGGAAATAATGAAATACTGAAACTGAGATGGCATAGTTTAAAATAGCAAATTGAGATCAGGGGAGAAGGGGGAAAAGGGCAGGGAAGGAAGAACATGGGACAATAGAGTAAAAATCAAGTCAGATAGGGAAGGATGTGGGCGGTGGCACAGTGGGATGGAGTAGTGTAGAATCTCCGGCTACATTATTCTCTTCTGTAGTATCCTGTTTAATACTGTAGTCAACAAGCGCAGATTTAGTATTGTGCTATCCTGATAATTAAACACATGGGAATAAATCTAATTGATGGATTGCTCTATATTATCCTAGGCAAAAACAACTTTGAAAAATCCATCAATAAAAAGAAGAGTGGATGAAGCATATTCCACAGCAAAGAAAAGTAAGTTTTATTATTAAAGTATAGTTAAACTTGGAAGCTGTTCACTGAATTCTCTGATTAATGATATATTTGGACAGTTCACAGCAAAATGGCAGTTTTCTACACTGATGTTTTACACTGATGTTTGAGGAGCTTTTATGCTGAAGCATTGTAAAGTGTGCCAATACTTGGTCCATGTTTTTCATTGTAACATTTTTAAAAATAATAAAATGTTCTAATAGATGAATGTTTGAGATACAGTATTTTCTTGACGTGTCAGTGATCTTTCTCCAACTCATTTTTTTGTATCACATTTCTTTTTGCCGGTGGCCACCACTGTGCTGAAGTATGTTCTTACATGATAAGAACTAGGCCCAATTAGGACTGACCTTGAACAGAAAATGTTGATCTAACAACGTCAGGGAGTTGAATTACAGTCTTCCAAGAATAGATCCCGTTGCCCCTGCATCCACTTGGTCCTGTGATGTGACCATGATATGAGGCAGGGTTTTCCTCTCAAAGTGCATTTTTCATTTTAAGTGATACCAGTTTTCAATGAGCATTATTCTCTAAACCTTTTTTCCGCTAAGATACTGAACTGTGTCTTTCCTGTACTGTTCTGTGTCTGTTGGCTATTTATTTTTATGTTTTTATAGTGTAATTTTTTTGTAAGTGGTTTGGTTTGGGGTTTTTTTCCCCCCCCCCTCGGTTTGTTTCTAGCTATGACCATGAGTTTCTAGAGGCAGTGAATGTTTGAATTTATGTGGTAGGAGGGGTGGTCCGTAAAAAGAACAAGGCATTCATTTGGGATCGTAGGTAATAGTGTCCATTATGGAGGTATATTGATTTTTGTTTATACTCTGTGGCTAAACCAGTAATTAAAAATAAATTCCATAACTTCTTAATTTTTAAAATGTTTAATATTTTAAATATTAAATTAAAAAATACTCTTATAATGCTAGCACTCAAGAATTGGAATAGAACTTGGTCACAGATAATCCTATTCACGTGTGTTTGTGTGTGTGTCTACTGTTCAGTGCAGTGCTAAAGTTAAATAAATTGCTCTTCTGTGCTCTAATTTTTCTGTCTCAGCTTCCTTAAACTCAGAAGAAACCCCTCTAAATGCCTATTATTTGAAATGTCTTGAAAACCTTGTGCAGCAACTTAACTCTTCGTGAGCGCTCTGAGATGCTTTGCCCTGAAGCCAGCGGCCACCGGACAGGTGAGCCAACCTTGAAGCAAGTTGTGTGTAGACCTGTCCCTGAAGACGTGCTAAGCCTCTGCATCAAAGGGCATAGAGAGTCCTGGGAACACAAACTTTTTTTTTTCTATGCAATGTGTTTTGTAAAAATCCTATTTATAAGTTATTTAATAAAATAAAATATTTTTAGCAACTGAAAATTGACTAATAATTGCTGCCTACAGGCTTTTATCAGTCTCATGAATATGAATTTTAGGAATGGAAAGAAGACATTGCGTTCTGATTTCCTTTTTTAAAAAAATTTTTACGTGAAATTTGGCTCATCAATACAAATCCTTATTTTTCAAAGCATACACATCAGTGAAGGAATATTTGTAGTAAACGTGTATAATTTTGTGATTAGCTTCTTTTTGCAATTTTTATTGATAGTAATTCCTTTCCATATGATTTATAAATGTGTTATATTTTATTATTTTCACCTTTCAACCTCTGAAATGTTGTGTAATAAAAAAGGAAGAAATAGTGTTTATGGTCATGTACCATGGCCTGGGTTCAAATTCTGTCTCAGCTCAGACTATCATGAAGAACAGGAATGTGAAAAATCTTGCAGGAACAACTCTGTCAAGACCTCCTCACATAACTCTCAACTAACATGTAGTTCTGAACTCAGAACTTAAGATTGGGAGTTCCCTGGTGGTCCAGTGGTTAGGACTTGGTGCTTTCACTGCTGTGGCCCAGGTTCAGTCCCTCGTCGGGGAACTAAGATCCTGCATATACATACACATACACCACACACATATATACACACTCATTATTTAGGAAAAAATTTTCTAATTAAACTATGGTTAACAAGAAAAAGAAAAAAAAACTGTTTTTATTAAGTACTGTTAGCAAATTGCTATCATTAATAAAATAAGCCATGGGATGTTATTTACACTAGAAGCATGGGGACAAAATATGTGTTAAATGCTGAAATAGAAGCAGATAAATTTGTAGTTTCTGAAAGTTATTCATTAGAGATCTGAAAAATAGGTCTAGGAAGTTCAGAAGTTTCTGGATAGCCCAAATTAATTTGAAGCAATGGACATGCCAATATTCTGAAAAATTCTAAGAGCAGGAATCTTAGGAATTATTTCTTCCTTTTTTCCTGGTTTCTTATACTCTATGTCATTTTCTTGGTATCACCTTTAAGCCCTCATTGATGAATGATAGAACAGATTTCACTGTAACTTCCATTTAAAGAGCTCTTTCTATGTCACAGGCACTATTCTCCGAACGTTTATTATTTAATCTGTCTTTCTCTAAAATACTACCGTTGTACCTGTGTTAGAGGTGAGTGAACGCAGTGGCTAGGTGATCCGTTTGTGGGTGATGAAGAGGGAAGTTGAGGTTGCAGGCAGACATTGATCTTGAGGTGTCTGTATTTAGGGCCTTGAGCAGTCTGGGGGACAAGGCAGCCCCTGGTTTTGAAAACAGAGGAAACAGGTAGAAAAATTAGCTGACCTAATTGGAGCCTTTCCCCACTCTTCCTAAAATCGCTTTCAGAAGTGAATAACTGGAAGTACTTTTCTTTGGTATTCTGTAAATAATGGAGTGAAAAATAGAATTTGACCATTTAATTGCAGGTCACCAATCTTCCTTTGTAGTGTTAAATTACTACAGATGATGAGTATATTTTCCATCATTAGTCTTTGTGGCTGCACCTTGTCTACCCCCCATCTCCTGAGATCTGCTGCTTGACCCGTGATGTTTCTCAGATTTGGCAGATGGATGAGTAAGAATAATGATTGGCATTCCTGTTCCTGCCATACGAGGTGCGACCACAGTTCTTTTGGGGAACGTGGCGAAGTGGTTAAGGGCATAGGGCTCTGGAGTCATATGGACCTGGGGCCAGCCCTGGCCTCACCCTGCACAGCTGCAGGGACCTGGGACAGCCTCCAGGCCATATATTCCGCTGTCACTGGGGATAAGTATACCCACCTTGTAAAGTTGGGGAGAGGATTGAGTTCCCAGTCTTCTCTGTGTACCTGGTACATAGCTCATTGTCTATTAGGTGTTATCAGTGATTGATTATTCTTACAGTCTCAGAAATGTATCTGTCTTTCATTAAAGCATTAACTCTTTTGTGTCCTTGCAATGCTTCTCTCCCTTTGGGGAGGGGAATGTGCTGGAAAGTGAGTTTTGTTGTCAGAACTAAGGCTCCCACATTCCATAAAGATCATCCATTTCTGGTGGAGGTGCACATCCACAGTCCTGAGGTCGCTAAAGGCACAGACGTTGAGCAAGTCGTCTAAGTCTTGCAAAGCACTGCATAGAGGTGCTAAATACACCTGGGTGACCTGATGCTGCTTCTTCTTCGGCTCAACAGGTTGTCCTGATTGAATGTCAGTTGGTGAAATATTGCTCTTTCTCCATTTGAATTGTGGAAATGGAAAATACAAGAAATTATAACCTTAGCAGCTGGAAGAAAATCTTAGCTTACAGAATCCATCAGTTTGGGAGCAGACCTTTTCCTCTTGCCACCTGTTGTTGACCTGTGTGATCCAGGAAGTTAGGGGAATGGATGATAAAAGGCCATTGTTTCTGTGAATTAGGAAACGTAGTTTTGGGGGAACTTAGAGCTTATTTTTCTTAAGTCAGAAGTTATTCCTCACAGGAAATTCCTTATGAAACTCAGGTAACAAGTCTCATACGTAGGCTCAGGGTGTACGGAAGACCATGCCAAGACCTGGGATTCTGAGGTTTGGCAGCGAGACACAGGGGACTCGGCATGATCCTGTTTTAACTGTTCCCAACAACGTTCATCTTTGTGTTTCATTTGCTCCTTCTGCATTTGGGAAATCTGCTTCAGAAAAAAAATCTGCTTTTTTTAAAAGACGGTGTTTCATAAAAGATCCATATGGTAACGTTCAATAAATTTCTTTTTAACTAATTTCACATGAAAGCCAAGAGGAATGTATGTGTTTTAATGTAGACTCCAAGGGAAAAATCCTTTCATGCATTTCTTCTTTTTCAATGACATCTCTTCCCCTGTGGCCTTACCCGTGCCCGCAGCCGTGCCTTTGGAGCGTCTGCGTCCCATTTGGTTCATTCATCTGGGCAGCAATGCTCGGCGTTCTGGTAGCAGATTGCTTGCAGTTCTGGAAACATGACTTCCTCAGATACTCTGTTAGAACATTCTTCCCTTGGCTTACCCTGGGAAGAGACAGATTATAAAGTGGAAAACTATTTTTAATCGTTTTCTGGTGTTATTTGTAAAGATTGGATCGCAAAGAATCAGTATATGGATATGATACCTCTTATAAAAAGTTACCTTATGTCTCTTAGGAAAAGCCATGATTGCAGAGTAGAAAGTCCAAAATAATAATGGCTTCCGTGAGAGAAGAGTTTCTTTTTCTGTTTTTTGTTTTTTTCCACAGGCAGCAAGCTCCCCACCGCCACCCTGGGGTGGGGTGCAGTCCTTGGCTGACAGTGTCCTCAGGGGCACAAGTGCCCATCTTTCTTTGATGCATTCTTCCTTCAGCAAGTTGCCACGTGGACATCTGGAAGGAAAAGAACTCCCCCAGCTGTCTATTGCCCCTTTCAGGAGGCTTCCCAAAAGAGCAGTCTAACAACTTGCCCTTAGGTCCACAGAACAGTGTGTTGACTACAAGGGAAGCGAAGGGTTGTAGTCCTTCAGCGGGGCTCACTGCACGTTTAGTAACACAGGCCTCTGCCTGGCAGAAAGGAGCAAGGGGTTCGGTTAGGCAACCACCAATCCCTGCCCCACTGGCCAACGTTCTAGCTGATTTAAGAGAAAAACATGATACAACTAGAAGTTAAAGTATTATGTTCCCAAATTAAATATAAGAGGCTAGATGCTTACTGAATTTATTCGATCTGTGTTTAGACTTTGTGATTAAGTCTAGTTGCGTTTAGAACTGGAAGTAGTACTGTCAGAGAATAAAGTAAGATCACTTCCTGGTGTGGGTTTATTCCCATGACATGAAAGCCTTCAGTTGTCAGAACCCACCTGCTTATCATAGAGAAATATGGCTGTGAAGACAGAGTAGTTGGTCTGAGCAGACACCAGCATTCTCAATGACAGTTTAATTAACCAAAAAATTAATTGGAAAATTTTAAAATATATGTACTTTTACCATTTATTTCGAATATGTAAATATGTGTTCATTACCCAGTCTCTTAATAAGGGCTGAGGCCTTTTTTGAAGGTAGTTCCTTCACTGATGTTGTGTTTTTGGGCATAAATCACATCTCTGGACAATTTCCAGTTTCAGTTTCTGGAAGTGGAGCAAAAACTAAGACACTTACTAAGCGATCTAAACCTCAACCTCTTCCAGATTTTTCTTTACCATTTTATCCAAGAATTCTTCCAAGTTTCTATTATTTCTGACTTTCTTTTGTAGTTAACTCACCTCACCAGATTCAATAGCAATTTGTGACTCCTTGTTTCTAATTCTTTGCAAAGCATCCAACTTAGCTCTTATAGAAATAATTATTTTTCATCTTACCGCTGTCCTTAGTATTTAACCAAATTCTATAATTACAGTAAGGAGTCCAAGTGGTACAGATGTTTTAGGAACAAGTACAGCCAGATCCTGGTCAGTATGAAACTCGCCGAGTGGAAGCCAGAGAAGCCTGTGCTGGAGGGAAGTCCACTTGCCCCTGTGCTCACGTGCTCTGGCGTTGGTTGGCCGGTATGTTTATTGGGAAAATGGAGAGAATTGTTTAAGCTTAGCAAATCCGTTCTCTGGTGGCCAATAAAGAGAGGTTGTACTGTGAGCTTCTAAGATTCCTTGAAACTTTGAACATCCTCTTGTTTGTTTTTGTGGCTAATCCTTGCCTGGCTCCCTGTATTAGACACAAAGAAGGCCAGAGGATAAAGGACACGGGTCCTTGTTGGACATTATTCTCAACTTACCTTGTACCTTCTTCACATTCTCTGGCTTGCTTATCCGTGCCCTTTCTTCTCCTGCCTCTTTGATTGAATTCTCTAACTTTCCTCCACCCCTGTGCCTCCACCCACCTTTACGTTTCCATTTCTGCCAGCTTTAAAAGGCTAAGATCAAATGTCACGTCTCTCGTGAAGCTGTGTCAGATTCCCCAGCTGGCAGGAAAGTCTTTACTCTTTGAGTTTCCACACCAATTTTAGTCGTTTTTTTTTTTTCTTTTCACTTTTATATCACTTAGCGCTTTTTGCCTTGTATTATACGCACTTGCATAAAGTCATTGTTCCCACCGTCTGCTTCAGAACAGGACTTCTGACTCAGCTTGTGACTCCATGCCTCCCACAATGCCTCACAAAGCAGGTGTTCAGTTTATATTTATTTACATGAATGAATGAATGAGTGGATGAATATGGAAAATACTTTATTAACAAAAGCTACAGAATTTCATAATGTAAACTAGGCTAAAATTCTGTAGACTTTGTCAAAATGCCACTACTATAAGTAGTTTTTTATGAGAATAGATTTTCGTTAGGTTCTAAAAATAAAGAATGAAACCAAAAAGCACTGCTTAAAAACACTTTAAAATCCTTAGAATATTTTTTTAGTTTAGCAGAGTAGGAATAAAACCCCAATATTTTGGATATGATTTGAAAATATAACCAGCACTGACATGGAACAAAGATTCTATTCTAAACTTTGAAGCTCCATTGCTTACTAAGAATCTTATTTGGGCTATTCTTTTTGGGAGGCAGGATGTAGGTATCAGCTTTTTGCAAATAGAACCTTAAATTCTGAAAGTTATATAAACTGCAACCCCAGCAGTGTGGAAAAAAACAGAAGAAGCCAGTTTGCATTACCCATGCTGTGTAAAAAGCACAAATCAACAGATAACCTGTCAGCTTCCTTCCAGTTCCTGTTTCTTAGTGCCCACATTTGGCAGCAGCAGGCACTGTGAGAATCTGACTAAAATAAACGTGACACTGCTTTGCACAGAAAGAGAGGAGGGGCAGCAGTAAAGGCCGAAAGGAAGCTTTTAATACTTTGACTTAATGCTTAATCTCTTGGTACCATTGCAGTAGGGAATGAAGTCTGTGATTGCATCACTTTACATTTTTCATGCATATTTCCTATCCACAGCTGATAATATGCAGTTCCATTTGCAAGGTGAGGATAATACTACAGCTCCTGCACAGTGATTTTGAGTTTTGACCCAAACGGGGAAGCCTTGAGTGTACAGAGTCTGATTCAAAACTGATTCAAAACTGGTAGATCCGGGTTGAGAGTCCGCCTGCCGATGCAGGGGACACGGGTTCGTGCCCTGGTCCGGGAAGATCCCACATGCCGCGGAGTGGCTGGGCCCGTGAGCCATGGCTGCTGAGCCTACGCGTCTGGAGCCTGTGCTCCACAACGGGAGAGGCCACAACAGTGAGAGGCCCGCGTAAAAAAAAAACCTGGTAGATCCAATGTATATGGCATTTGCTCTGTCTGATTGAAAGATTTTAAGTTGTCAAGGAGACGGGGGCTGGTACTAACAGTGATGCTGAACCATCAGGACTGCTGGTCCCTCCTCCCAAATTCACTCCCAGGATGGAGAGAGAGAACGGTGAGCAAACCCTGGTGTCACGGGGCAGCTGTTGGAGATGCTGTGTGTAGGGGGTGGCCGTGTCTTTGGTCATGGGCAGCAGAAGGCCCCGCAGGGCTGTGTGAGGGAAAGCACACACGGGGGGTCTGTTCTCGCTCCCACCAGCCATTGCCTTGAGGGAACCAGTGCCTGCCCCTCCGTTCACATCTCTGGGCCTAGGGTGCGCATGAGCAAACTCAAGGCCACAACACAGAACCCCTGCAGTGGCGAGGGGCTGAGAAAACGGGTGGAGCTCACCGATCTCCATCAGGCCCTGCTGTGCCCTGCTGCTTCAGAGCCCCAGGCCTGGGCACTGCAGTGCAGAAGTGTCTCTTCCTAATGCTGCTTCTCACCAAGCAGGGGGTGGTTTTTGGAGTGTGGAAGTGACTGATCGATGGGTGCCCTGGACCCGCACTCTCCACCCCTTGAGCTGACGTGGCCCCTACAGACGAGCGCACGGCCATTCACGGTACTTGTCTGACATTCCCAGAGGAAGTGAGCTCACTGGTCAAAATAACAAGACATTAGAGGAATACCACTGCTTCAAAAGGAAAATCACATGCTGGAAGTACATTTTCCAAAGAAGCGGAAATGCTAAAACAGATGAACCAGGAATTTTAAATTAGCCAAATTTAAAGAGATAAGGAAAGAAATTAAAACTGTAAGACCCAAATGAGAAAACATTTAAAATGTACAAAGAAATATGTACAACAAATATAAAGGTTGAAAGAAAGACAACAATAGATAGGACAAGTAGAATGGATCCAGCTGAGTTATGAATTAATGACTCAGAAAACACGATTGAGGAAATCTTTGAGAAGGAAGAAAACAACAGTAAGTAGGAAATACAAAATAAAAATATAAAAACTAGGAGAATAGAAGTAAAAGTGCTCACATCTGGATGGCAGAAGTCTCAGAAATGGAAAAGAATAAAAAGAAAATAAGTACTTGAAGAAATGTGGCAGTAAATTTCCTAATACTAAAAAGAGAAGATAAAGTTTATACTTAAACAGCTCATAGAAAGCCGAAGAAGGGAGGGAAGAAAAAATATATATATACACTCATTGCAAAAATCTAAGAATATCAAAGACAAAAAAACCCCAAACAACCCAATAAAAATGATAATAACCCCAATCTGGAAACAACCTAAATGCCCATCAATAAGAGAAGTTAAAAAATATTGTGGTATATTTATGCAATGAAATATTGCTCAGCAATAAAAAATAACAAAATACTGATAAACACAACATCATGAATAAACGTCAAAAACATTAAACTGGGCAAAAGAAGCCTGACACAAAAGAGAACATACTGGTTGATTCCACTTATATGAAGTTAAATAACAGGTAAAACTAACCTGGTGACAGGAGTTTATAATAACGGTAGTCTTTTGGGGTGTGTTAAGTGAAAAGGTACAAAGCAATCATCTGGCTTCTGTATCTTGATCTATCACATTTTATTCCTTGATCCAGGGTGTGGTAACACAGGTGTATGCATATGTAAAAAGCCTTAAAAGTGTTCCTGTTATTATATGTATATTATACTTCAATAAGACACCCGAAAGAAAAAAAGTTTAGGTAATATCAACATGATGGACATTAGTGAGGAGAAGAACAAAGCAAGTAAAAGAATGCAATATTGTTATCGAGAGGGGAATGCAGGCTCTAGAGCGCAGGCTCAGTAGTTGTGGCACACGGGCTTAGCTGCTCTGCGGCATGTGGGATCTTCCAGGACCAGGGATCGAACCTGTGTCCCCTGCTTTGGCAGGCGGAGTCTCAACCACTGCACCACCAGGGAAGCCCTGAAGGTGTGGCAATTTTAATACATGTGTCTAACAAAATAACCTCAAAATATTTGAACCCCAAGGTGGCAGAACTGTAAGGATAAAATGGTTACCTGGTATTGCAGAAGTCGCTTTCAACCCATGCTCTTGATTTTCGATAAGTCGGCAATAACTCTGAAAAGATATAGAAAATATGAATAACGAAATCGATAAGCTTAATCTAATGGATATATACAGAATTCTGCAACCAAGAATTAGAAAAGACACAGTTTTTCCTCAGTCCATATGAAGCATTTACAGTTGATTCAAGTATCAGGCAAAAAAGCCTCAGTAAATTTCAAAGACTAGGTCCATATAGAAGGAACTCTTGCCACTATGTAACTGAGTTAAAACTTAATAACAAAAAGATAAGGAGAATATCTTTGTGTGTTTGGAAATTAAAAGACAAACTTGTAAATAACTCACAATGAAAAGAAACCACAATGGAAAGTTACTGAATGATAATGAAAACTACACAAAAAGACCTGTGAGATGCAGCAAAAGTGAAAGTTCTCTCACTTTTTTAATCCTTGAGAAATTTTTAGCTTCAAATCTGTCTAAAAGAAGGCCTCAAAATGAATAAGCCATGTGTATATCTTAAGAATTAGAAAAATAATGACAGGATAAACCTAAATTAAGTTGAAGAGATAGTAAAAAACAAGAGCAGAAGTTAATGAAATAGAATCAAAGGTATTACAATATAGAAAATCAACAAAGCAAGAACTGGATCTTTGAAAAGAAATAGTAGACAAATTTCTGCCATAAATGATCAACTGAAAGAGCAGAAGAACACAAATGCTATAATGAATATAAAGGGGGACATAAGTACAGATAAAGTAGAATAAAGAGTTACTACTGGAATATTATCAACAGTTCTATGCTAGCAAATTTGAAAGCATAAATGGACAAATTCTTGGAAAAATATTTACTAGAATTGACCTGAAAGATAATAGACTTCAATAGCCCTATAGCTATTAAAGAAACTGAAGTAGTGATTATCATCTTCCCACAAAGAAAACACAAGACAAATGGTTTTATAGGCAAGTTTTAGTAAACATTCCAAGGACAATCCCAATTTTATTCAAACTCTTTGCAAGAGTTGTAGGAAAAGAAGGAAGAATACCAATTCATTCTAAAAAGCCAGTATAACTATGCTACCAAAACCAAACCAGAACAGTATGAGAATGGAAAAGTATAAGCCACTTATCTCATGAACAGAAGACAAAAATCCTAAACAATATTACTAGCAAATCAAGTAGACATTGTATATAAAAAAAGAAAAATATCTATATGTTTCTCTTAGTACATGTAGAAAAAGTACTTGATAGTATTCTAATTAATGTCAAAATCTCTTAGTGAATCAGAAGTAGAAGGCAATACGTTAAACAATAAAGAGTATGTTTAGAAGCCAGAGCACCAGCATTCTAAATGTGGAAACAGTAGAAGTACAGTTGGCCTGCGGTGTCTGCAGTTCTGCATTCTCGGATTCAACCAACTGCAGATCAAAAATATTAGGAAAAAGAATTCCAGAAAATTCCAAAAGCAGAACTTGATTTTCTACACACCAGCAACCAATTACATTGTATTTACAGTTATTTACATAGCATTAGGTGTCATAAGTAATCCAGAGATGATATAAAGTGTGAGGGAGTATGTCCATATGCAAATACTAAGCCATTTTATATGAGACTTGTGTATCTGTGGATTTTTGGTATCCGTGTGGGTCCTGTAACCAATATCCTGTGGATATCGAGGGATGACTGTATTTATTCCCTTACAATTAAAAAATGCCACAAGGAGGCTTGCTATTATCACTTCTATTGAAATTTTATTGGAAGTTCTATGCAGTGTAATGAGGTTAAAAAAATACTGGAATCAAAGATTAGGAAGGAGAAATAAAAGTATCATTATTTGCAGTTGATATATCACATTAAAAAGTCAAAACAATTTTAAATAAATTATTTTAGGAGTTGGGAGTTTAGCACGGTGGCTGGATTCAAAAGCAGTTGCATTTCTTTACATCACAAACAACTAAAAACACATTTAATAAGAAGCCATCATTAACAATAATTATGGAGCATATAATGTACTGAGTAGTAAATCTAGCTAAACATGCACAATCTCTACAGGGAAAATTAGAAATGTTTATTAAGTCATAATTAAAAACATAAAAATGAGCGATACCATGTGAATAGACAGGGAGACTTATGTGGCAGACTGTGTTTTCCAAAGATAGCCACAGCAGTATTTACTATCCCATCTACTTTCTTAGAAAGTGTCTGGTATTTCTCCCTCCAGAAGTGGGTTTATGATTCTAGGCTGGAAGTGATACTACGTAATTTAACAGGTTACACCGTGAAAGGTGATACAGCTTCCTCTTGGCTCTCCGGGAACCAAGCCACTGTGCTGTGAGAAAGCCAGGCAGCCACATGGGGAGGCCATAAATGGATGTTCTGAATGACAGCCACAGCTGAGTTCCCAGCAGACAGCCGGCTTCAACAGCCAGACATGTGAATGAAGAAGCCTTCAGATGAGTCCTGCTGTGAGCTACTGAGTCCCCTTCAGTCTTTCCATCTTCCCATCTGAGGCCAGATGTCACGGTAGGTGAAGAACCGTCTCTGCTGTGCTTCCTCGGAATCCTGAGCCACGGATTCCTGACTAACAAAATGGTGGTGGTTTTATATCATTAAATGTCAATTCCTCTCAAATTAATGGATAGATTTAATACAATTCCACCCAGAATTTCAACAGGGTATTCCTGGTAGAATTTGATGAGATTATTCTGAAGTCTACATGAAACAATAATGAGATAGCCAGGACATTTTTGAAGAACGATAGCAGGAGGAGGGGATTTACCTTACCAAGCAGCAGGATTTCTTATGAAATTATGGTAATTAAAACTGTCTGACATGGTGCAGAGATAAGCAGAACATGTTTATGGAAGTTTGGTGTATGACCAAAGTGGCATGACAGATAATGGAGAAAGGAGAGACAATTTGATTAATAGGAGAAGAGAAAATGTTGTCCATATGGGAAAGGATGAAGTTGTATTCCTTCTTCACAACATATGTAAAAATCAATTCCAAATGATTAAGGACTAATATGTAAAAGCCAAAACATGAACATGGTTAGGAAAAATTTTTTTGACTAGATTTTAAAAAGCATTGAATATAATGATAAGATTGATAAATTTTGATATATAAAAATTAAGAACTTTAAGGAAAGAACTACAAAACAACCAGAAAATAAGTGACAAAATGACAATAAGTACATGCTTATCAACAATCGTTTTAAAGGTAAATCGCTTTACCTTTAAAATCGTTTTAAAGGTAACTCTACAATTAAAAGATGTAGAGTGACTGAATGAATAATAACAAACAAACAAGAACAAGACCCATATATATGCTGCCTACAAGAGACACACTTTAGAGCTAGAGATACACACAGATGAAAATGAAAGGATGGAGAAAGATATTCCATGCAAATGGAAATGAAAAGAAAACTGAGGTAGCAGTACTCCTATCAAACAAAATAGACTTTAAAACAAAGTCTATGACAAAAGACAAAGCAGGGCATTACATAATGATAAAGGAGTCAATGCAAGAAGAAGATATATAACGTTCATAAACATATGCACCTAACATAGGAGCACCTAAATATATAAAGCAAATTTTAACAGACATAAAGGGAGAGATTGGTGGTAATACATTAATAGTAGGGGACTTTAATACCCCACTTACATCAATGAATGTTGATAGATCAGACAGAAAATCAATAAGGAAAAAGTGGCCTTAAATGACACGTTAGACTATTTGGAATTCACAGATAGTTACAGAACATTCCATACAAAAACAATACACATTCTTTTCAAGTGCACATGGAACTTTCTCCAGGTCACATGCTAGGCCACAAAAGAAGTCTCAATAAATTTGAGAAAATTGAAATTATATCAAGTATCATTTTCTGACCACAAGGTATGAAACTAGAAATCAATTACAGGAAGAATACTGGAATAAAACACAAACATGTGGAGACTAACCAACATGCTACTAAAAATCCAATGGGTCAACAAAGAAATCAAAGAGAAAAATTTAAAAATACCTTGAGACAAATGAAAGTACAGGTGTAACTTTCCAAAATCTATGGGACAGAGCAAAAGCAATTCTAAGAGGAAGGTTTATAGTGATACAAGCCTACTCAAGAAACGAGAAAAATCCCAAATAACCTAAATTTCCGCCGAAGGGAATTAGAAAAAGAAGAACAAACAGAGCCCAAAGTTAGCAGAAGGAAGGAAAGAAAGGAAGTAGAAATAAATGAGAGACCACCACCACCACCATCAATAATAATAGAAAAGGTCAATGAAAAGATGTTTAAAAGATAAACCAAATTGATAAACCTTAACCCAGACTCATCAAGAAAAAAAGAGACAGGGACCCAAATAAATAAAACTAGAAATGAAAGAGAAGTTACAACCAATGTCACAGAAATACAATCTTAAGAGAATACTATGAACAGTTACATGCCAATAAATTGAACAACCTAGAAGAAATGAATAAATTCCTAGAAACATATAATCTTCCAAGACTGAATCAGGAAGAAATAGAAAATCTAAACAGACCAATGAATAGCAATGAAATTGAATCATTAATCAAAAAACTCTCCATAAACGAAAGACCAGGATCCGATGGCTTCACAGGGGGAGTCTACCAAACATTTAAAGAAGAGTTAATACCTAGCCTTCTCAAACTATTCCAAAACATTGAAAAGGAGGGAACATTTCCAGACTCATTCTATATAAGACCAGCATAACCCTGAAACCAAAACAGAACAAAGACACTACAAAGGAAGAAAATTACAGGCAATATCCCTGATGAACACAGATGTGAAAATCTTCAACAAAATATTAGCAAACCAAATTCAGCAATACATTAAAAGGATAGTACATCGTGATCAAGTGAGATTTATTCCAGGGGTGCAATGATGGTTTAGTATCTGCAAATCAATCAACATGATACAACGCATTAACAAAAAGAAGGATTAAAAAATCACACGATCATCTTAATAGATGCAGAAGAAGCTTTTGGCAAAATCCAGCGTCCGTTCATGATAACAACTCAACAAAGGTAGTATAGAGGGAACATAGTTTGCATGTGGATATCTAGTTTTCCCAACCTCCTTTGTTGAAAGCAATATTGATTCTTGGAGCTTTTTATTTCATTGATTTTGTAGAATCGATCCCTCAGTTTACGTTTCAAGCTATATAATGTTGTATGATGGGTTTTTAAAAGTTCATGTCACAAATGCACAGAACGAAACTTGATAATATACATTCATATGTTTTGCAAGTCTGGTATACTATTCAACTTAAGACTGCTCTATCTGTTATTCTGGTTATGTATGAATAACATAGGAGAAAAGCATTATTTGACGCAGGACTTGGAAACAAACTGAGAAATAAATTGGTAGAACAAGAAAAATGGAAATTGTATGCTTCTTAAAGAAGGGCTCTAATTGCCAACATTTTTTAATTGAAAGGTTTAAAAATGCCTTTAACCTATTGCTGTAATTTAGAAAGAACCTCTCAGATTTCGCTGTTATGAAAGCATACCTGCAATTCTGAGCATCACTATCTAAAATCTCAAAAATGAAAAATGCTATGTACTAGGCCACTGTACATTTCCCCCGGCGTAGTCTCGTATTAACTCAACACACATTTATTGAACACTTACTATGTTCCAGGCCTGGATACCCTGATATGAAACACAGAGCTTCCGGTTAAGCAGCTCCCAGCCCTCAGGGCAGAGACAAACATATACACACATGAACTGCCAGGTGACATGACCAAATAAGAGCACAGTGTTCCTAGAGTCCAGCCGATGGGGCAGCTAACTTCACCTGCCCCAGACCACTGGTGCTGAAGATGGCACTTAGAGTCAATGCTGATTTCGTGGGGCATCTTAAAACTAGCTCAGCTCATGGTTGCCTTCTGGCTACTTCTGAAATTAGAAAAGTCGTATAATTTGAACTCGTATTCAGACACAATCCACAAAAGTCCTAAAAGTACTTCAGTCCCAAAGGAGAGGAATAGATAAGAAAGAGGTTTGCTCTGGATGGACTTGGAAATATGTGGATTTGACCCCCAGTATCCTCTAGGGCAGGAGAAAGTAGAGCTCTGCCTTGCACAACACAACACACACACACACACACACACACACACACACACACAAAATCATGGGCATATAAGAGTTTGGAGAAGATACCTAGAAACAGAGAGAGAGTGA
Source organism: Lipotes vexillifer (assembly GCF_000442215.2). Lineage (NCBI taxonomy): Eukaryota > Metazoa > Chordata > Mammalia > Artiodactyla > Lipotidae > Lipotes > Lipotes vexillifer. The sequence continues at coordinate 2,059,875 of NW_006787829.1, forward strand.
TACCAAGCAACACAAACATCTTCAAATTGACTACTTAACACCGTGTTCAGGCTCCAGCATTGCTTGGGCTTGGATACCCTGCGCTGGGTGGGGCTGTGCTACTGTGCAAAAGCTACCCCACGTGGCTCGGGCTCCAAGGCCACAGGCAGGGCTGCCCTGATCTCGGGTCCTGTCACCTTGCTCTGGGCGGTGCTCCGCCCACCTCCAACTTGAACGTCCACTGGCTCCCACACATGGATATTCCTGATTATACAGTGATCCTCCACCTAATTTTACATTTGGATGCCAAACAGTAATCACCAACCTCACTCCCTGAAGCATTTAAATTATGTGTTATTGTTCTCCAATCCAATGAAGTTAAAAGTCTGTCTCCTCTCTGCTTAGAGCTGATACGAGCACAGATCAATTTAATACAATTATTAAATTGAAACGAAAACAACTGCTAGTCTGCTTTTATTCCATACTTAGAGAATCGTATATCCCACGTTCTCGGGCAACAGCCACTAATTTCCTTCCCTCTGCTCAATTAGTAGGTGAGACATTTCATATATCTGAATTCAGTATGTGTGCGTGTGTCTTGGGGACCCCTGATATTCTTCTAGCATCTTAAGATGGCTAAACTTTTCTTATTTAGTCTTCAGACCTCCTTCTTATTTAGCACACCTTGTTGGTGCTCTATTTTATAGAATAGAAATGTTATTATTTATTGTTAGCTATAGGATGATCACTAAATTGAAAACACTTGTGGCAAGGGCTTATGTTTCACTTTTACCTCTACTCAGCGATGAGCTAGTTGTCATTTCTGAGAATTTGAACCCACCATAAGATCTGTCTTCTGATCTTTCAAGGACCCTTTAGAAATGTAAGGTTTAGGGTTTGATTGGTGTTATTTTTGCTTTAGTTTTACTGTAAACATTCTTCAGCTCTTTCTCCTGTGTACTTTCCCCAAGATGTCATATCACCCCTCTGACTTCAGTTATTACCTCTACTGGGAAGACCCTGGCTCTGCTCTCGTCTCATTCTTACTGTTCCTTCTCACTATCCGTATGCCCCCCTATCGGCCTGATTTCTCAGGTCCTTTTAGATCTAAGTGGCCGCCCATTCAAGAGGAATTAAAGTTTCCTCCACATTCCATGCACTGCATTGTGGCATCATCCAGTGGTTAACAGTTCCTCTTTGTCACTGTAACTGCAGTTTGTTCAAGCTGACATGATAGCAGTCACACAACCAGGGTTATTGACAGTCTCGGCAGGACATGTGCAGACTGCAGAGGATCGTGAAATGTAATATGGGGAAATTTTTGGTGTTCTTATATAAAAAATTTTATAATTATGATAATTAAGGAATAATAAAGAGATAAATGATTGGCTTTGAAAAGGAATAAAATATCCTACTAGAAGCTCATGTTTATCTCTTCTAAAAATGTTTCCAAATTTTCAACAGACTACAGTTTTGCTCTTTCATATCCACTGACCTTGTCAAAATTACAGCATAACTGAGTGTGCTTTGTGATGGCTCCACCTACAACGCTCTCAGAAGTGGTCCCTTCTTTACTTTCCACTCCCACTTCCTCTTCAAGGGCCTTAGATCATTAGATTCAGAAAACTGACCCGACCTCATTCTGCTGGTGGCTAAAATAAAAGGCGCCTCAGTGCCCAATTGTGTCATCAAATATATAATGTTGCTAGTATATTCATAGCTGTCCAAAATACTATAGGGAATGAGATCTAGAAACCAAGCTGACGGGGGTAGATAGGCTTGTGCCTGGCCACTCAGCTGTCACTGCTTCTAGACCCTTTCGGTGGACAGAGCCAGAAAACTTATTTTTAAATCTCATGAGTTTACACTGATAACTTTAATATTAGCTTAGGAACGCAGAGTTCTTCTCCTTTCCCCATTCCATATTTGTATATCTCTCTTTCACAGTGAGAACCCTGGTTCCCTACAACATCAGAATGCGTATGTCTACTCAGTTCCCCTGTCCTCCAACCCCAGCAAAATAGTTTCAGAATCACTACATGAGTGATACCACCAGCAACAAGTTGGTCCTACTTTACTGCTAAGTAAAGTTCAAATTTTTTTTTTTTTTTTTTTGCAACTGCAATTATTTTGTGTTTAGAATATAGCCTTAGTATTAAAGTTTATAGTTAGAGAACTGAGTTCCAAAGTGGCTGGAATTAATTATTCGTCTTCTGTGTGGTTATATGTTAGATGTACACTTAGGTTAATTTTTTTGTAGTCAATTTTAGTTTGATTTTTTAATCCTTTCATTTAATTGTTTTCGTTTGAATATGTAAAACACACGTAACTCAAAAGTCAAAATCATATAAAGAGGAATAGCCAGAGAGGTCTCATTCCTAACCTTTTGCCTCCACCTGCTTCCCACCAACCCTACATATAACTATCATCCCTGGTTTATGACTTATCCCTTCTGTATTTCTTTTTGCAGTATATATATATATATATATATATATATATATAAAATAATTATTCCTTCTTTCTTACAGAAAGGACAGCATGCTGTACACACTCTTTTGTACTTTTTTTTCATTTAAAATATATCCTGGAAGTCACTCTGAATGAGTTCAGGGAGCTCTTCCTCATTCTTGGTACTCCAGTATATAGATGTACCATACTTTATTCAACCAGTTTCTCATGAATGAGTATCAAGTTGTTCTTGATGTTTTGCTATTATAAATAATGCCACAATTATTAAAAACCTGTTCCTATGTTGTTTTGTACTTGTAGAGGTGTCTGTTCAGAGCAAACTCCTAGAAGCAGAATTTCCAGATCAAAGCGTAAATGCAGACACAGTTTGTTGGCTCCTTCTAAATTCCTTTGTTGGGGTACCGCCTTGTCCTCCGCCCCACCCCACCAGTCCCAGGAGTGTATGTGAGGCCTTTCTCCCCAGAGCTGCTGTAGGAGATGCCTAACTTCTGGCCCACATTCCCCCAGCTCCCTGAGTCCTGCAGCTGCGATAGACAGTTTCCGGGTCACTGACAGCTGCCCACTTCCAGCACCTGTGTCTCTCTCCTCATCCTGAGGGAGAAGCTGTTTACTAAACCCAGAGGGGAGCCCCGTTTCAATGTAAAAGCACAGAGGTTGAAAGAGAATGCTTTGTTTGAAGAACAGCTTGGAATTAACTGCTATGAATGTGACTGGAGTGTGTAATTTGGAAATTCATAAAGATCCATTGTAGACAAATTGTGAACGACACCATATGCCATTTGCAGAGCACAGACTCAAATGAGAGTGTCTGCTCTGTGTGGGACCTGTGTTCAGAGTCACATGGTCTAAATAAACTGCTTTCAATGCATTTTTATCTCTCTCAAATTGACTTTAGCAATGACTTTCTCTTCCTAAGAATCAAGCACATCCATATACTTTCTGTGCTCACCTATTTTCATTCAGAACCTATTCAGGTCAATCAATACTTATTGAAGAGTTTGTCCATATTTTCATGGATTGTTTTACTGTAGTAGCTTATACAAGATTTGACTGCAGCACTTATTAATCCATTCAATAAATAATCATTCATTGCCTTTTTCATTTAAAACGTTCTTGTCTGATTATAATAATAATACATTTTCATATGAAATATGTAAAATAAAGAGGTTCACGAATAAAAATATAAAGATTGCCTTTAAGGCACCAACCCACATAACCACTGCCATTTACATTGTGGTATCATTTTCATTTATTTAATCCCCCAATAAAGTAATTCCCTAGTGACAGGAACAATGGCACATTCATTAAAAAAAAAATTCCTCCTTTATCAAATGAAAGCATGCTCATATTGTAGAGAAAAAAGAAAATATCACTCCTGTTCTACCTCCTACTCTATTCTTTCTAAGCATAAAGGAAGAAAATCAGACCCTTGCCACTGTTTTACAACCTGGTGTGGCGTCTTCTTTCACCTGTTGGTATTACCTAAGCTCCTGGATGCTGCCTAGATAATTCCCCTGCTTTCCTTAAAGTTATGGGGAAAAGGGAACTGCAATGTTTAGTATCTCCTATGCTACTTTATATCTATATCACAGTTTGCTAGAGGTGGGAAAATCACAGGCAGTGCATGAATTGTAACTGTCAAAAACCCAAGTTAAATACCCTTTTTTAAAAAATTTTATATTATTTGTTTTTTATACAGCAGGTCCTTATTAGTCATCAGTTTTATACACATCAGTGTATACATGTCAATCCCAATTGCCCAATTCATCACACCACCACCACCACCCCACTGCCTTTCCCCCTTGGTCTCCATATGGTCTATGCATCTGTGTCTCAATTTCTGCCCTGCAAACCAGTTCATCTGTACCATTTTTCCAGATTCCATATATATGCTTTAATATACAATATTTGTTTTTCTCTTTCTGACATACTTCACTCTGTATGACAGTCTCTAGATCCATCCATGTCTCTACAAATGAGCCACTTTCATTCCTTTTTATGGCTGAGTAATATTCCATTGTATATATGTACCACATCTTTATCCATTCGTCTGTCGATGGGCATATAGGTTGCTTCCATGACCTGGCTATTGTAAATAGTGCTGCAATGAACATTGGGGTGCTTGTGTTTTTTTGAATTATGGTTTTCTCTGAGTAAATGCCCAGTAATGGGATTGCTGGGTCATATGGTAATTCTATTTTTAGTTTTTTAAGGAACCTCCATATGTTTTCTATAGTGGTTGTATCGATTTACCTTCCCACCAACAGTGCAAGAGGGCTCCCTTTTCTCCACATCCTCTCCATCATTTGTTGTTTGTAGATTTTGTGATGATGCCCATTCTAACTGATGTGAGGCGATACCTCATTGTAGTTTTGATTTGCATTTCTCTAATAATTAGTGATGTTGAGCAGCTTTTCTTGTGCTTCTTGGACATCTATGTTTTCTTTGGAGAAATGTCTATTTAGGTCTTCTGCCCATTTTTGCACTGGGTTGTTTGTTTTTTTAATATTGAACTTCATGAGCCGTTTATATATTTTGGAGATTAATCCTTTGTCCGTTGATTCATTTCCAAATATTTTCTCCCATTCTGAGGGTTGTCTTTTCATCTTGTTTATGGTTTCCTTTGCTGTGCAAAAGCTTTTTAAGTTTCATTAGGTCCCATTTGTTTATTTTTGTTTTTATTTCCATTAGCCTAAGAGGTGGATCGAAAAAGATCTTGCTGTGATTTATGTCAAAGAGTGTCCTTCCTATGTTCTCCTCTAAGAGTTTTATAGTGTCCAGTCTTACATGTAGGTCTCTAATCCATTGTGAGTTATTTTTGTGTATGGTGTTAGGGAGTGTTCTAATATCATGCTTTTCCATGTAGCTGTCCAGTTTTCCCAGCACCACTTATTGAAGAGACTGTCTTTTCTCCATTGTATATCCTTGCCTCCTTTGTCATAGATTAGTTGACCATAGGTGCATGGGTTTATCTCTGGGCTTTCTATCCTGTGCCATTGATCTATGTTTCTGTTTTTGTGCCAGTACCATATTGTCTTGATACTATAGCTTTGTTGTATAGTCTGAAGTCAGGGAGTCTGATTCCTCCAGCTCCGTTTTTTTCCCTCAAGACTGCTTTAGCTATTCAGGGTCTTTTGTGTCTCCATACAAATTTTAAGATTTTTTTGTTCTAGTTCTGTAAAAAATGCCATTGGTAATTTGATAGGGATTGCATTGAATCTGTAGATTGCTTTGGGTAATATAGTCATTTTCACAATATTGATTCTTCCACTCCAAGAACATGGTATATCTCTCCATCTGTTTGTATCTTCTTTAATTTCTTTCATCAGTATCTTATAGTTTTCTGCCTACAGGTCTTTTGTTTCCCTAGGTAGGTTTATTCCTAGGTATTTTATTCTTTTTATTGCAATGGTAAATGGCAGTGTTTCCTTAATTTCTTTTTCAGATTTTTCATCGTTAGTGTATAGGAATGCAAGAGATTTCTGTGTATGAATTTTGTATCCAGCAAATTTACCAAATTCATAGATTAGCTCTAGTACTTTTCTGGTGGCATCTTTAGGATTCTCTATGCATAGTATCGTGTCCTCTGCAAACAGTGACAATTTTACTTCTTCTCTTCCAATTTCTATTCCTTTTATTTCTTTTTCTTCTCTGATTGCCATGGCTAGGACTTCCAAAACTATGTTGAATAATAGTGGTGAGAGTGGGCATCCTTGTCTTGTTCCTGATCTTAGAGGAAATGCTTTCAGTTTTTCACCATTGAGAATGATGTTTGCTGTGGGTTTGTCATATGTGACCTTTATTATGTTGAGGTAGCTTCCCTCTGTGCCCACTTTCTGGAGAGTTTTTATCATAAATGGGTGTTGAATTCTGTCAAAAGCTTTTTCTGCATCTATTGAGATGAGCATATGGTTTTTATTCTTCAATTTGTTAATATGGTATATCACATTGATTGAGTTGTGTATATTGAAGAATCCTTGCTTCACTGGGATAAACCCCAGTTGATCATGGTGTATGATCCTTTTAATGTGTTGTTGGATTCTGTTTGCTAGTATTTTGTTGAGGATTTTTGCATATATATTAATCAGTGATATTGGTGTGTGATTTTCTTTTTTTGTAGTATCTTTGTCTGGCTTTGGTATCAGGGTGATGGTGGCCTCGTGGAGTGAGTTTGGGACTGTTCCTTCCTCTGCAATTTTTTGGAAGACTTTGAGAAGCATGGGTTTTAGCTCTTGTCTAAATGTTTGATAGAATTCACCTGTGAAGACATCTGGTCCTGGACATTTGTTTGTTGGACGATTTTTAATCACAATTTCAATTTCCTTACTTGTGATTGGTCTGTTGATGTTTTCTATTTCTTCCTGGTTCAGTCTTTGGAAGGCTATACATATCTAAGAATTTGTCCACTTCTTCCAGGTTCTCCATTTTATTGGCACAGAGTTGCTAGTAGTAGTCTCTTAGGATGCTTCCTATTCCTGCGTTGTCCGTTGTAACTTCTTTTTCGTTTCTGATTTCATTGATTTGAGTCCTCTCCCTGTTTTTTATGATGAGTCTGGCTAATGGTTTATCAATTTTGTTTATCTTCTCAAAGAACCAGATTTTAGTTTTATTCATCTTTGCTATTGTTTTCTTTGTTTCTATCTCATTTATTTCTGCTCTGATCTTTATGATTTCCCTCCTTTTAGTAACTTTGGGTTTTGTTTGTTCTTCTTTCTCTACTTCTTTTAGGTTTAAGGTTAGATTGTTTATTTGAGATCTTTGTTGTTTCTTGAGGTAGGATTATATTGCTATAAACTTCCCTCTTAGAGCTGCTTTTGCTGCATCTGATAGGTTTTGGATTGTCCTGTTTTCATTGTCATTTGTCTCTAGGTATTTTTTGATTTCCTCTGATTTCTTCAGTGATCTCTTGGTTATTTAGTGACGTATTGTTTAGCCTCACTGTGTTTGTGTTCTTTACAGTCTTTTTCCCCTGTAGTTGATTTCTAATCTCATAGCGTTGTGGTCAGAAAAGATGCTTGATATGATTTCAATTTTCTTAAATTTACTGAGGCTTGATTTGTGACCCAAGATGTGATCTATCCTGTAGAATGTTCCGTGCGCACTTGAGAATAAAGTGTAATCTGCTGTTTTTGGATCGAATGTCCTATAAATATCAATGAAATATATCTGGTCTATTGTGTCATTTAAAGCTTGTGTTTCCTTATTAATTTTCTGTTTGGATGATCTTTCCATTAGTGTAAGTGAGGTGCTAAAGTCCCCCACTATTATTGTGTCGATTTCCTCTTTTAAAGCTGTTAGCAGTTGCCTTATGTATTGAGGTGCTCCTATGTTGGGTGCATATATATATTTATAATTGTTATATCTTCTTCTTGGAGTGATCCCTTGATCATTATGCAGTGTCCTTCCTTGTCTCTTGTAACATTCTTTATTTTAAAGTCTATTTTATCTGATATGAGTATTGCTACTCCAGCTTTCTTTTGATTTCCGTTTGCATGGAATATCTTTTTCCATCCCCTCACTTTCAGTCTGTATGTGTCCCTAGGTCTGAAGTGGGTCTCTTGTAGACAGCATATATATGGGTTTTGTTTTTATATCCATTCAGCGAGCCTGTGTCTTTTGGTTGGAGCATTTAATCCATTCACGTTTAAGGTAATTATCGATATGTATGTTCCTATGACCATATTCTTAATTGTTCTGGGTTTGTTTTTGTAGGTCCTTTTCTTCTCTTGTGTTTCCCACTTAGAGAAGTTCCTTTAGCATTTGTTATAGAGTTGGTTTGGTGGTGCTGAATTCTCTTAGCTTTTGCTTGTCTGTAATGCTTTTGATTTCTGCATTGAATCTGATTGAGATTGGTAGAGTAATCCTTGCTTGGTAGAGTAATCTTGGCTGTAGGTTTTTCCCTTTCATCACTTTAAATATGTCCTGCCACTCCCTTCTGGCTTGTAGAGGTTCTGTTGAGAAATCAGCTGTTAGCCTTATGGGAGTTCCCTTGTATGTTATTCGTCGTTTTTCGCTTGCTGCTTTCAATAATTTTTCTTTGTCTTTAATTTTTGCCAGTTTGATTAGTATGTGTCTTAGCATGTTTCCTCTTGGGTTTATCCTGTATGGGACTCTCTGCCCTTCCTGTACTTGGGTGGCTATTTCCTTTCCCATGTTAGGAAAATTTTCAACTATAATCTCTTCAAATATTTTATCGAGTCCTTTCTCTCTCCTCCTTCTGGGACCCCTATAATGTGAATGTTGTTGCATTTAATGTTGTCCCAGAGGTCTCTTAGGCTGTCTTCATTTCTTTTCATTCTTTTTTCTTTAGTCTGTTCCGCCACAGTGAATTCCACCATTCCGTCTTCCAGGTCACTTATCCTTTCTTCTGCCTCAGTTATTCTGCTATTGATTCCTTCTAGTGTATTTTTCATTTCAGTCATTGTATTGTTCATCTCTGTTTGTTTGTTCTTTAATTCTTCTAGGTCTTTGTTAAGCATTTCTTGCATCTTCTCGATCTTTGTCTCCATTCTTTTTCCGAGGTCCTGGATCATCTTCACTGTCATTATTCTGAATTCTTTTTCTGGAAGCTTGCATATCTCCACTTCATTTAGTTGTTTTTCTGGGGTTTTATCTTGTTCCTTCATCTGGTCCATAGCCCTCTGCCTTTTCATCTTGTGTATCTTTCTGTGAATGTGGTTTTTGTTCCACAGGCTGCAGGATTGTTGTTCTTCTTGCTTCTGCTGTCTGCCCTCTGGTGAATGAGGCTATCCAAGAGGCTTGTGCAAGCTTCCTGATGGGAGGGACTGGTGGTGGATAGAGCTAGGTGTTTCTCTGCTGGGCAGAGCTCAGTAAAACTTTAATCCACTTGTTTGCTGATGGGTGGGGCTGGGTTCTCTCCCTGTTTGTTGTTTCACTTCAGGCAACCCAGCACTGGAGCCTACAGGCTGTTTGGGGGGGCTAATGGTAGACTCTGGGAGGACTCATGCCAAGGAGTACTTCCCAGAATTTCTGCTGCCAGTGTCCTTGTCCTCACGGTGAGACACAGCCACCCCCTGCCTCTGCTGGAGACCCTCCAACACTAGCAGGTAGGTCTGGTCCTGTCTCCTATGGGGTCACTGCTCCTTCCCCTGGGTCCCGATGCACTCACTACTTTGTGTGTGCCCTCCAAGAATGGAGTCTCTGTTTCCCCCAGTCCTGTCGAAGTCCTGCAGTCAAATCCCGCTAGCCTTCAAAGTCTTATTTTCTAGGAATTCCTCCTCCCTTTTGCCGGACCCCCAGGTTGGGAAGCCTGACATGGAGCTCAGAACCTTCACTCCAGTGGGTGGACTTCTGTGGTATAAGTTTTCTCTAAGTTTGTGAGTCACCCACTCAGCAGTTATTGGATTTGATTTTATTGTGATTGCGCCCCTCCTACCATCTCATTGTGAGTTCTCCTTTGTCTTTGGATGTGGTGTATCTTCTTTGGTGAGTTCCAGTGTCTCCCTGTCGATGATTGTTCAGCAGTTAGAGCACATCCTTCTACTCTGCCATCTTGAACCAATCTAAATACCCTTCTTGATGGCACCTAAAAGGTGAATGAGTCCCCAGTTCTGACTCTTCACAGACGATTCCTGGCAGTGGGGCACCAAAGAACCATAAATGTTATGATATGTTATTGCCTTCTCTCTTTATTTTCATTGAAATTTCATTGAGATAATTGTAGATTCACATGCAATTGTAAGAAAGAATATAGAGAGACTCCATATATTTTTACCCAGTTTCCCCCAACGGTAGCATCTTACCAAATAGAGTACAATATCACAGCCAGGACATTGACATTGGTGCAATCCACCTATAGTATTCAGCTTTCCCCAGTTTTACTGGTACTCATTTGTGTGTGGGTGCATGTGTGTTCTAAGTTCTATTGTATTAAGCTGTATAAGATGCATAAGTATATCATGTTAATACAAGAATAATTGCATTAATTATATTAAGATCTCTACAGTGTTGTCCCCTGTGTAAATCTGCATATCTCCCACCACAGTCAAGATACAAAACAGTTCCAACATTATGAGGATCCTTTGTGTTGCCTGTTATGACAAATATTTCTTCCCCACATCACTCCCCATTTTTAAACCCTGGCAACTTGTAATCTTTTCTAAAATTTCTAAATTTAAAAAATTTTGTCATTTCAAGAATGTTGTATAAATGGAATACATTCACTATGAAACCTTTGAGACTGGCTTTTTGTTTGTTTGTTTGTTTTTGTTTTTGTTTTTGCGGTACGCGGGCCTCTCACTGCTGTGGCCTCTCCCGTTGCAGAGCACAGGCTCCGGACGTGCAGGCTCAGTGGCCATGGCTTACGGGCCCAGCTGCTCCACAGCATGTGGGATCTTCCCGGACCAGGGCATGAACCCGTGTCCCCTGCATCGGCAGGCGGACTGTCAACCACTGTGCCACCAGGGAAGCCCAAGACTGGCTTTTTTTACTCAGCATGATTCCCTGCAGATTTATCCAAGTTTTTGCATGTATCAATAGTTTGATCTTTTTTATTGTTGAGTAGTATCCCATGGTAGAAATATACCAGACACCTAAGTCTTTTATTTTATTTGGAGTGATTATAAATGGTATTATGTTTAAAATTTTAGTTTCCCTATGATTACTATTAGTATATAGAAATGCAGGGCTTCCCTGGTGGCGCAGTGGTTGAGAGTCCGCCTGCCGATGCAGGGGACACGGGTTCGTGCCCCAGTCCGGGAAGATCCCACATGCCGCGGAGCGGCTGGGCCCGTGAGCCATGGCCGCTGAGCCTGCGCGTCCGGAGCCTGTGCTCCGCAACGGGAGAGGCC
>NW_006787829.1:2071291-2109182 GCF_000442215.2 Lipotes vexillifer
AAAAAAAAAAAAAAAAAAAAAAGAAATGCAGTTGATTTTGGGGTGTTGATCTTGTATACTGCAAACTTACTGAACTCACTTATTAGTTCTAGAAGATTTTGTAGATTTCTTGAGTTTGCTACATAAACAATCATGCCCTCTGCAGTTTGGCATAGTTTTATGTCTTCCCTCCTTATCTGTATGCCTTTTATTTCTTTTTCTTGCTTTATTACAGTGGCTGGAACATCTAGTATTATGTTGTACAGCAATGGTTCAAGCTGACCTCCTTACTTTTTCCCCAGTCTTAAGAGGGGAGCATTCAGTCCTGGCTGTGGGTTCTTTGCAGATGATCTTGACCAAGTTGAGGTAATTCCCCTCCATTTCTAACTCATGGCTTTTATTGTGAGTGGGTGTTACATTTTTTTATCAAATGCTTTTTCTGTGTCAATCAATATGATCACATAATTTTTCTTCTTTAACTTGTTGATATATTGAATTAAATTTATTTTTGATTCTCAAATGAGAACTGACTTTGGACAGGTGAAGAAGGGAGTACACTATGTAAGACTTTGAAAATGAAGCCGAGGTGTTTAGATGTGAATCTATTGCACACCATTTTCCACAGTATGTTCTGAGACGTATGCTAATAGAGGTTACATAAAGATGTAATTTCACAGTCAAACTAGTTTGAGAAACAGTGGTTTAAACTAAATTCAGTAGGCTTCTTCGTTCCTGACTTTCTCACAACCTTTAATATGCTGCATTGATTGATATCTGTATTTCCAAAAGGGGATTAAAGAGTGTAAAGTTTCCAAATCCAGCTTATCCACAAAATCCACATTTTCCATAATGTCTGTGATAATCGGAAGATGCACTTTGGGAAACATTGCCATAGGAAATAATTTTTTCTAATGAAAATTTCTGACCTGGGGAGTACCATAGAAGAAAGGCAGTGTGCTGCGGTGGCTCTTACACATGGAACTTAAGGAAGGTTTCCTACCTGCTGAAAGCCCACTTCATTATCTCTTGAGTGGGGAAAAAACCTGACTCCATGGGGGGGCAGTAGGATGTTGAGGTAAAGAAGGTGTGCTCTACAGTCAAACATCTGAGTCCAAATCCTGGTTTTGCTACCTAAAAGGTGTGGGGAACATTGGGTAAGTTACTTAATCACTCTGTGCCTGTTTCCTCATATGTAATGTAAGAATAGTAGCAATTCCTACTTTCTAAGATTTTTAAAAGGTTTAATGAATAAAACAATGTAAAGCCTTAGAGAAGTGCCAGGCAACTGGTAACCACTTAATAGTCATTACCTGTGCTGTTTATAGTTGAAGGATTAAGTGAGATGATCAGAAAAATGCCTATCAATTTTATTACTCAGAAAGTAGTTATTAGGAAAGTAGATCCAAGGGCAGTTGTAGGATGAGTTAGAAGCAAATGAATCTATGCTCCCATGTTGGATGCTTTGAGGACTAGGCCAGTGAGAGTACAGATGTAGAGGTTGCTTTTTTAAATACTTTAACTCTGTAGTATTTGGTGATTGAATATGAGGGGTTGAAAAAGATGACACAAAGGTGACACCAGTGTTCAGCCTCGGCATTAGGGAAATGGATATTGTACCCGCCATGAATGAAGTGTGTCCTGGATATTAACATGTCAGCCAGATAATTTTAGCATTCTCATTAACAAATAATAGATATTTTAATTTCTGGTTTTAATAAATGCAGGAAAATAAAGAGTTTCAGCCTGTTTATGCTAAACTATGAAACCTGATCCATGTTGGTAAAGGAACAATTTGATTACATAGCTATACTACAAGGAAAATTACGCCCGTGATGCAACTTTGAACTTTGAGGACATCTCAGCTTTTTATTTAGGGCACTGAAGTGGTGGAATGGTTCCTCAGAGGAAATTAAGAGAGAGAAAGGCATGCTGGTGCTCAGAATAGCAGAGAAGATTGAAATAAATGGGAAACATGGTAAAATGACTGAAAATAAGCCAAATATATAAGATAAACTTAGATCATAGTTATTATTTATTGAACACCTGCTACATACTGGCCATCGCTTTTGGATTGGGGATACAGTTAGTTACAGCTGCCGAGGTCTACCTGGGACTGTCCTGGTTTTAGCACTGAAATCCCATGTCCTGGGAAACTGCTTGGCCTCAGGCAAACCAGGACAGTGGGTCACACTCAGCACAGCAGTGAACAAGGCAGTCTTTGCACTCAAGGAACTCACATTCAAGTTGGGGGATCCAGAGACAGACGCAAAGCATATAAAAATAAGACAAAAGGCACAGTTTTATATATAGTGCAGCATCAGGTTAGAAGGAATGTAAACTATTTATATGTTGGTTCATCTATTCATTTTGAAAAAGGAGCTGGCTCCTTCTATATCTAGTGTGGGAAGGAGAGGGTCACCGCAGGTCATAATTTGACTTTCAGAAGGATCACTGCTTACCCCTTCAGAGTGGATACACATGAAGTGGGTAGGCTCCCATTGCCCTGAGGGAAGGGAATAGAAGGACTGTTTTTCTGTCTGACCCAGCTTGACCTTCACAGGACCTGGTGGAAACTTTTCAAAGAGACCACCTGCACCGGGGAGAGGAGGATGGAGACTCTGGCCCTGCCTCCTTGAGAGCCAGCAGTGTTAGAAGCTTTATGATGGATAAGGGTAATCCTGATTGAGGGCTGGGTAGAAAAGACACCATAGCCTCCCAAGGTGACCAGGAGCTGACCAGTAATGAAGATGGGCTGGACCCAGCACCAGGACCCAGGTGGTCTTTGTTACTGCTGTATAAGTGGAGACCAACTATCCTGATTTGTCCAGGGCTGAAGGGTTTCCTTGCTCATGGGACTTCAAACCCACAGCTAACTGAGGTGGCTTTTAAGATGACCTATTATCCAAACCAAGACACTTTTGAGAATGAAATGGGAGGCTGTTAATAAACATACCAGTTCAACCAGGTGTATGTTGGAGCCATTCTGGGGAGCTCCAGAGAGAGATGGGACCCTATCTACATTAGACTACATTTATTCTGGATTCAAATTACAGGAAGATGTGGACCTTGTGTAGCTGAGGCAGCAAACCTTCCCTTATCTAGTTACTCTGCCATGGCGACAGGCTATGGGGACAATGACCTTGGTGTGATTGTTAACCAAACAGCTCAAATATAAGCTCCATTACTCAACTGCAGACAAAACTGTCCTCAGGGCACCAGCAAAGCAGAGGAACAACCATGACAACAAAAATAAAAGTTCAGAAATTTGCGATAACAATATCTATCAAGGATCTAATTTAAGTATGTATATGGTTTTTTTTTTAATTGAGGTGTAGGTGATGTAAAATATTACATAAGTTTCAGGTGTTCAAGGTAGTAATCCACAATTTTTAAAGACTATATTCCATTTACAGTTATTATAAAATATTGGCTATATTACCCATGTTGTACAATATATTGTTGTAGCTTATTTATTTTATACACAATGGTTTGTAACTCTTAATCCCCTACCCCTATCTTGCCCCTTCCTCCTTTCCTCTCCCCACTGGTAGTCATTAGTTTGTTCTCTGTATCTGTGATTCTGTTTCCTTTTTGTTACATTCACTAGTTTGTTTTATTTTTACATTCCACATATAAGTGATAATCATACAGTATTTGTCTTTCTCTGACTTATTTCACTTAACATAATATCCTCCAAGTCCATCCATGTTGTTGCAAATGGAAATATTTCATTCCTTTTTATGGCTGAGTAGTATTATAGTGTATTTATTTATACTACATCTTCTTTATCCATTCATATATATATATATATATATATATATATATATTTTTTTTTTTTTTTTTTTTTGGGTGGGTGTGGCGGGCCTCTCACCATTGCGGCCTCTCCCGCTGCGGAGCACACGCTCTGGACGTGCAGGCTCAGTGGCCATGGCTCACAGGCCCAGCCGCTCCGCAGCATGTGGGATCTTCCTGGACCGGGTCACAAACCCGTGTCCCCTGCATCAGCAGGTGGACCCTCAACCACTGTGCCACCAGGGAAGCCCCCATTCATCTTTTGATGGACACTTAGGTTGCTTCCGTATGTTGGCAATTGTAAATAATGCTGCCACGAACACTGGGGTGCATGTATCTTTTTTGAATGAAGGTTTTGGGGTTTCTTTTTTGAATACCAAGGAGTGGAATTGCTGGGTCATATAGCAATTCTATTTTTAATTGTTTGAGAAACTTCCATACTGTTTTCCACAGTGGCTGCACCAATCTACATTCCCACCAACAGTGTGCAAGGGTTCCCTTTTTTCCACATCCTTGCCAACCTTTGTTATTTATGTTCTTTTGATGATGGCCATTCTGACAGGTGTGAGGTAACATCTCATTGTGGTTTTGATTTGCATTTCCCTGATGATTAGCAATGTTGAGCATTGTATTCTTTGGAAAAACATCTATTCAAGTCTTCTGCCCATTTTAAAAAATTCAGGTTGTTTGTTTTCTTGAGTTACATAAACTGTTTATATATGCTGGATATTAATCCCTTATTGGTCATATCATTAGCAAATATTTTCTCCTAGTCTGTAGATTGTCTTTTCTTTTTGTGGATGGTTTCCTTTGCTGTACAAAAGCTTTTAAGTCTTAAGTCTAATTAGGTCCCATTTGTTTATTTTTGCTTTTATTTCCTTTGCTTTAGGAGACAGATCCCAAAAAATATTGCTACAATTTATATCAAAGAGTGTTCTGCATATGTTTTCCTCTAGGAGTTCTATGGTTTCTGGTCTTATATTTAGGTCTTTAATCCATTTTGAGTTTATTTTTGTGTATGGTGTTCTAATTTCATTCTTTTACATGTAGCTGTCCAGATGTCCCAGCACCACTTATTGAAGAGACTGTCTCTTCTCCATTGAATATTCTTGTCTCCTTTGTCGTAGATTAAATGACCATAAGTGCATGGGTTTATTTCTGGGCTCTCTATTCTGTTCCATTGAGCTATGTGTCTGTTTTTGTGCCAGTATCATACTGTTTTGATTACTGTAGCTTTAGTAGTATCCTGTAGTATAGTCTGAAGTCAGGGAGTGTAATACCTCCAGCTCTATTCTTCTTTCTCAAGATTGTTTTGGCTATTTGGGGTCTTTTGTGTTTCTATACAAATTGTAGGATTATTTCTTCTTGTTCTGAGAAAAATACGCTTGGTATTTTTTTTTTTTAATTTACTTTTTTTTGCGGTGCGCGCGCCTCTCACTGTTGTAGCCTCTCCCATTGCAGAGCACAGGCTCTGGACACGCAGGCTCAGCAGCCATGGCTCACGGGCCCAGCCACTCTGCGGCATGTGGGATGTTCCTGGACCGGGACACGAACCCATGTCCCCTGCATCGGCAGGCGGACTCTCCACCACTGTGCCACCAGGGAAGCCCTATGCTTGGTATTTTGATATGGATTGGATTGAATCTGTAGATTGCCTTGAATAGTATGGTCATTTTAACAATATTATTATTCCAATCCACAAACACAGTATATCTTTCTATCTGTTTGTGACATCTTCAATTTCTTTCATCAGGGTCTTATAATTTTCTGAGTACAGATATTTTACCTCCTTAGGTAGGTTTATTCCTAGGTACTTTATTCTTTTCAGTGCGATTGTAAATGGGTTTGTTTTCTTAATTTCTCTTTCTGGTAGTTCATTATTAGTGTATAGAAATGCAACATATTTCTGTATATTAATTTTGTATCCTAGCACATGTATGTTTTGTGCTGTTTTGGAAAGTAAAAAAATTTCTTTAAAGTACCTGGGATGCAGCAGTATTGAGAGTATAAGAGGCCGAATAAAATATTCAGAGCTTTGTGTCTGAAATTCCCCATCTGGGTGGAGGGCACTTGGCTGGGATAACATGAGGGTGGGGTTTGCCAGCCTGGGTGCTCCACTGGGGCTGGCAGGTTCTTTGCTGTCATCAAAGTCCTGGGAGCTGAGGGCCCCACGGCTAGTCCAAGATGGATCAGGATTTGAACATAAGTCTCTTTGCAAAGCCCATACTCTTGTTTATATGGGAGTAACTCTCACTGTCTCTCACTGACTAACCATAATGCAGAGGGAGTGTTATCACATAGCAGCAGCACAGAGTAATGTGGGATGCAGAGGAGAAAGGAATGAGCTCTGTCAGGGGATGGCTGCGGCAAAGAGATAGTGAATATCTGCAAGTCCCCATCCGTCCATGGACAGTGGCTGTCTGCTGCTTCCTGGGGTCCTTAGAACCAATTCCCAAAGAAGAACTTAGTACTTACTCGGGCCTGATACTCAGGGCAGGAGTCCTGAAAACGTGTGTGCAAGTATTTATTTCCTTGAAACCTTGAGACCATCAGGAGAGGGGAGGTTGATAAACAGAGGAGGAAGAAGACAGTGGCCAATGGAATCCTGGGTGCTGCCTGCTGGGCCCAGCAATGCCATACCAGGTGAGGAGAGGGTGAGGACTCCCAGTCTGGGTAGAACTTTTCAGAATGGCTCATTTGCTATCTTATTTTTATGAGTGGACGTGTGTTGAAAAAAGTTATTCACTTGGTATATTACAGACATTTTGCATGTCTAAATATAGATCTGCATAACCATTAAAGAGCCGCAGAGCATCCCAGCCTATGGACTTAGCACAATTAATTGAGCCAGTCCACTAGAGAAAGGCATGCGGATTGTTTCCAGTTTTCATTAATAGAAATAATGCTGTAATAAACATTTCCATTTTTAAACACAAATCTTTGCTAAATTTATTGTTCTTTAGGATAACTATCTTGTGGTGACCTTGCTGGGTCAGAGGATACAATAAGTCATATCTTAACTCTTCTGCATAGAAAATGTGTACCTGTGTGCATTTGCACTCACAGCATATGGCATTTGTGTTTCCATCTGCTCTTGTTAACAATGGTCACTATCATTCTTTTCATTTGTATATTTACATATTTGACATGCAAAAATTAATTTGTCATTGTTTTCATTTTTATTTATTCATTCATTTCATTTATTACAACTGGTGAGATTGAATAGCTTTTTACATTTTTCTATCTGTAGTGCTTCTTATGTGAATTGATGTTTAGCATCCATTGCCTGTTTTCTATTGGGACATTTGTGGGATTTCTTTCAGTCATTGATATTTAAGTACTTTGCACTTAGAAAATACTATACTTCTATGTCATCCCTTTCCTGACTGTCCTGCCTTTTGCTTTGTTAGGGTGTGATATTTGTCATGCCAGAGTTTTAAGTTTTTATGTAGCAAAAGCTATCACATTTTCCCTGACTTTGGCATTTTATATGTGTGTGTATATATATATATATGTGTGTGTGTGTGTGTGTGTGTGTGTGTGTGTGTGTGTGTGTGTGTGTATATATATATACACATCTTAAAATGTGTAACTTAATATATTTATATATATACATATTCTATATGTATGTAATCTCAAAACCAAAAATCCATCTCTACCCTCAAGTTTATAAAATATATTCTCCCCTTTTTTAGAATATTTTTCTTTTTTGAGTTATTAATACCTTTGAAATGTGTGCTGCTGTGACAGTTGAGTGTAGTGATCAGGGTCCTTAGTTGTAACTTTCCAAAGTACTTCTGTCTAAGGTGAGAAGGAAGCAACTTGAAGGGAGAGGGGACGCAGAGCAGGTCACAGAACGAATGGGTGTGAGTTGGGGGGCACTGGCTCCCTGCCACTAGGCCAGCCACAGTTCCCCCAGGGCCCCCCAGCAGGCCTGCAAAGACACCCCTGCAGCCGGCACGGGCCCTGCCGCCACTCCACGGGGACACCCAGCTCCCCTGCTGCTGGCAGAGCCTGTGTGCTGCTGTCTTGGGCATTGTTAGGGCTGCAGCCCTGCCGCCCTCTGGCCAGAATGGACCCTTGGGGCCCTGCTGATACCCTGCTTTGAATCCTCAAGCTTTGGATTTGGATTCCGATGGAATAAATGTGTTGGCAAGAGTCTAGGTCCCCCACCCAGGCACTAGCTGTGCGGGCCCTCTGGTGGGCGTGGGGAGGTCCTGCTGTCCCGGGGGTGGCAGCTGTCCACAGGGTGGGGGATGGATGCCGACTGCAGCTTTTCCCAATAGCCAGTCACTTTCACTAACACTCTACAGTAGACAATGAGTTCTTTCCCTGCTGTGCTGAAATGTCACTGTTGTCATATGCTGAACATCGGTAATTTTTTTTTAACCCAAATTAATTCTGGGTTTATTAAAAAGAGGCTGACAACCTGACTTGCAGAGCCACCATTCACTGTCTACTCATTTCTGAAAAACCGTTTTCCATGAGACCTAATTACACTTTATTTGATGCAACTTAATTATGGGAAAACATTTTACACGTATGTGAAACATCTACCCAATCCTGACCGACTAGAACATTGGGTGACACGGGAGTTTAGATGTTAGTGCTGAAAAGATGGTAAAACCTTCACATAAGACAAAGAAAACAGCCCTTTTAGTGAAGGAAGAGAACATTTCATGTCCCACAGTTGCCCAGAGCATCTTCCTCTCCTCCAGGAGGCCCCTGCCCTTTGCTCAGCCACATTCTTGATGTTCCTCCTCAGTGAGGCTGACTGACTTCTTGGGCGAGCCGAGCTTCCGCCACAGATCTGGTTACTTCTTTCACTAACTCACTCTTTAGCCAGAGGAAACTGATGAAAAAGTTCTGTATTGGTTTCCTGCATGGTTTGTTGCTCATTATTATTTCAAGCCTGATTGTATCAGAATGGCAATGCCTGTGCAGATACTCTTGCTGTTATGAAGGAACAGAGCAGATCCCCCTCTGGTCCCAGCAGAGGTACATTTGTCTTGAAATCTTTGAAGGGATCCTGGTTTCCATTCAGAGCTGCTCTCTGGGCTGCATGAGATCAGTAAACCACCTTCATTTTTTAGGTAAGCAGCACCTTTAAGCCCAAACTATTAGGTGGGTCTGGAGTGAAGGAAGGGAGTGAGCAAAGATGTAAGATATAAGACAGGAAAAAACAGCAGAGTTCAAGTGCATCTGGCCTCGTAAGTTGGTAAGAAGTTGGATATTCTTTTGAGGATGGTGAGGCCTTGAAGAGAGTGACACAAGTCAAGCAGGTGTTTTAGGAAGCTTCCTCTGTCCCACAGTTAAGTGCTCAAAAGATATTTGTGTGATGCAAGGCAGCACTTCAAGGTCTTTTGCATGCTTTCAGGCATACACAGTGTGCAGAAGAGGCCAGCCCGAGTGTGTGACCTGTCGTTCAGTGTTTGGGGCAGGTTAGCCCCCAGCAAGTGGCTTCTCTTCTGTCAGATGCCATCTTTTCTCCCCAGTATTTCCACGAATTGCATGAACTCAACTTCAGCCACAGCCCCTTCATGGTGGTTTAACCTCCATTCCCTAGTACATCAAAAGGATAAGTAAAACTAACTCTGCTGTCCTTTGGAACAACCTAGAAACTATTGCATGTCTGGGACAAAGAAGCTGATAGACTTGCGGGGACAGTTCTTAGGAAACCACCAACTTTGTGTGCTTTTTGTGTCAGAGAATCAGAGAGTCAGAAAACAGCACCGAAAAGAGTATCTAGGAGGTAGGATTCAAATGCCCTGAGATACGGGCAGAGATAAGCTTCCTGCACTTCAGAGACTTCTGACTCTGAAGTGCTTTGATTGGCAGGAAAGCAGATGGGGAAGAAAAGGCAAAGTAACCAATTTCAAGTTTTTTGTGTGTGGTTTCAGTTCAGAGTTAGAACATTCACAGTGAAAGTATATCCTTTCAGACTGCAGAGGCTTAGGTGGGGCAAAGAGAAGGACAGAAGTATATCCGAGTTGGGAATGAGTCTGAGACGCTAAAACGGTAAAGATGCTTCCAGAAGCAGGGACACTTCTTGACTGGTTTTAATCCTCCTTAGTGAAATATTAGTGATTTACTTCAGCTCCGACCTGAGGGAGCTCTGGTGGAGAGGGCATAGGACGAACGCCCCCAGCTGCTCCCAAGATGCAAACTAGGGGATGAGCACAGCCGGGGAGATGGCCTTGACCAAAAGCGGGTGAGGCCAAGAGGCCGTGGTAAACAGGAAGCCCTTAACCAAGACACACACCGGGAAAGAAGAGTCAGAGTGAGCAGAGCGCTCACATCTCAAGGTTAGTAACCTTCTAGAAAAAAGACTGGATGTGACCACGTTCACGCTTTTAAAATTATTAGTGGGCAGGGAGTTCGGGCTGTGGATACAGGAGGATGACCAGTAGGGGAAGCAGGATGAGAGCTGCGGGGAAAAGCTTTAATTAATTCTCAGAATGGTTGATCTCTATGAACCTGTACGTTTACTGATGGGCATAGTGTAGTAAAAGGGTGTTGCATCAAGTCCTTTTTCTCAGTCTCTTCCTGGGAAAATCTGGTAGTTTGGGTCTTGAGAATAAGAACATTTAGCTCTTTTACCAGTGTCGGGCTATCAGGCTTAAACTACCTTCCTTCAAGTAAGCCTGAGCAGGGATGAACTTCAATAATGAAGATTCGCTCTCCAGGTATAAATAACCCTAATCAAGGGCTGGTGAACTTTTCTGAAAAGGGCCAGAAAGTTAGTACTTTTGGCTCTGCAGGCCACGCGGTCTCTGCTGCAGCTACTCATAGTGACACGGAAACAGCCGTAGACACGTAGACAGACGGGCATGTCTGAGTTCCAGCCAAACTATTTCCAGCAATGGGACAGTGGGCTGGCTTGTTCTGGAGGATCCCCCAGAGGCAGAACTCTGCTTTGAATGGAAGTAAGTTTTTATGGCCCCTCAGCGGCAATGGAACCTGTCCTGGGGGCAGGTCTGTGACTCGCCACAGGCCCTGGTTGGAAAGATTCTCTTAAGAAGATGCTGTGAGGCAGGGAGTGGAAACCTGGACCACCTGCACCCCCTGGAAGCAGGAGCCTCTGAGCAGCCCAGACCTCCCAGCCACGGGCACCATCAGGTCTGCCTCTAAAAACAAGGGAGGGGGCTAAGGACCACACAGCTGTGACCCTTCCGGCCCAGCGGCTTGTTCTCCGGGCTTAGCCCAGGTTTTCTCTTTCACAGGCCTCGGCTCCCCAGCATGTGGACAGTTGTCCAAGCTGCGGAGGAAAGATGTGGGAGCAGGAACGGGCTCCCAGACACAGCAGGAGTCTCAGCGAGGGCTGGGGAATGCTGGCTTGGGGAACCGAGTGGAGACTAGGATCCTCCCAGTTTCAGAACGGCCACTGGCATCCGGGAAAGCAGAACATCTCACAGAGGGCAGAGCAGTGTGTCTGAGGAGATGGGGAAGGTCTGTAAGGACAGCCAGGAGAGGAGGCAGCAGGTCTGAAGAGGGGCACCCAGCCCAGATAAACTTGTGAGCAAAGTCACTTCTGAGGTTTGCTGAGACGTATTAACAGTAGAGAAATCCAGGAATGTCTTGATTAATGCCATCCTTGAGGATGAAGCTCTTTTATACAGACAGCTGTAATAGAAAAAAAACCTTGAGCCAAAATCCCTTCATAAATCATGCAAACAATGTCTGCCTACACAACAAAAATAGCTCCGGGCCAGTCTCTGTTTGCCTTTGGTTAGAGGTTGATAAATAGGGCTCATCCTTAGCAAAGTTGTAACAGGTGAACTTTATCTTCAGTCCAGTGCCTTCCTGCACCTTTCGTTCACATCCGAGACCTCTAGGTCCTCTGAGCTTAGACATATCAGAATGCAAGTGCCCTTCTGCTTTCTTCATCCTTTAACTACGAGGACTTCGGTGCCTTGCGAATGAAGGGGTTACTACTAGTTATTATCAATGAGCACCTGTTTTCCAGTAATCCTCCCACATTCCTGAGTCCTTACTCCCAGTGGGGGGGGGCAGGCATTCACTGAGGGTCTTTCTGTCTTTCTGACGTGAAATATAATTTCCTTGACTCTGATTGGATCTACTCAGTCCACGCTTGGCTTCTCCACCTCCAGCCCCCGAATTAGTCATAGTTGTCAGTGGAATGGCTCAGATTTGTCATAATATCCCAGTGGTGTGGGAGAAATGGATGCCCAAACCAAAACAGGTTTTTGTTAGGAGTGAGGAGAGGGAAATGGGTGATGCTCAGCTCTCTTTCTAAGAATTTAAATCAGGTCATGTAATTCTGGTGCCTAAAAGCCTCCAACAGCTTCCACTTGCTCTTAGAATTGTATCAGAAAATCTTCATCCTATCTATCTACACAATCTAATCTCTTGTCACTGTCTGTCCCCATCTCCTCTCAATGGCTCCAGCTACAATGATTTTTTAAAACAAGTTCCTCCTAGAGCTGTTATTATTTATGCCATAGACACATGTCCCAGGAATCGTGCTTGGTGCTGGAGTGACAGATGTAAGCAAGATGTCAAGTTTGGGGGCTTCCCTGGTGGCGCAGTGGTTGAGAGTCCGCCTGCCGATGCAGGGGACACGGGTTCGTGCCCCAGTCCGGGAAGATCCCACATGCCGCGGAGCGGCTGGGCCCGTGAGCCATGGCCTCTGAGCCTGCGCATCCGGAGCCTGTGCTCCGCATTGGGAGAGGCCACAGCAGTGAGAGGCCCGCGGATCGAAAAAAAAAAAAAAAAAAAAAAAAAAAAAAAAAAAAAAAAAAAAAAAAAAAAAAAAAAAAAGTCAAGTTTGAACTCCCTTATGGATGTCATTCAAGACACTTTCAAACGACCCAATTTCATTTTTGTCCCTTCCCACCCACTAGATGGTAATCACATCATTTCCTGAAAATGCCCCGTGTTTTTGCACCTTTATCTCCTCTTCTTATTTCTCTACTTGGAAAGTCTCATTCAGGTTGGAAGGCCCAGGATGTGGTACACTTTTTTTTTTTTTTTTTACAAAATCTTCCCCAAATCTGTTAGAATGAATTGTTCCTCTCTGGGCTGTTGTAAAACTTGATCAAAGAAACGACCTAGTTTTATTATAATGAATTGCTCCTTTAATCTATCTGACCCAATACGTTATACATGACTAGAGGGCAGAGACTGTGTCTTTCTCATGCTTGTGTCTCCAGGACCTAAGCAGGGTACCTGGTAGAGCTCAGTAAAATTTTCATCAAATTGCTTCATTAAATTACTTACAAGACAGAGATGAGAGTTACTTCATCTGACTATATCACAGAGCTGTTATAGGCACAGATAATATAGATGTGAAAGGTTTTGGAAAACAGAATGCTCTGTAACCATAAGGCAGCACTATATGTTATTATATGGACACATTATATTTTTGTTCTGATTATCATTACATTTTTTATTTCATATTTGATTTCATGTTTCCTGAGAAAGTTCCCACATTAGATACTGATGTTAAGGAGAAGACACCTGCTGGTGAACTTTTGGATGGGATCACATAGGCTCAGAGTCAGCATTAGGCAAAGTTGTCTTTAGTGGTGCCTGCTCCCCCTTTTCTCAATTTTTACCCCCCTTTTATTTTGAACCTCTCATCAGGGGTCAAATGCATTCTTACATTGTTGCCTCTTGTTACAGAGGCAATAATATATTTTTATGCTGACATGGTTGTACGTTCCCAGCAAGTTCTTAGGAAACTGAACTGTTATTTTATAAGAGAGGGAAGGGAGCAATGACGTCCCTACTAAGATTATATAAGACAGAACCATGGGGGAAATTAGGTGAGGGGTACACAGATCCTCTCTGTACTATTTCTGCAAATTCCTGTGACTGTACAATTATTTCAAAAAAAAAGTTTAAAAAAATCAACGATAATATTGGATTTGTATATTCCCTGAGCCACGATACTTTGGAATCTGGAGGGCCTTCAGCGGTCCCTTCATCACCCCTGAAGCAAATGCCTGAGGTCAGCGAAGAGGCAGAAGGGACAGGGAGGCCATGCCCCGTGGGCCGTCCATGCTGGTGGAGCTGCGGGCCCCTTCCGGTGCCCTGTAGACTCTGCCCCAATCTCACATTCTCAGTGCGGACTTCCCAGCCCTCCTATCCAGGGGGGAGCACTACCACGCCATCCCGGTCCTGCTTTGTTTTTCTTCATGCACTTACCTTCTTTATTTTATTTTCTGCCTCCTCCCACTAGAATGTAAGTTCCATTATGGCAAGGATATATTTTTTAATTTATTGCTGTATCCTCATCACCTAGAGCAGAGTTGGGCCCAGAGCAGGCACTCAGAATGTTTGTTCAAATGAATGAATCTTTGTAGAAAATGAAAGCTTGAAAATAAGCTATTTCCCCGAGAGAGAAGTAACTCAAATCTGCCCATCTTTGTACGAGAGCAAACCTGACTTTGAAGCTAAGACCTTTTTCCTGTGTTCATACTTCAGATAAAGAAGACACTGCTGATAGGATCTGAGAGGAAGGAAACAGTGCATCGTGCTGGGGCTCTCAATGTGACATTATAAATTGTCTTTCTGTAGACTCGCCTCCCAAACAGGTTCCAGAGATGGATTACCTTACTTTCCTCTTGGCTATTCTTTATGTATACAAAGGTAAAGATAATGTCTTCATTTAAAGAATTTACTCCTTTTTTAGTCTTATAGTGTGACATGTTCAGAATTTATAATGCCCTTAGCTGGCTTAGATAATTTCTCACTTGTTCAGAAAAACTACAAGTTGTAAATACCAATTATCAGCAGTGGAAACCTTTTTAGACTAAGGTAGAAACTGTTAACCTCAATTTACTATCTTGCTAGGTCTAGAGTAAGCTTCAGATGTCTGTTTGGTGTTTCAGTCATCAGGTCTAATTGAATTCACATGATCACATGATGGTGTGTCTTTCAGCTCGATGTGAACAGATATTTTGGGACACAACTGTTAAACTTGCTAAGAATATGGCCCTAGAATGTGTGTATCCATCAAAGGACACTTTAACCCAGATGGAATGGTTCAAGATCAAGACACTGGAGAGAGAGTCCATAGCCATTTTCAACCCTACTTACCGTGTGATCATAAGAGAGCCGTACGCTGATAGGGTTTACTTTTCAAATTCAACCACGGCCTCTAACGATATGACCTTGTCCTTCCATAATGCCTCTGAGGTGGACGTTGGCTTATATTCCTGCTTTCTTCATACTTTCCCACATGGAACCTGGGAAAAGTTGATACAGGTGGTTCCGTCAGGTAAGTGAAATTTTTATTTACCTTTTTACCCATCTACAATATTTGTTTCTGTAAAGACCAAGTAGAAACTGTGAAATGCCTTATCATATTTTTGTGCCATCTTCCAATTCCATTTCTAGATTCTATATTATTGTTTCAAAGAAATAATATTGTGAATCAGTTCCGTTTTCCTTAATGTGCTATCATTTCTGAGTGGAAGAAGCGTCTCATGAATTCGAATGTCATGGGAGAAAAGCACAGGTTTTATCTTGTCTTAATGAGAACTTGAACCTAGATTAAGCTGATGTTGGGCAATGTTTGGGTTCAGGGGTCAGACACCTCCTGTGACGTAGTCCCATTTCCTTTTGCTTCCAACCCTGCTTGTTCAGAGTCCTTTCTGTAACACCAAATCTGGGTTTATTAGTGAATCCTAGGCAGAGTTCAAGCACTGGCTCTGTTTCTCAAGTTTCACTAGAGAAGATGCTTCAGAAATTGCAAGCTGTCATTTCAGAAAGAATCGAATGATCTCTTGAAGTATTTCCTGCCATGTCTACCAGTGATTGTAGTTTGACGCTTAGTTAGTCCTACAAGTAATAGCCACATGGATTGGGTGTGTTATGTTGGAAAAACTTGGGTTTTATAGCCTTTACTTCCTTTATAACCTTATATTAGCTGCTTAGTCCCTCTGAATCTCAGGTTCCCGAACAGTCAATTGAGTTAATAATACCATTCTCTTTGTTGAATGGTTTAGGGATCATATATGTAAGGAACTTGCCCCATGGTAGTCGGGGAATGGTAGGTATTATTATTACTGTCACTGTTATTATTTTCTAGGCTTTTGATACAAAATGACTAGTGATGAAATTTTTAGTTGTCAGAGGTAGTCTAGGGAAGGAAATAATTTGGGACTGTGTGTTTCTTGTCTGGTGTCTCTCAAATTATATCCCAAATAGACATCCAGCAGAGCACATCATATACCACCTGATATAATGCTTTCTTTTTAAGAAATGCGTATTATAAAAGAACAATTTAAAGTACTATATAAGGAATATCTAATGGTCAGGAAGTAAGAAAAATTCCCATGTGTTAGTTTTCCCTTTCTGTTTAGGTGTAACTAAGCTCAATAATAATTCTGTGTATATGGGTGAGGCTTACAGAGTGTCAATTAGCAAAATCTCTTTAGTTAAATACTTACTTATTACAGACTCCATTTTGCCACTCAAGATCTCATTTGCTGTTGTGTGCAGCCACCTGTTAAATGCTGTTTGCAAGTCTTCAGTGTATAGTCCACTCTGATTAGCCATGCAAGTGATGGAGAGGATGGGAAGGGTCTTAGGGGTGAGCTGTTTGACACATGGCCAGAAATAGATGCCCTTTCCCACCCTGCCTCGTGTGGTGAGCTTTTGTAGTTCAGGTCCCAAATCAGGTTATTCCGATTTCTGTAAAGAACAACCAATTGAAAACAGGTACACCTGAAACTAACACAACATTGTAAATCAACTATACTCCAATAAAATTAAAATATTAAAAAAACAAAAATGTCCATCAACAGAGGAATGGCTAAAGAAGATATTGTACATATATACACTAATATGTATAAGATAACTAATAAGGACCTACTGTATAGCACAAGGAACTCCACTGTACAGTAGAAACTAACAAAACATTGTAAAACAACTATACCCCAATAAAAAAAAAAGAAGGAAAAACAGAAAACAGGTAGAACGGTGGTTACTAGGGTGGGGAGGTGGGGAACGGGAGAGATAGATGTTGGTCAGAGTACAGAGTTGAAGTTATGCAGGATGAACAAGTCTAGAGACCCAATGTACAGCATGAAGACATTAATGATAGTTAACATCATTGTCTTGAACACTGGAAATTTGCTAAGAGAGTAGATTTCCGGTGCTCTTATCACCAAAAAATGGTAACTATATGAGGAGAAGATGTGTAAATTAGCTTGACTATAGTAATCATTCCACATATCATTTTGTTGTATATGCCCTAAACATACGCAATTTTTATTAAAAGCAAAACAAAACAAAAACAGGTAGCTTGACCTCTTGTGAAGGTTTAGGATAGAGGGTAGCACTAAATTATTGAGAACTAAATTATGGTTGCCACACCAAAGTAAGATTTTTAGCATCATGTATGAATGATTTTGGCAATATTTTCTTAATTTTATCATCCAGATTTATTTCTTCTGTTATTATTTTGAGGACAGGAAAAGGGAGATCTCTGCCTCATGGGGCTTTTTCAAAAACAGTGGTGAGATTTTAAGTCAGTCACCAAGAAAGGCGTGGCCAACTCTCCATCTAGTTCAGATTAGAATCTGATGGTATTCTTAAACATATTTTGCTGTTGCTTTTGATCATTTATATTTTTAAAGAATAGATTGCCTTAACCAGCCAGTGAGAGTATTTCATTCACTTTTGAGATTTGGAGAGCTTCATATTTTTTTAAAACTAAGAATGATAGTGAATTTATAAAATATAGTAGCTGTATTTACATTAAATATACTTAACCTTAAATATACTAAATTAACCTTAAATATACTTAAATTCTTCCATGTGTGCTTTATTAACAACATATCAGTATCTACAAATATTACATGCTTGTATAACATAAAGGGGGAGTTGATGATCTATTTAACAGTGAAAGATTGGACTTGGAATCCGGAAATCTTAATCTGTATAATAGATGGTTAAGATCTTCAAAAAGGTTAAATAATTGAGCCACATGCTCTCTAAATATACTGATTTCTCCTGTTCACTGAAAGCTGATGATGTGTGAGGAACTTGATCAGTACCTTACCCAGGTCTTCTCGTTTAACGCCCCCTGCACACTTGACTGTGGACGTAACCTTGATTTTCGAGTGAGAACACTGAAGGGAAGTAAGGTCCAGTAATCTGTTCAAGTTCTCAGGCTTCGTTTGTGTCCACTGGATAGAGTTGCAATTACAGGATGGAAAGTGCCAGCTTGGGGGGCATAGGAGCCGGTGGGGGCCCTTGAATGAGGAGACATCCATCATTGCTTGTCCTTTTGGCCTCCCTCCCCCTTGAGCTTTCAGCCCAGAGTTGAAGAGCAAATTGGGTGTCTTATTCTGGATAAATGATATTGTTAATGCAAAATTAGGTTAAAACGTGAGTTACCTTCAGAACAGGCATTTCTTAATCAGTAACTGATTTAGAGCATTTAATGGCAAGAATGGCTGCATTTATTTCACTGCCTCATGGAAAAATATGCTGAGGCGACTCAAGAGGTGACATTTCAAAGGTAACCCTTTCATGGCAGAGTTTGCGGTGGAAGTGGGGTTGTGGAGAAAATTACCGTAACCCATGTGTCTCTGGCTTTACTAGTCACTTATGGAAAATGTAGTTATATTTATGGAAATGTCCCCCCAAATGTATGATGCACCCCCAAAACTCTGCTAGCTAACTCTAATTAGGTGCCTACTGTGTGTGAAGTAAATGCCTGTCCTCTCGTTTAATGCTTGTGAAACACCAGGCGGGAGATTAGCGTGCTCACATCATACAGCTGAGGAAACTGAAGTTCAGGGTCATTAACCAACGGAAGGTTGCTGAGCTGCTGAGCCGCAGCATCAGGATGAAACCAGCTGGCTTTTCCAAAGAGCCAGAAATGAGAGGAAGGGGAGCTTGACACCAGCAGAGTGAACGTGAATAATTAAAAAAAAAAAAATTGAAATAGAGTTGCTGTGCAATATTATATAAGTTACGGGTGTACAGTGTGGCGATTCACAATGTTTAAAGCTTATACTCCATTTATGGTCATTATTGAATATTGGCTATATTCCCTGTGTTGTACAATATATCCTTGTAGCTTACTTAATACGTAATAGTTTGTACCAGGAATTTTTTAGCATCAAGAGACTGGTGTGAGGAAAGAAGAGAAAAGGGCATCTCCGGGGGGTACCGGTGTTGTGGAGAAGGCATGAGGAAGTCTGGTTCACGCAGGGGACAGAGACTGGATGGTGTGCCTGGAGCACGGAGCTCCAGGAGGGGTAGGTCTCACCCGGGCTCCTGGGCCCCTCACCTCCTGAGAGGCAGCCTTGAGGGTGAGGAAGAAACTGTGACAGTGGGACCCTCTCTCTGCTCTTACAGCAGAGGTGCTCTGGGGCCCCAAGTAAGGTTTTATACAGTAGATCCTATGTTTAAAAAAGAAGCCGAAGCCCATGGGGCAAGAGAATGTCAGAGAAGAACTTGGAAAGATGGGACGGCCCAATGTTGCTGAGCCTAATGGGGCTGGAACTCGACCCTGCAGTGTAGACTGTGGGAAGTCTCTGAACGTTTTCAGATGGAGACACATAATGACCACTTTTTTTCACCACCTAGAAGATTAAACTAGTTGCATCCTTACAGAAGGGGAAGAGTTTAAGGGGCAGGGTGAACAACTATTATTTTATGGATTGGAACACTTATCTACTGCTAGTAGGAGTGTAAGTTGGTGGATCTACTGTATTATTGGTATTGGTAATATTCAGAGTCCTCCAGAGAAACAGAACCAATAGGATGTGTCTGTGTATAGAAAGACATTTATCATGAGGAATTGGCTCATGTGATCATGGAGACTGCAGTGTGGGCCAGCAGGCTGGAGACCCAGGAAAACCAGTGATGGTGTAGATGCAGGCAGGCAGGAGGCCAGGGAGGCCAGTCTTTTTGTTGTATTCAGACCTTCAGGTGATTGGATGAGGCCCACCCACATTATGTAGGCCAGTCTGCTTACTCAAAATTCACCAGTTTAAATGTTAATCTTATCCCAAACCACCCTCCAAATTAATACCTAAAATTAACCATCACATCTATTTTGGAAAATGATATTGCGTTAGCTAGTTAAAGAACCCCATTCCTAAGACCTAATCATTCTCTCCATTGTATATTCTGGGGATTGCCCACATGTAGGAGAAATGCCTGAGAATGTTTAAGGCAGCAGATCACCGTGATAGCCAACAAATGAATGACTGATCGCGAGGCTCATCAATAGGGATGAATTTTGAGAACATTGTGTGAAAGAAAAAAGCAAGTTTCAAAAAAACACACAGGGGATGATTCCTTTCCTTTAAAGTTTAGAGACATGCAACTAAACAATATGCTACTTACAGATACAAACATGTGGTAAAACTCTAAGGAAAGCAGATCTCTGAAGCACAGGCAGGAAGGAGATAGAACCAGGAAGGAATACAAGGGTCTTCCAAGTTCACAATCAGGTGTTTTTCTTATGCAGGTGTTTTATTTCCCATCTGTCTTAAAAATGTTTTATGAAACTTCTCTCAAATCTATTGAATTTCTAATAAAAACAGTGAAGAAGTGTACAGTTGCAATTTTGAGCAGTTCACAGGTAATTATCTAAGTTAAGGGTAAGATCTTCTTTCTGATTTGGCCTGGAGGTCTGGAAGAGGGAAAACAAGGATTCCAAATTTTTATGATTCAGGGACTGAAAAATGATGGTTTCACCTAAAAAGATGGGAAATTAAGAGACCGGTTTGGCTTGGAAGAGAGTAAATAAGTTCACTTTCAGATGCATTGAGTTGTAAGGTAGCCTTTGACCAGCTCACGGCTGAAATTATGGAGTGACAAACCATAATGAAGTTCAGGATTGAAAATACCAATTTTGGAGTCATCTGGATGATCACCCAGCACACGTGAAGAAGATGGCTAACTAAGAAAGTACTTGTACATGGGACAGAAGCTGAGGCCGTGGCATCGAAGGATGGTCACATCGAAGTGGGGGGAGCATTCGTGTTAAAGACTGGAGAGGGCATAGCGAGGGGAGGGAGGGAAGAAGCGGGGGAGACTCGAGACGCAGGATGGAGGCGTAACTGGTGTAGGAGCCAGATGGGTTTCCTCTTAGCTCATGTGTACAGGAGAGGGTTAGATGGTCCCCTCCACACATTCTGGTGCTCTGTCTTGCTGTATCACATAGATTTCTCACTCTGTGATCTTCCACACTCCAACCCCCCCATCTCAACTTTGACACGGGATGTTCCTCACTGTCTCCTTTTTAAGGTTTCATTATTTCCTGGATGGGATGGGGCTCCCTGTGTGTCATCCATGCTCGGTCTTAGATGGGTCTTATCTCTATTCCCATCAACATCAGTATTTGCTTTTCTCTTGCCAGTTACTTTTTTTTTCTTTCTAATGTTGGGGTGATCTCAGGATTTAAATTTTATTTAAATATGGAAATGGGGGAGTGGCCCAGATCTGGCTGTAGAAATGGATGTGCTGATTTGTGAGACCGAATTCACTTATCCATTAATTCACTCATCAAGTCTTATTGAGAACCTACTATATTCAAGATAATGTCTGTGGTGGGGAAGCAAGAAAGACATGATCTTAGCTCTAAACAGAATGCAGAGCTTTAGGGGAGATAAAAGTTGCATATCACAAATTATAACGTAAAGCAAAGAGTAAGTGCTATTGTAGTTCAGAGGATAGAATTTACTTTCAACCGGGAAACTCAGGATAGATTCCCTGAAAGGGGGGAATTTGAAGCTTACCTTGAAGGGGGTAAGTCAGAATATTTGGACATGGAGTTGGGTGGAGTAGCATTCAGGAGAATTGCTTTAAATATTATCTAAAAAATAGATAACTTTGGCTCTGCTTTAACCTACTTTGCAAGCCAACACATAGGATTGATCAACAATGAATGCAGTTTATTCTGGTTTAAAATTCATGGCTTGGTTTATTTCAACATGTTGACTTAATGCTTCAAAAGGCATAGGAATCCAGATGTGTTATGCAATTATATTTTGCAACGTATCTTGAGAATATTTTCATACTCTCATTTCAGCTTGTGTGTTATCTATCCCAAATTCAGAAGGAAAGAAGAAAACTGCACTACCTTATGTATTAGTGAAAGGTGTAAAATGCCTTTGCCTAAAAGCCTTCTTTGCCTGTCAGTGGAAATTCCAAACAGGGCTAAGAGGCGGTGGAAAAAAAGTCTTTCTTACTCTCCTGTTACATGGGTCACCAATACATATCAGCATGTTTCTTCCCTGCTGGATTCTTTCAGCTTTGCCCATCAGATGCTTCTCTTTTGCTTTGAGGTTGGGTTTGTTGGTTTGTCTTTAAGTGAGGTAGAAGAATAAGAAAAAAAATTCTTTCATATCTACTGTTTAAAGAATTAATAAATAATTATTAATAGATAACAATAGGTAATATTAATAAATAATAAACTCTCTTAAGGTCCATTCTTACAAGCTCAGAAATAAGTCATGAAAGTTTCCCCATCTGTATAACTGTGTTATACACATACATATATGAGAATAAAAAAGGGTTCTGTGAAATGTTACATTTCAGCAGTTTTTCATTTAAGGAAGAGAAAAGATATTAAGTAGTATCAATAAGAAATAGCCAACTGATGAAAACAAAAAAAATTTTTTTTTTTTTTTTTTTTTTTTTTTGCGGTACGCGGGCCTCTCACTGTTGCGGCCCCTCCCGTTGCGGAGCACAGGCTCTGGACGTGCAGGCTCAGCGGCCATGGCTCATGGGCCCAGCCTCTCCGCGGCATGTGGGATCTTCCCAGACCGGGGCACGAACCCGTGTCCCCTGCATCGGCAGGCGGACTCTCAACCACTGTGCCACCAGGGAAGCCCCAAAAACATTTTAAAGGCTGAGAAGTCTCACTCCTTAATGAAATAAAATAGTACATAGAGAAGGCAAATGATAAAGAACATTTTAAGACTCGTGGAAAGCAAGGTTATGGTCACTGCACTTCTCAAGGGTGAAATTTATGGGAATCTGAAAGTGGACTAGTTACCAGAACCCGGGCCAAGGTTGTTTTTATTGACTTGCTTTCCGTTTGCTAAGCCAGGGAGGAGATGCTTGAGAGCACATATCACCATGAGATTCAGTGCTCAGGCTTTGGGGTAAAGCTCTGTAATCAAAAATCAGAAAGGGAGCCATAAAAAACAACTCTGAAACAAGGCAATACTGGATTTATATACAAAATTAGATTCAACAATTGAATGGTAGGTAAAGTTTAACGTACAGGAACAAATACACATTTGGGTTTGGTGAGAATAGTTTTTTCTGTTTGTCCACCTGAGGGCACAGGCCTGTGTCCACTGTGCTACCTCCATGCCCTGCGAGGCCACCCAGGCTTTCCCACTTCTCAGCCAGGTCAACATCCAGAAGAGAACATTTTCCCTAGACTTGTTGGGAAATCCACTCAGGTGGTCCAGAGCAGGGGAGGCACCTGGCTGTGATCTTTGCCTGTGGTTGTTTTGTTTACTTCCACAAGCCATACCCTTCCTCGAGCAGCTATTGTTATTTCCAAGATGACCATAGCGTAAGGGTGGCTTTGGCTTGAGGATGAACTACAGCTGAAGCAGGAGCCCCGGCTCCCCTGTGGCCCTTGGGGATGGTCTTCGTGCAGCAGAGACACACAGTTCTTGGGTTTTCCTCCTTCAACCCTCAGCGATCAAGACAACACTTGTGACCACAAGTGTTCTATCACTTGTGACCACAACCCCCCTCTCCCCAGCACTCTGGCAGCTGCCAACCGCGGGCTCTGGAACACGCTTCCTCTGCAGAGTGGGTGCTGCTGGCGTGTGGTGTGAGTGCAGGGTGGGGATTGTGGCTTCGTGAGTAAGAGCCCCTCCGGGTAATCGGAACCTGCTGGGCCCACGCACACTGAGACCCTCTCCTGGACCGTCTCGGCTTCTAGATTCTTTTAAAAAAATTCCTCTCATCAAAGGTTGAGAACAGCCCCGATGGAGCTGTGTTCACCGCATCTTCTCTCAGAAACTTCTCGTAGCATTAGGGGGAGGCATCAGGGACCTTCAGAGGGACCTTACGGGGATGTGCATCCTGACAGATCACAGTCCTGATGGAGGGTAAAATGATAAAAAATTTTGTGAGTTAAAAATGCTGGATTTGGGAAATTTAAAAACGAACAAGCGAAAGGAAAATAAATAACTGAAGAAAGAAGGAAAAAGGTCAAGCTTTCAGGACCAGAAGCTTAGGGCTGTGCAGCCCGCTTTCTCTTTGAGCCGATGCTGT
Source organism: Lipotes vexillifer (assembly GCF_000442215.2). Classification (NCBI taxonomy): domain Eukaryota; kingdom Metazoa; phylum Chordata; class Mammalia; order Artiodactyla; family Lipotidae; genus Lipotes; species Lipotes vexillifer. The sequence goes on from NW_006787829.1 coordinate 2,095,304, forward strand.
CCAGGGGCAGCTGGTTTAGCGTTTATAGAAAGAAGACTTGTCTCTAAGCTCTGCTCTTGGTTGCTGGTTTTTGTTTTTGTTTGGTTTTTATAGGGAGTGGAGGTTGCAAACAGGATAGCTTTTCTGTTCCTTCGAGAACATTTCTGAAGACATTTAAGATTTTGAAACCATTAAGAATTTTAAGACTATCAAGCCCATCCTTCAGGGATCAATGAGAAATTATTCCCCTACGCACCATCTCTTCTACTTACTCCACAATAGTTTTAATTAAATAACTCAGCTGATGCGGCTTCTGGCACTTCCCTTGAGAGATTACTCACAATCCAATAAATCTCAATGTGAGAAAAATTTCCCTGACTTAAGCTATTTAACCAACTTACATTAAAAAAAAAAAAAAAAAAGTCTTCTGCATAATCTGTCCAGAGAGAAAGACCCATGTTCCGTAGAAGGTTGATATAGAAAGCTTTCTAAGGATGGAGATGTGAGATGCAATATTCACATTTAATAGCACTGTAAATAGCTATACACGTCATACCTGCTGGGTTTAGTAGGGCCAATAAGGATGATGTCTGGGCATGAATTCTCTGAGCATTTATGTGCATTTATTAATGCACATTTATGTGCATTTAACTAGCAGAATACTTAAGAAACTTAATATTCTCATTTCAGCAAATTACCTCTTAAGAACATATTTGTTCCATTTCTTGGCAGGCTACATGAAATCCTATATGCTACCAACACTGACATTTCCAGAATAGCTTACTGAAGGTGTATGCATATGTTTAGGAAATTTCCTTCTTGACATATAAAGAACCCAAAATTTCAGAAAATTTTAGGTCATCCACCTAATTCATTCCACTAATGGAGAGAGTACATTTATTTCTCTTTACAAACTGGGTGCTACAATTGAAAGTGTGTATACCAGTTTTCATTTGAGAAACAGCCAGGGAATTCAATACTTGTCTCTGAGGCAGAGCTCAGTAACATTAGTGTATGTCCCCAAATGAGACCATTTTGTGTCCCATTTGCTTGTGGTACCACAATTCTCCAATTATGTCCCTGTTATCTTTTAAAAAGCATAGTTGCTCATTTAAATAAGTCAGTAAATATAAATAAAGAATATTTATTGAACATAGGACTTGTTACTTCTTCCTCTTATTTTCCTTAAATCCTACAAATGGTTCCTAAAAGAATGAACATTTAATAAGATGGAAACATTTCCAATTACTGGTATTGTGTTTCTTTGAGCTGACAGTGTTTGAACTTTTATTAACACAGTCTGACTATTATGTTTTCAGTGAAAATAGCAGAACTGAACCAAAGAGCAAATTATTACACCTTACTGTTCAAGTGACACTTTGAGATGTTCTAGTCTTTTATTGGATGAATGTTGATAACAGTAATTTCAAGAATTGTAAGGCCTTTCTAAATACATGGAATAGACATCTACAGTTTGCTATGAGGAGAAGAGGAAATGAGTAAGAAGGTCACTGTTTTTGAGACGTTTATAGTCTAAGAGGGGAGGTACGTACTATACATTATGTAAACATGAGGACTGAGTAACCGTGATGTACAGTGGAACTCGATAAGTAGCATAGAACAATGTCTGGGGAGTTGAGAGTGGCAGAGGTTACTTCTGGTTTGGGGGACGTTGAAAGGTGCCTGCCCCAGGCTGGAAATCTAGGTATGATTCCAGAAAAAAAATGCTTCATGGAAAAAATCCCATGAAAGGGAAATGCTCTTTGCATTTGGGGCAAATGAAAAATACATATGGTCACAAGCTTAGAGGAAGGGCAGTGGTGGAAGGTCTAGTTTTGAACTTCCTTGGTGGTTAGTAAAGTTTTCAAACAGCGGAAGTCACATGGGTCATGTTTGCAGCCATTATTTGGAGCCATTACTCTAGCAGCTGCGTGTGGGATGATTTAGAGGTGGGGAAAAAGAAAGATGGGAGACTAGGAAACAAGGGAGAGGGAGCCTGCAGCCCTGAAATGCAGCAGGGGCACTGCCTCCAGGGCATGGCCCACCAATGCAATCTTCACAAAGTCTCTGCTTATCTTGCTAAATCACAACCAAATGAAGCTTCCCCCTCCTCAAGGGCTTCCTTCCCATCCACTCCTAGCTTTCATTCAATAAACAGTTAATGAATGCTGGCTGTGTGCCAGGGGGCTGTGTGAGGTTGCGGGTTCATAGACACGTCCCAGTCTCTGATCTCAAGCTGAGGACTCATTTATAATGCCATTCGATGCATGGGACAGGTGCTGGTTGCGATAGGATGGTGGTGGCGGCAGTGCGTGTGTGCGCGCGCCTATACATGTGTGTTGGAAGAATGATTGTTTGGAGTGGGGGGAGGTCATTACAGAAGCTTCAGAGAATAAAAGATGCTTGAGCTTACTCATAGAGGGAGATGCCAAACCTCCTGGGTTGAAGGATGATCATGCTGTTAGCGGGATGGCATGCCTGCTAGAGGGAACTCATGCTAATGCTACAGAAGCAAAGTGAGTCTGGTGTGCTTAGGAGCCAGCCTGCTGGGTAAAGCCCGAATGTAAATTAGTTTAAGTGGCTAGTGGTGCCAGATGGCGAATGTGGAGGGTGGAGAGCAGAAAAGAACTTTGTTATGCTTTCTACAGGGGCTCCAGATTTTTGCTTGGGAGGGATGGGGTCAGTTTTCAGGATACTCGACTTGGAATTGTGTTTGCGTAGCAAGGCCTTATTCTGACTTAGATCGCATTTTCTTTGCAGTGGGGTGGGAGCTAATGTTCCCTCTAGTTCCATTTTGTGTCACAACCGTACACCATTCTAAGGTGATTTTACTTTATTTTAGGCAATGGGGAGCCATTAAGAATTTGGATTAGGTGAATGGTTTGCAGTTTAGAAAGAGCAGTCAGACAAGACTCTACAAGGGGATTAGAGGTGAGGGACAAGTGAGGGAAGTCCAGAGGCTGTTATGGGCTGAGTTGTGTCCTCCCAAAATTCATATGTTGAAGTCCTAGACCCCAGTACCTAGAATGTGACTGTATTTGGAAATAGAGTCTTTAAAGATATAACTGAGTTAAGATGAGGTCATTAGAGTGGACCTTAATCCAATATGAGTGGTGTCCTTATGAGAAGAGGACATAAGGACACAGATGTATACAAAGATAAGACCATGTGAAGACACAAGGAAGAGGTGGCCATCCAGAAGCCCAGGAGAGCAGCCTCAGAAGGAATCAACGCTGCTGGCACCCTGACTTTCCGCCTCCAGAATTGTGAGGAAATAAATTTCTGTTGTTTAAGCCACCCAGTCTATGGTACTTCGTTATGGCAGCCCTAGCAGAGTAATACAAAGGCTATAGTAGTGGGTCAGACAAGACAGGCAAAAGAATTAAACTGAGGCAGCACAGTGGGGATAAAGTAGAGAGGGGGTATATTCAAGATGGAGTCTCTTTCTAGTGGACTTTTCATTATTTTGATTTCTTCCCCTCCCACAGATTCAGAACTTATATAAAAAACCAGTACAGCTGCCAGCACTTTGGCTCAGAAATTGCTGGAGCACGGCTCCCCCTGCCTTCCTGCTTTGTTGGGACTTTGTTCACAGCCACTCCTGGCTCTCATTGTCTCTCTATCCTAATTTATTCTTTTCAATGCACACCCTCTCCTCTCCCCAGACTAGGTACACATAGTTGTTTTATAATCTATGTCTGACATTCTAATATCAAAAGGCTCATTTCTAATATCTGTTTTCCTGCTGCTGATTCTTCCTCTTACTGCTTTATTTCCTTATGTTCTTGGCTTTTTTTTTTTTTTTTTTTGCGGTACGCGGGCCTCTCACCGCCGTGGCCTCCCCCACCGCAGAGCACAGGCTCCGGACGCGCAGGCCCAGCGGCCATGGCCCACGGGCCCAGCCACTCCGCGGCACGCGGGATTCCCCCCAGACCGGGGCACGAACCCACGTCCCCCGCATCGGCAGGCAGATGCCCAACCACTGCGCCACCAGGGAAGCCCCATGTTCTTGGCTATTTTTGACTGTGTGCTGCACATCACTCTTCATAAAGCATTTCTGGTTGTTCTTTGAGGCCCAGAATAAATGGACCTTCATTCACAGAGGCGTCTTGGATTGCTTTAAACTTAGGCTTTATGGAGCACCCCTGCTCTGGGAATTTAGACTGTAAATTCACGTGAGAACTGACTTGTTCTTACAGCTACTCAAGGATTTTCTTCTTTCCACGGTCTCCTAGGGATGTGAATGAGGGCAGGTTTACTTCCATTTCGTCCTTACCATGAAGGTGTACCCCCAGATGTCTCAACAGGAAGAGGGTCTTCTCCATTACCTATCGCAGGGAGGCCCTGGGCCTTGACACCCATGTCACTTGTGCTGTGTGAGGCTGAGAATCAGAGTTCAAGTTTGCTGAGATTGGCCAGGTGTGCTCAGGGCAAAAGTGGCTTCCTTCCATGTTCTCACCTCCCTAGTTTGTCACTTTCTCTTAGATTTCTCCTGGTGACTCCTATGTTGTCTGAAATTTGATGCTTTTAAATTGCTTTTAAGATATTTTTAATTGTTTAACATACATATTTAGTTGTTTTCTTTTTTTAACATCTTTATTGGAGTATAATTGCTTTACAATGGTGTGTTAGTTTCTGCTGTACAACAAAGTGAATCAGCCATATATATATATTGTTGAGTTAGTTTCTGCTGTATAACAAAGTAAACCAGCTATATGTATACATATAGCCCCATATCCCCGCCCTCTTGCGTCTCCCTCACACCCTCCCTTTCCCACCCCTCTAGATGGTCACAAAGCACCGAGCTGATCTCCCTGTGCTATGCGGCTGCTTCCCACTAGCTATCTATTTTACGTTTGGTAGTATATATGGCCATGCCACTCTCTCACTTCATCCCAGCATATTTAGTTTTTAATAGGAGGTTTAGTGCTAATAACGGAGCCTGGTATTTTACTAGAAATGCAAATATCTACATTTCTAAACAATAAATCCACCCCTGCACACAATCTGTTCTGCACCCAGTCTCTCTCATTTGAGTCAATATCCCTGCTTCTCAAAACCATAAAAGTCATTCTTTATACCTTATTTTCTCTCATTCTTCCCATTTAAGTGGCTAGACTTTCAAAATAAATATCTCATCCATGTTATCTCAGCCTGTATTGCAAAGCACTATTGTTTCTCACCTCTATGTATTTTTTTTTAAAGTTTATTCGTAATCTAGATACTTTTACGTGAAAGTTTGATCTGAGTAACATAGCCCAGCAACCACCCAGAAAGACAACATCTGTTGCCCCAGTTTTTGGACTCTGGACCTGGTAGGACTATGTTTCTAGTTGTCTGTGTTCTACGTGCCAATAAGGGGTACCTGATTTCCTTCACTGTTGATCATCCCCTGATAAGGCAGGCAGTCTGCTCAGCTTCCACATTTCTGGGAATGGGCTCCAACAGTGATTATACAGCAGGAGAGTTGAGAGGGAAGATTTCATTTTGTATTGGGTGTTGGGTGTGACGTAGAAGGAGGATTCAAGAGTGGTATCAGCTTTTTACCTGGGATCCCGGGCAGATGGTGCTATCATTTCCTGAACTGGGGTGTATGAGGTGAGAGGAAGGTCTAGGCTGGGGCTGAGTGGTTTAGTTCTGGGCATCCACATGGAGCTCTCTCATAGGCAGGAGAATTTTTGAGTCCGAGCCCAAGAGAGAAATTGGGGTGGAGTGTAAACGTGCAGCCGTGAGTGTGCATGAGTGTGCGCTCAGAGCTTTGGCTGGTGATCTTTTGCATCAATAACTATGGTTTATTGAACGTTTATGATGTGGCAGCCTCTGGGCAGGGTCTTAAAGGCTTTACGTGGATTCTTTTATTTATTCCTTGCAATACCCACATGGAGTAGTCTTATTAATACAGAATTTTGAAAACGCATGATTCAAACAGAAAGTGAAGGACAAACCGTGAGAGTGGAGGGAGAAAAAGAACTTAGCACATAAGGGTGACTTGATAAAACAGTGTTTAGTGGACATGAAAAAACCAAGATGAAAGAGATGTTATTGGACCAGGAGAAGCCTCACTATCTAAACCAGCATTAGGTTCTGGCCCCTAAGAACCACTCCATTTGACCAGCACATTTTCAGAAAATTGGAGACACTCATAAACATCTGGAAGGACTGTCGATATTGACCTGATTTTCTGTTTGGCAGCCTTTTCTAGGCTGAGTAGCAGCTGCTTTTTCGTGAATGATACATTCATAAGTTCTCCACAGTTCCCACTATTCCCTCTCGTTCTACCTTCTGGCTTCTGTAATTTCTGTTATCTTCCTGGAACCTCTGGGAATCTGACATTTCAATCCTTATCTACTCAATTAAGCCTAAATCTTGAAAAGTGCTATTCAAGGCCTTCTAAGATTTGGTCCTGGTGTACATTCTAAGCTCGTCCCTTTGTGCATCCTTCTTTCAGCCAAAGCGGGTTAAGTTTTAATTCCCTAAACATCCTCTGTATTTCTGAATTTCATGTCTTTGTGCCTTTTCTTTCCCTTAAATATTCTTTCACTCCATATACTACTCATCCTTCAGGGCATGTCTAAGGAAACGTTGGCCCGTCTCTAAAATGGAAAACAGTGTCTCCTCCTCCACTCCCCAGATGTTGTTTGTGACTACTTTTAAATTGACTGTAGGCTGGGACTTCCCTGGTGGCGCAGTGGTTAAGAATCTGCCTGCCATTGCAGGGGATACGGGTTCGAGCCCCGGTCCAGGAAGATCCCACATGCCATGGAGCAGCTAAGCCCATGCGCCACAACTACTGAGCCTGTGCTCTAGAGCGCGCGAGCCACAACTACTGGTTCCACGTGCCCCAATTACTGAAGCCCACGCACCCTAGAGCCCATGCTCTGCAACAGGAGAAGCCACTGCAATGAGAAGCCCACACACCGCAACTGAAGAGTAGCCCCCGCTCGCCGCAACTAGAGAAAGACTGTGTGCAGCAACAAAGACCCAACGCAGACAAAAATAAAAATAAATTTTTTAAAAAAGAAAAGAAACTTAAAAAAAAATTGACTCTATGTCATTTTCTTTGTATTCCACCTAGTGGGTACCATGCCAGTTTCTTCACTGCCTCCCCGATCAAAACCCTCAGATCCCTCCATTGAGGACCATCCCCCATCCCCCTCCCCACGATCCCAGCACACTTGGACACTGTGCTTTGCACTTAGGAGTCATGACTCAATAAAACAGCAAAAAGGTGGGGGTGAAGGGAGGGGAGTGAATCTTCCATAGACAATCGTCAGCATCAACCCCTGATCGGTACATAGGAAAGGTGTTTATTCCAAACACAATTAAGTGGAACAGAACAACCTCTTCTGATACCTTCCAGGAAGTGTAAAGTACTTTCCTGGGTGGTAAACAGAGAGTTATAGCACATTATATATAAAATATAGTTTGAAGTATTTTTTGGTGTAGTTTTTCCCCCTAAATAATTTAATTATTTATACCTAACTTCATTCTAAAAGATAAGTAGAAGAGATTTTTTTTTATCCCTTAAATATCTTCTTTCCATTGGGCATTTATTGAAATGTACCTAACCACTTCTCTGCATATTTCACAGGTTGCTGAGATACCTTGGTAATTCACCCCACTGGTTTGTTATTTCACCACACAGAATGGTTTAGTGTCATTTGCAAGGTTTTGCTATGGATGTCTATTAGCACATTATTCGTGAATATATTGTGAGTTTAGTACACCAAGTTCACAGAATCATTATTCATAACAGCCAAAAAGATGGAAGCAATGCAGGTCTCCACTGAGGGATGAATGGATAAACAAAATGTGGTAAAGACACAATAAATACTATTCAGCCTTAAAAAAGGAAGGAAATTCTTACACATGATATTATATGGATGAACCTTGAGGACATGATTCTAAGTGAAATAAGCCAGTCACAAAAAGACAAATACTGCACGATTTCTCTTATATGAGGTCCCTAGAGCAGTCAAATTCGTAGAAACAGAAAGTAGAATGTTGGTTGTCTTGGGGTGAGGCCCAAGACAGTGTTGGGGTGAGGCCAGGGGATGAGGGGTGTTTAATGGGTATAGTATAGAGTTTCAATTTTGCAAGATGAAAAGTTTTGAGGATTGGTTGCACAATGATGTGGCTGTACTAACGCTACAGAACTGTACCACCTAAAAATGGTGAAGGTGGTCAATTGTATGTTAAATAAATTTTTCCACAATTAAATATAAATATAGAAAAAATATATATTAAATATATAATAGTGAGCTTAGTTACAGGGTTAATTCATGGGAGATTTACACTGTTAACAATTTTCTTTTCAGAGAAGTTCTTGCTATCTATTGTGTTGCTTTTTGTCTTCATGACACTGAGAACAAAAATGGATTTGTTGGCAGAGAACTTTGGGTTCTGGTTCTGCCCTTCTTCCTAATAGTCTTGTGACATTTGGAAAGTTCCTTCATTTTTATCGAGCTTCAGTTTACTCATCTATAGAATGGGAATAATAATACATACCTTATGGGCAGGGTTGAGGATTAATGAGATAATGTATTCAAGACCCTATGAGGTCATAGCAGGTGCTGGGTACATGGTAGCTGCATTGGATTCCCTTTCCATGCTCCCTAAAAAATTGGATCTTCTTGTTCTGTGTCAAGAGTATTTCCACAAACACCAAGTAAGCAGTTACTAGTTGCCAGGCAGTCCATCAGGAACCTGAGATATTATGATGAGTGAGAAGATAGAGCTCCTGCCCTCATCCCTGTTATATACTAGTAGGGGAGAGAAATAGGTGGTACTATATCACAGTATGATAGGTGCTCTGATGGGGATAAATGCCAAAGGGGGCTATCAGAGCCCTTAGGGTGACCCTTGTCTTTCCTTATTGTGCAAGTTGTGGGCAGGGTGTCTGACAACTAAAGGAGGGCTAAGAGTTGGCCAAAGAAGGAGCCGAGTAGATGTATCCTCCACAGTAGGACCAGCACGTGCAGAGGTCCAGAGAACAAAGAGAGTGTAAGGTGCTTGAGGTGGGAGCCCATGAACCTGGAAGGTAAAATATGAGGTAGGGATGGGGACAGGTAAAAGGGAGAGGTAAGCAGGGGCCATACACTAAGTGGTTCTGTGTGCCATGCCAGGGACGGGGAGGTGATTGAAGGGTTTGGCCAGAGGAGAGAGAGTAGACTGACTGTGTCGTGGAGAGTCGTTTGCATGGGACCGAGACTGGAGGGAGCTTGGGCCGGAGGCTATTTCAGGAACACAGGCTGGAGGGGGTGTGACCGGACTAGAACAGAGCAATGGGGATGGAGAGCAGGAGACATGTTTGATAGATATTTAGAAGGTACAACTGACAGGATCTAGCCACTGATTGCGTGAGCATGTAAGGGAAGAGAAATTCAGCATGACACCAGGGCTCTGAACAGTGGGGAGAGTGGGATGGAGCCTTCTTGGAAAGGGGAACGTGGCTTTGCAATATCTGTGAATAGAAAGTGGGGAAAGAAGTTCTGGAAATCTAAATAAGTGTATCCATTGGCTCTCCTTTTCCACATCACTGTCTACTTAAGAAATTCTAGGAGGTGAGTTAGGTGTTGTTTCTCTTTGCAGATATCATGATGCAGTGTCCTTTCTCGTTTATAGCTGGTTATGAACTAAGTGCTGTTCCAGCATATCCTCCCAGTTTTCTGGACAAGAGTGAGCCTCAGTGTAGTTAATTTTGTGAACTGTATCTAGAGCCCCCCTGTTGGATGGTGCCCACTGGAAAGAGACTTGTTCTGAAGCATGACTGCCATTCGTAAATATAAGATGCACGTTTTGTCAAACAAGCCTTCATCGAGCATCTGCAGAGAAACTTGAGTGGAGTTTCCCTATTCCTGGGGAGGTCATTTTTGTCCAGTTCCTGAGTTTGGTCAAGTGCTCGTCATTTCTTTAGAGTAACATGTTACCTCTCTGTTCCAATGGGAAAATTTGGAAATTCCCTAATAGCTTCCATAAAGATGGAATCAGATCATTCCTTAAGTGTCCTTATTCTCATTCTCTTTTTGTTCTCTGAAAAACTTGTTGGGGGTGCTATTTTCAAATGCTATCAAGTTTCTCTCACTCACTTTCTCTCTGATGTATTTAAAAACTTTTTGGCATTTATTTTGCGGTCTTTTGCAAGATGGTTTTCAAATACTCTTTTGGCCTCCTTTGTGCCTCTGGGCTTCAGCACTCTCTCAGTTGAATGATCTTTTGTTTTTTGGTGAGACCTTCATCCTACTATGGCACTTTCACTTTGCCAGTCTAACCATGAGTGGTTTTGTTTTAAACACCCAGACCTTTAGATCTGCAGCATTTACTTTCCCTGGACTTTCAAAAAGGTGTTTTTCAGTAGTTTTGGGGTTTCTTCTGGGATTTTTACTCTTTCAACTATATCTTTTATTTTTTTAACCAGAAAATGTGCATTTTATTATCCTTTCTACATGTCATTATACAAAATTCCCAATTTTATTTTTTTACTTTCCTTTCTAGTTAGAATTGCCTTTAGTCATTTTGATCATGACAGGTGCTTCAAAGCACATAACATGTATCTATTCCACTTCACAATGTGATATAAATTTCAATGTATCTTTATTTCCTGTGGACTCACGGAACAGTTACATGTACAACCAAAACGCAGGGGGTCAATAGTGTTTTCAGAGGGGGAATTCAAGATACAGTGTAGATAAATTTGAGTTCACCAGTTTAATTTTTCAGTCTGCTCCATTTTGCATAATATTTTCCTCAAAGTTTTATAATATTGGCTAGAAGGTCTAAAGAACAACCCAAGCTAGTGCCCGCTTTGTAAAACTTAAGTTTCTGTAGCACTTGTCTATTTAGACAGTTTCTGTGTATGCTGTCCTTTTATACATGATGCTGTATCTATCTTCTAGAAACATTTTCTTTTGTCCAAAGGCACAATACGCCATTGATTTTTATTGATTAACCTATTTCCACCCTGAATCAGATGTGTCACTTATATCAAGCTTGTCACTTTCTTGAAAGTTTCCCATTAACCCACTTAATTGTTTTAGGCTTCCAGGTTACATGGAGATAAAGTGATGGATTCCTATTGGTCAGTTCCCAGATAAGGGGGATAGAGATTTCACTAGGGAACAGCACATTTTAAGAAAGGCCAGAGCTGATGGGGCAAGGCAGGGATAAAGGAGAACATGTTGGCAGTTGCTGTTAAGAGACTTGAAAAATCAACTGTTTGGTGGGGTTTGAATCAGTCAAAGCTGAGGTCCTCCTGTATCTACCAGCCCCTCATCCTCCAATCTTGTCTTCCTGCAACTTGACCCAGCTTCTCCAACGTTATGCTGTATTTTGCCATTTTGTTACCATATTTCTGCTTCAAAACTACTCTCAATGCCTCTAACTTAAAACTGCTTGGAGGTGGAGGTGGAGCTGGGGGATGGGGCCGAGAGCGGCTCCCTTCCCAGGCTTTGGTTTTCAGCACTGCGTGTCCTCAGTTTGGCCTGGGTCTGAGTTTTCTGACTTCATGAGATTAGTGCAGAGAAGAGTGTGAGGTTCTGTTGAAGTCTAACGTTTCTACGTTGGGTCTTGGGCTCTTCAACACCAATTGTTCCTTTGACCCTAGTCTATGTTTAGTGTAAAAACATGATAGACACTCAGCAAACACGCAAGGCCTTTCATCTTGATAATGAAATGATTTCTTAATGAAATGATCCTTATTAGGCCTCTATTAATATTTGAAAAAGACTATCCTTTTTAGTTAGAACAGATGTTAAATTTTGCAATATATTTGCCGCATCTCCAATGTTGTTATTAAAAACCTTCGGAATGTTTACTTTTCCAGCTTTGTATACACCTTAGTGCTTCATTTAGTAAATGATAACTTGTTATTTTTCATGGGGAATTTATGTTTGATGGACCTGGTAATGACGGGTAATAAAAACAGTAAGGATTCTTAGTACTCTCTTAAGTGTAGTCATCCAAAGATGGAAGTAAGATCTTTTTAATTTACACACACACACAGACACACACACACACACACACACACACACACACACACACACACCCTACCCAAACCAAACCAAAACCAAAAACCTGAAGGAAAGAAGTCTCTAGGGTAATAAGAATAAAGAACATCATGGAGACAAATCATTCCAAACGGCACTGGGTACAATTTAGAGTGTGCAGGACATCTAATGTTTGTGTCCTGCACTTTGATGTACAGGTACATTGACTAATGAGCAGACAGGTCATGTGAGGTCATATTCAAAGATAAGGCAAAGCGAGGAAGACCTCATGAGTCTCCCGACCAGCCACACGTTGAACTTGACGTTTTAACAGGGGCTCGGCCTGGAGGGCGGGGTCGCTGGCGTATTAAGGAGATTGGGTGGGTCGGTGAAAAGGCTGGTGCCCTCTGGTCTCACTGGACCAGAGTGGCTTGAGGCCACTCCTGCCCTGGAGGTGCTCACAGTGTAGTGCACAAGAAGTTGTGTTAATTTCTGACAGCAATATCTAGACGGGAGAGATACCAAGGTGAAAACTACCTGTGCAGTGAAGGCGGAGAAGGCTTTACAGAAGATCACCTTGGAAGAGGTATTCAGGAGGGTTCCAGCAGACAGAGCAGCCTGCACGAGGTCGCGGGGGAGTGGCTGAGAGCGTGGGCACGTGAGGCCTCGAGTGGCGTGGTGAGGACGGAGATCACAGCCGCGGGTGGACTCGGTGACGAGGCGCTGAGGGCAGAAGAGGGACGACAGACTCTGCTGGCCCAGGGGGGCTGAAACTGTGGGTTCGTGTGGCAGAGACGGTCGCCATCAGACTGACAATCGGGAAAGACTGCGCTCTCGGGAGAAAGATGCATGTACGTCTCCATAGCCTCCGCGTGAAAAGCAAGCGCATCTGAAGATGACGGTGACTGAATAGGAGGAGGGCACGTACAGCTGATTTACACGGTGCACAGGGGCTGACGTTTTTATTTAAAAGAGCTCCAGAATCAGTAGTTTGTATAGGTCAAAGGGGGAGCTATGGGACTCCCCTGGCGGTCCAGTGGTTAGGACTCAGTGCTTCCACTGCAGGGGGCACGGGTTCGATTCCTGGTGGGGGAATGAAAATCCCACAGGCTGCACAGCCTGGCCAAAAAAAAAAAAAAAAAGTAGGAGCTATGATGTGCTGTAAGATACACACCTACTATTCTGGTCCATAATGAGCCTTTGGTTCTTTCTGTTAAGAAATTGAATCACATTTCAGATTCAAATACTGACTGTAGCTTCAGTAGCCACGACTTTGTTACCATACCTTTAAAATGAGAAGGATAATAATAGTACCTTTAAAATGAAAAGGATAGTAATAGTACCTTTAAAATGTAGGGTGGCTTCGAGATTCAATGAAACACTCCGCAGAAAGTGTCACGTCTCAGGTCAAACTGTAAGTACTGAGTACATGTTAAATATTATTATCATTAATTGGCCAAAATTACCACATCAGAAAGAATGCACCAGAGTTGTTTTCTTTTGAAGAAGAGCTATGAGTAGTGCTATGTAGAGTGAGAGATACAGAGAACATATGTTCATGAAAGTAAAAGAGAGAAGGGTCAAGGTTTTTCAAATAATATAATAAAGAAAGGGATGCATTCGTAGGACAATAAGGGCTGATACAGTACATGCTGCACGGGGCATTCTTTTATCTCCTACCTGAATTGACATTTGAAAGTAACAGGGGTGTGTTTCCTGTGGGAAATTTCTGTGTTTCAAAACACAGGAAGTGAAGGTTCATAAATATGAAGGACAAAGAGACTAGGCCACCTTTAAACAGAACCAGTGGAGGGAGAGAAATAATACATTTGCTGTATCTTTCCTGAGGCAAGGGAGACAGTTAAGATCATATTCCATGTTTGCCAGTTTGGGGTTAGAGTCTATGAGGAAAGAGT
>NW_006787829.1:2109326-2115668 GCF_000442215.2 Lipotes vexillifer
GAAAGAGTGAGAACAGAGCAGCTGAAAGTAAGGGGATAGTTCATGGTCCTCAAGATAACTAGTTGGATCTTTTTTGAAACAACTCCATTTTTAAAATCCTCATGCAGTGTCTGCTACTACTCTGCAAATTACACATCTTGTTACTAGTACTTACCTATCCGTCATGATAAAACAGTTCTTTGTTGTTAGACTTGATGGTCCTGCCTTGCATTGTTCAGCAAAATAAGATAAAAATATGCTTTGCAGAATGCCATTTACTTCACACAGAGATAATATGCTTTGTTTCTTCACCATCTATTTATTCTTAAAGTTTAACCTTCTTGCCTTCAGTTCTTTCAAAAAGTAGAGTCATGACTTTTCTTTTGCTACCAGACGTTGGTTGAAGGGTTTTATCTACCGTCCAAATGACGCTTTCAGTTATTGTGGTGAAAATGAAATGTTTTTTCCTATGTGATAAAATTTCCTGGTTCGTGGCTTCTTTTGAAATATTTTAGATATTCTACTTTAGTCATATAAAAGGTCAAGTTTTTTTCTTCTGTGTTTGAAAAACTTTCCCCAGCAGCTTTTCTGGAATGTTTGAATTACTCAAGTTTCTCCAGTATTCTTTCTCACCTTGAGCATCATGGAAGCAGAGAGGCCACAGCCAGTGTTGGGTCAGCCCTTGAGAAATGAAGCGGCAGATTGGCTGAGATAACATCCAGTTCTCATTCGGTGCAGTGGTCGCAGCCTCTCCCGTCAATACATTTACTATGTAAAGTTTCAACCTTTTTGTGTGTTTGACATTTCTCTCCCTGTTGCTCTTTTCTCTCGTTTTGGTTTTGCCAGATCTTCCTGAAGCTACATGATTCCCAAGTCCTCCTTCATCTTTCAATTTCTAGGCCCTGGACAGGCTCTCCACCACCTCCTGCCTCCTCTGATGGCTTCCTGTGTCCAGAGAACGGCGTCCAACTCACTCTCCTGCAGTATCACTACTTTGCCCCAAATATTCCATCTACAAAATTCAGCGTAAGCACACATCCAACATCCCAGGCCATTTTCAAGGTTTGAATCCAGGGCCTCCCGGCAATTATCAAGCTCTTTTGCTCCTTTTCAGAGTGAATCCAAACTACTCATTTTTTTTTTTTCTTTCACTAAACCTTTCGCCTGTGATCTCAAAGCATAGTGAGCAATGGATGAATTATTACGCTGGAACCTCAGTCTTGGATAATTTTCAGTGACATTTTTTTTTTTTTGCCAACAAGTTGTATAAGGAATCAAAGATATGTTTATACGCAAAACTCAGGGCTTACCTGATGTTTTGAATGATGATAGAGAGGTAAAAGCAACAATTTGGGAAAGTGTACTCAAACTATCAAGACAAAATTAGGTAAGAAAACATGTAAGTCCTTCTGTTTTATTTTTAAAAGCCAACAGCTATAGCAGAAGCATATCTTAGAAGCAACACTGTGAATAGAGAGATAAATATAGGTTAAAATACGGGCATAAACTGAGGGAGGGTGGTCTAATCTAGCGGGAGGAGTGATACAGAAAAGCTTAATGGAAGGCTCCGCACCTGACTCCCAAGGCAGAGGCACAGGCAGGGCAGGAGGGGAAGGAAGGGTGGAGCTGAGCGAGGGGCTGACCTCGTGTGTGTGGGGGATGGGAGGACCCAGAGCGAGCTCAGGGACAGGTGGGCAGTGGACCAAAGTTGAAGGTTGGCAAAACCAGGCCCATAACGACTTTGGGGATGCATTCAAGACTTTTAAACTGGGATCTACAGGGCCAGCTTTGTGTTTTACCAAGATTGCTCTGACTCTGTGATAAGGGATGGATGGATAGAAGTGGGCATGAATAGGGAGAGTCAGTATCAGGCTATTGCTACAACCCAGGGCAGTGGGGACGATAAGAACATGCAAGAGTGGGATGCAGGGAAGGGGCAGACTGAAGGCTTTTAGGGAGCATGAGTGACTGAACTTGGAGGTGAGTTAGATGAGAGGAGTAGGCAGGGGGATATTAAGGCTGGCTTCTACTCAGGTAACATGGCATATGGTGATGCATGTACCAAGACAGAGACCATCAGGAGGATACCATGTCACAAAGGTTCAGAAGTTACATGCAGGAAGTAGGACTGCTCTTTTAACATCTCTTAAAGCAAAACTGAGACTATAATGAATGGTCATTAGGGACACATATTGAGTATAAAAATCTTCCCTGGTGTTCTCTTATACACAGATGGCATACACATGGTTCATGCCCTTAGGAGGTTTATACTTCAGTTGATGAACCATTTATTCATTCCAGAAGGTGAAGCTAGATCTCTAGTTCCCCGGGAATGACTCATTACAAAATATTATTTTGTGGTTTGACTTTTGTCTAAAAATCAAGAAAATATACTTTTTGTATTATGCAATGAATCAAACATATGATGACTGTTTCTGGTTGAGATGATAAATGCTTCGAGTCATCGCTTTCTGGAAAACATTTTATTTCATACAGATTAGTCTGACAACCTAAGTTTTTACCTTCTATTTTTAATTTTTTCAGAAGATATATTTCATTTTCAGAGTTGAAATAATATTTGGGGAGAGGGCAAGTGGAGATGGTCAGTGCCATACTAAATTATTCCCTAGGGCTAGCATATTCTTAAATTCTATTATTTAAAATTGGTTTTGGTTTACTTATCATATATGATTTTATAAGTAACTATGCACTAAATTAATCTTTTCCTGAAATCTGCAGTGAAGTTTTTGGTTTTATTTTTGATGTTTCGCAAATAGCTCACAAATCACCGTCTTGGTGGTTATTTCTAGTTGCTTAAGCCACCAGCAATTTATTTATGTGCATCACTTAGATGCCTAATTTAAGCCCATGAGTAAATTATTTTTGCAGCTGAATACTACTGAATCTATTGACAGGCAAAAAGATGCTTTATTCTCCTACCTGTTACTCTACATGGTATACCTGTGAAATGAAATAACATGACTGTGATAAACCTCACCTTGATTGCAACACATTAGGGTATATTAGTAATCACCACTACTGGCTCTGACACATCCTGTGATTAGACTCAGATCCCCCAATTTTACAGCTTTTTGTTTTGTTTTTAAAAGGCAAACCCGTAAATGTGATAAATGTAATTCCAAGATAATGGAGTTAGGAAGCCATCACTGAAGGCAATTTTAGAGGAAAATGGAAAGTGTAAAATGATGACTTTAAAATATTTAAAGTTACAGAAGTAGAAATTAAATTGCAGACTTTGGAGGGAAGTGTGTACTCTGAGGGGAAAATGGAAATCACCCCTAACTTAGAGGAAGAGTTTACAGCAAGACAGAAAAGCCAGGGAGATGGCAAACGCGGGGTTCAGATATAACCATCTCAATTAGTTTCTGCTTTTAAAAAGTGACACGTAGCAATAGGACATACCCATTCATAAGAGGCATATTTATATGAGCTCTTTATGACCTTGTTTCAAACAGTGTGTTTGAGAACTAATGGTAATCTGAAAAAGAATTCTGTTTTTTTTTTTTCTAGTTCGTCTTTGCTTCCAGTGTTTACAAGTTTAATGTAGCTTTTAGATGAATTCTAGTAAGTGGAAAGTCACGGCACAACAGAAGGGAGCCAGGGTCTTTGGTTAGTGACATTAACAGTGGATTCACTTATTAGACTGAAAAATATATCACACAGGCTCTTTGGTCACTTACTAACATGCCTATATGTGTCTATATATTTCCACTTATTCTACTAATAAATTAAAGCAAGTAGCAGTGATTCTAAACCCTATTAGAGCCAATCTTCTCTTTCATAATCAATACTTGATAAATCCCTTTAACTATTTTGAAATCATATTCACAGATAATAAAACCTACCTACACATACCATTTCAAAAGAATAAACGTAATGCTTTAAGTATAATTTCAAGGAGAAGTAACAAGAAATTTATTATAAGTCTACATTTAAACATGTAAGTGTTCAGGCTTTATTATGTGAAAAGACAAAAAGTGGTCAAATGTGTCCACTCCATTTAGAATCACTGTGAACCATGACAACACGTGCCGTTGAAGATGCAATTGCCCTGAGTGGTATATTGTCACCAATGATGCTGTTTTCAAAATGAACAACTCCTGGTGAAGTTTTGATACTTCAAGGTGAAATCCTCCCCCATTTAAACCGACCAGGAATAGAATTCCTAAAACAAGTCAGGATATGCTAAAAGAGTTCAGAAATATTTTGTGGGCTTTTTCTTGTACCAATTTACTTTCAGATGAGTCAGGACCTCTTGCATTATTCATTGTAATTCCTTTGAAGGTTGTTAGGTTTTGCCTCAGAACTCAAAAAACATCGTATTAAATAGAGTAAGTCCTCAACTGATGGTTATTTGTGTGTTAGTTACTTTAGAGCATGAACATTCCTATTTTTGGGGGAGTAACAATGACAGCTGAATGCAACTGAAATGGTTTTGGTTGTCATTCTCAATTAGAAGAAGGGCCAAAAGTCTGTTCTGTCTTGCCCTTCCTTCTTTTTCCAATTTCTTTGAGTAGAAATATTTCTCTAAAAGAGCGATGTATAGGACCTGGCACAAATATTGAACTGTACAGCTCTTCAGTGAGAAAATTGGAGACTGAAAGAGCCATTGCAAGAAATTGCCAATCACAGGTTCAAATCAAAATTGGAAAAGAAATATTTTGCCCTGGGTCCATGGACACGATGAATATATTGATGTAGGATGTACATTGTGAGTTTCATTTCTTGTAGTGGTAATGAACTTGAACTAAGCTCCACTGGTTCTTCCTCTCATTGCCAGTGGCACTAATATGGGGTGGTCAGAAACAGTTCTGGAAGATCTCGTCAAACTCCTCGGAAAGCTCAGCAATGCAGTTGCTCTCAAGACTTCTTAGCACGTGCTCACCTAACACACTAAGGGCCACGGAGCTGTTTGAAATGTGTTGTATGGAATATTTTTGTGGAAAGGTAGGATTTCAGAGCCAGAATAATTCTACTTCCTGATACATTTACAAACCCAACTCTTGGACAGTATTATAAATAATAGACACTTTCGATCATTGCTCTGAAATAACACTAAGAAAATATGATCACCATGAGGCAGCTTTCCAAATTTTGGAATTGTCTCTAATAGCAGTGATGTATTTTCCCCAACTTACTTTGTTTTCTGAAGCTTCATTAGGAGCACTAGGGATTATAGAGAAGGCATGGGATGCCAGTTTTTTCCTCGCACACTTTGATAAGAAGCATCTTCTTTCCTTCCCTCTCCTTCCTACCAGTGGTCTATAACCCTCAGTTCTCTTAGCCTGTCTGAGGTTTCTCCTGTGTCCCTGGGGCCGGTTCTTTGTTTAATGACAAGCATTTGACTAGGACACCTGAGCCATGGGAGAAGCATTCTCTATCCACAGTGCCTCCTTCTG
This sequence comes from Lipotes vexillifer, assembly GCF_000442215.2. NCBI lineage: Eukaryota > Metazoa > Chordata > Mammalia > Artiodactyla > Lipotidae > Lipotes > Lipotes vexillifer. The sequence goes on from NW_006787829.1 coordinate 2,114,726, forward strand.
CTTCTGAGACCTGAGCTGGCAAAGGGACCATAACCACAGAGCAAGACGGGTAGAGGTTTACCAGTTTAGCTCTAAGGTGATCTTTTTTTTTGAATATTTACACTTTAATGCATAAGCATAGATTAATGAAATTCTGAATTTGCTTCTGGCAGTTTTCCATTTTAGAAAATAAAAAATTTTTTGTTTGTTTTCCAGTTGTGGCCAAGCTAGTCCTTCTTCCACTTTGAGAAATGAGAAACTTAAATGGCAAAATAATCTGATCTGTGATCTATGACAATATCAAATCCTTTACACGTCTTCGTCTCAATTAAGGACTTGTTTTGTGGTCAAAATAAAACGTCCTTGGGCTTCCCTGGTGGCGCAGTGCTTGAGAGTCCGCCTGCGGATGCAGGAGGCGCGGGTTCGTGCCCCGTTTCGGGAGGGTCCCACGTGCCGCGGAGCGGCTGGGCCCGTGGGCCATGGCCGCTGGGCCTGCGCGTCCGGAAAAAAAAAAAAAAAAAAAAATAAAACGTCCTTATGTTCCTTTTTCTTTCTGTGATATCCTTGATATTCTCCAGATCTCTCTCTCTCTCATTTCTCCACTGCTTTTGAAAAGGTCATGAGGTGGAGGCTGGGAAGATGACTCTATGGGTTCAGGTAAGATGTTGGTGGTGAAGCTGGGCCAACCGTAAAGGCACATCTGCAGAGGCAGCGTGTACCACCTGCTGTGTGAGGGGTCTTTGCTCATCAGATGTGATCTTTTCTACTGCTTCTCCTCTTAAGAAGCAGAGTGTCACTGAAGCCTGGGAGTACCTTATTCTAGCTATAAGAAGCCAGTGAATGTGACTCATTGTTGAGATTGGTTTCTGAGATGCTCTCCATCTCCTAGCCTCTTCTAGGGCTGTATGTGGTGACTTGGAAATATATTGCATTTATTACGAGTGGTAAGTTCAAATCCTGCCTC
>NW_006787829.1:2115678-2163195 GCF_000442215.2 Lipotes vexillifer
ACTTTTCTGGCCTTAGTTTCATCATCTATAAGATGATGCTAATAATAAGGTATGTATATACCTTATTGGATTATTGTAAACACTAAAATGAAATACTGTATAAAAAGCATTTAGCATAGTGACAAGAAAATAAGTACTCTAGAAAGTATGGCTATTATTATTATTATTATTAGCTCAGATCCAGAGATTACATTATTATCATCCTTCTTGACAGGGATCAGGAAACATAGCCGAAATGCTCAGCAAATCAGGGTGACACTTGTAGCTCCAGTGGGGAGGATTTTTTATCCCAAATTTTAAACAATTTTATACTCTAGGTATCTCAGTTTCAAAATTTATAGAGTTTTATTTACCCTTTCTCCAGACTAAGAAAGAAAGAAACAAAGAGACAGTATAGAATGGGCACCGTTTTAAAAATAGGCAGTTATGTCACATCATGGTAACACCTCTGACTTTTTGGGGTCTGCTTGGTTTGCACAATATCCTTCCCATAACAGGGCTTTTTGGCCATTTTATGTTGAAATGAAGAAGCTCAAAAAACACTTTGAATAAAAGTATAAGGAAATGAAGAATTTACGGCATTTCAACTGAACAAAAATTTAAGTTCACAGCTAAGAAATATGATTAAGATATATTATCTTAATTAACGTACTGGGCAAAAATTATTTGTTCAGTATATTCCTGAATAATTTCTATTTTATTTTGAGAAAAGAATAAAAGACACAGAATTTTTAAAATGTATGCCAAAGTAGTTACCTCTTTATCTTGATATAGTGATTTGGAAATAAATGAAAAACCAGACTGAACAGTATGAGGAGTAGGTGAGGAAGGCGTGAAGAGCAGATGCCCAGGAAGAGATGGATCTGAGGCTCGTGGCTGCACTTCAAGTGGCAGTGGGTGATTTCCCAAACCTGGGTGGATGTCCTCATCTGTGATATTGGAGACTCAGTGACTTGAAGGAATAGGTGCGATCATGACTGGTGGGCTGGGCTGACAGCTCCGCCTCTCTCTACAAGCACTGATTTTAAGGCTGTCCTGGCACTGGGTTGGGAGAGACTCTTATTTAGAGGTTATTTCCAATTTGTTTTGATCCCAGCTTCCAAAAAGGGCAGGCTCTAGCACATGGTGAGCTAGTTGGCTTCTAATAACTCATTATTTTAGTTGGCTAAATGTCAGTATTTGGGGAAAAGATACTGGAGCTCAGCTGGTTTCACTAATCTGCTCTGTCCTGCAGAGCCCAAACCTATCTCACTGAAGCTCTCTCTGAATTTTGACATTTATTACTTACTTTAAAAAAATAGGTCTAGCCCATCCTTCTCAATGTGGTCATGTCTCAGAAGAAACAGAGAAACTTGTATTCTTAGTTAACAAAATGTTGGGCAGTTTTATTTTATTTTTTTAATTTTTATTTTTTATCGGGGTATAGTTGATTTACAATGTTGTGTTAGTTTCAGGTGTACAGCAAAGTGATTCAGTTATACATACACATATATCCATTCTTTTTCAGATTCTTTCCCCATTTAGGTTATTACAGAATATTGAGTAGAGTTCCCTGTGCTATATAGTAGGTCCTTTTAATATAACATTGCTTTGTGTATACCAGCTTGTTGTGCTGACTCACTTCACCAACACCCAGTTTATTTCTGTCTATGGGTCCACCCGTATCTCGTCATCATGCCTCTTTCTGAACCCCCTGAAGTGCAGCCCCAGTGCTCCCACTGTATTTACTCAGTTTTCCTTGTGTCACTCTAGATGATATTGGAAAAATATTCCTCTGCTCCACCATCAGTCTTGTCTCCCTTTCCTCTTCTAGGTTCCCAAATCCCACCCCTCTCTTTCTAATAAACTTTGATTTTGGAGTATTTGTGGTTTACAGGAAGGTTGCAGAGATAGTCCAGAGAGTTCCCACATGCTGCTTACCCAGTTTCTCCTTGCTAGCATCTCACATTACCGTGATATATTTGTTAAAAGAAAGAAAATGAAATTAGTGTATTACTCTTAGCAACGCTCCAGATTTTACTGGGGTTTCCTCACTTTTACATCAAAGTCCTCCTCCTGTTCCAGGGTCCAATCCAGGGCACCATACTGCATTTAGCCGTCACGTCTCCCCAGCCTACTCTGCTGGGCAATTTCTGTCTCTCCTTGGTTTTCATGACCTTGACAGTCTTGAGGAGTACTAGCCACGTATCCTGCAGAGTGTCCCCCATTTGGGCTTTGATGTTTTTCTCATAATTATCCTGGGGTTTGGGGATCTTGGAAAGAATACACAGAGGTGAGGTGCCCTTCGCATTAGGTCATATCAGGGGTATCTGATATCCACACACCACTGGGAATGTCACCCCCACCCCTTGGCTAAGGTGTGTTTGCCACGTTTCTCCACCAAAAAGTTGCTCTTCTCTCTTTCTATGTTCTAGTCTTTGGACATGAGTCACCAAGGTTAGCCCACCTTCAAAAGGGCTCCCCTTCCTGTGAAAATAATTCCTTACACAACTCACCAAAATGATCAAAACAATATTTACAGAGGTTTTAGAGCATGAAAACTACATAAATAAGAGAGCTCAAGATCCCATTCTCCTGTTTCATCTTTCCATTCCCTGTTCAATTCTTATTCATTGGCACACATATTTTATAATTTTCAGCAAAGTGCAGATGGCATTAGTACACTTTTTCTCTTTACATTATATCATAAACATTCCAACATGGATGCACTGACATCTTTATTTTTTATAACCCACTTAGCCTTATTATGTCGCTGGATATTTAGACTATTTCCAATACCCACTATTTTTTTTAACATCTTTATTGGAGTATAATTGCTTTACAATGTTGTGTTAATTTCTGCTGAATAACAAAGTGAATCAGCTATACGTGTACATATATCCCCATATCTCCTCCCTTTTGCGTCTCCCTCCCACCCTCCCTATCCCACGCCTCTAGGTGGTCACAAAGCACCGAGCTGATCTCGCCGTGTGATGCAGCTGTTTCCCACTAGCTACCTATTTTACATTTGGTAGGGTATATATGTCCATGCCACTCCCTCACTTCGTCCCAGATACTCCTTCCCCCCCCCGTGTCCTCAAGTCCATTCTCTACGTCTGCGTCTTTATTTCTGTCATGCCTCTAGGTTCATCAGAACGATTTTTTTTTTTTTTTTTAGATTCCATATATATATATGTTAGCATACGGTATTTGTTTTTCTCTTTCTGACTTACTTCACTATGTATGACAGACTCTAGGTCCATCCACCTCACTACAAATAACTCAGTTTTGTTTCTTTTTATGGCTGAGTAATATTCCATTGTATATATGTGCCACATCTTCTTTCTCCATTCATCTGTCGATGGACACTTAGGTTGCTTCCATGTTCTGGCTATTGTAAATAGAACTGCAATGAGCATTGTGGTACATGAGTCTTTTTGAATCATGTTTTCTCAGGGTATATGCCCAGTAGTGGGATTGCTGGGTCATATTTAGTTTTTTAAGGAACTTCCATACTGTTCTCCACAGTGGCTGTATCAATTTACATTCACACCAACAGTGCAAGAGGGTTTCCCTTTTCTCCATACCCTCTGCAGCATTTATTGTTTCTAGATTTTTTGATGATGGCCATTTTGACTGGTGTGAGATGATACCTCATTGTAGTTTTGATTTGCATTTCTCTAATGATTAGTGGTATTGAGCATCCTTTCATGTGTTTGTTGGCAATCTGTATATCTTCTTCGGAGAAATGTCTATTTAGACCTTCTGCCCATTTTTGGATTGGGTTGTTTGTTTTTTTGATATTGAGCTGCATGAGCTGCTTATATATTTTGGAGATTAATCCTTTGTCAGGTGCTTCATTTGCAAATAGTTTCTCCCATTCTGAGCGTTGCCTTTTCGTCTTGTTTATGGTTTTCTTTGCTGTGCAAAAGCTTTTAAGTTTCATTAGGTCCCATTTGTTTATTTTTGTTTTATTTCCATTTCTGTAGGGGGTGGGTCAAAAAGGATCTTTCTGTGATTTATGTCAAAGTGTGTTCTTCCTATGTTTTCCTCTAAGAGTTTTATAGTGTCTGGCCTTACATTTAGGTCTTTAATCCATTTTGAGTTTATTTTTGTGTATGGTATTAGAAAGTGTTCTAATTTCATTCTTTTACATATAGCTTTCCAGTTTTCCCAGAACCACTTATTGAAGAGGCTGTCTTTTCTCCATTGTATATTCTTGCCTCCTTTATCAAAGATAAGGTGACCATATGTGTGTGGGTTTATCTCTGGGCTTTCTATCCTGTACCATTTATCTATATTTCTGTTTTTGTGCCAGTACCATACTGTCTTGATTACTGTAGCTTTAGCACAGTCTGATGTCAGGGAACCTGATTCCTCCAGCTCCACTTTTCTTACTCAAGATTGCTTTGGCTATTCGGGGTCTTTTTTCCACACAAATTGTGAAATTTTTTGTTCTAGTTCTGTGAAAAATGCCATTGGTAGTTTGTTGTGGATTGCATTGAATCTCTAGATTGCTTAGGGTAGTATAGTCATTTTCACAATTCTGATTCTTCTGGTCCAAGGACATGGTATATCTCTCCATCTGTTTGTATCATCTTTAATTTCTTTCATCAGTGTCTTATAGTTTTCTGCATACAGGTCTTTTGTCTCCCTAGGTAGGTTTATTCCTAGGTATTTATTCTTTTTGTTGCAATGGTAAATGGAAGTGTTTCCTTAATTTCTCTTTCATATTTTTCATCATTAATGTATAGGAATGCAAGAGATTTCTGTGCCTTAATTTTGTATCCTGCTACTTTACCAAATTCATTGATTAGCTCTACTGGTTTTCTGGTAGCATCTTTAGGATTCTCTATGTATAGTATCATGTCATCTGCAAACAGTGACAGCTTTACTTCTTCTTTTCCGATTTCGATTCCTTTTATTTCTTTTTCTTCTCTGATTGCTGTTGCTAAAACTTGCAAAACTATGTTGAATAAGAGTGGTGAGAGTGGGCAACCTTGTCTTGTTCCTGATCTTAGAGGAAATGGTTTCTTTTTTTCACCATTGACAACGATGTTGGCTGTGGGTTTGTCATATATGGCCTTTATTATGTTGAGGTAAGTTCCCTCTAGGCCTACTTTCTGGAGGGTTTTTATCATAAATGGGTGTTGAATTTTGTCAAAAGCTTTTTCTACATCTAGAGATGATCATATGGTTTTTCTCCTTCAGTTTGTTACTATGGTGTATCACATTGATTGATTTGTGTATGTTGAAGAATTCTTGCATTCCTGGGATCAACCCTACTTTATCATGGTGTATGATACTTTTACTGTTCTGTTGGATTCTGTTTACTAATATTTTGTTCAGGATTTTTGCATCTATGTTCATCAGTGATATTGGCCTGTAGTATTCTTTCTTTATGAATCTTTGTCTGGTTTTGGTGTCAGGGTGATGGTGGCCTTGTAGAATGAGTTTGGGAGTGTTCCTCCCTTTGCTGTATTTTGGAAGAATTTGAGAAGGATAGGTTTTAAATCTTCTCTAATTGTTTGATAGAATTTGCCTGTGAAGCCATCTGGTCCTGGGCTTTTGCTTTTTAGAAGTTTTTTAATCACATTCTCAATTTCTGTGCTTGTGATTGGTCTGTTTATGTTTTCTATTTCTTCCTGGTTCAGTCTCAGAAGTTTGTGCTTTTCTAAGAATTTGTCCATTTCTTCCAGGTTGTCCATTTTATTGGCATGGAGTGGCTTTTAGTAATCTCTCAAGATCCTTTGTATTTCTGCAGTGTCAGTTGTTACTTCTCCTTTTTCATTTCTAATCTTATTGATTTGAGTCTTCTCTCTTTTTTTCTTGATGAGTCTGGCTAATGGTTTATCAATTTTGTTTATCTTCTCAAAGAACCAGCTTTTAGTTTTATTGACCTCTGCTATTGTTTCCTTCATTTCTTTTTCATTTAGTTCTGATCTGGTCTTTATGATCTCTTTCCTTCTGCTAACTTTGGGGGGTTTTTTTGGTTCCGCTTTCTCTAACTGCTTTAGGTGTAAGGTTATGTTCTTTATTTGAGATGTTCCTTGTTTCTTGAGGTAGGATTGTATTGCTATAAACTTCGCTCTTAGAACTGCTTTTGCTGCATCCCATAGGTTGCACTGAAACCATAGGTTTTGGGTAGTCGTGTTTTCATTGTCATTTGTTTGTAGGTATTTTTTGATTTCCTCTTTGATTTCTTCCGTGATCTCTTGGTTATTAAGTAGTGTATTGTTTAGCCTCCATGTGTTTGTATTTTTTACAGATTTTTTTTCCTGTAATTGATATCTAGTCTCATAGTGATGTGGTCATAAAAGATACTTGATATGACTTCAATTTTCTAAAATTTACCAAGGCTTGATTTGTGACCCAAGATATGATCTATCCTGGAGAATGTTCCATGAGCATTTGAGAAGAAAGTGTATTCTGTTGTTTTTGGATGGAATGTCCTATAAATATCAATTAAGTCCATCTTGTTTAATGTATCATTTAAAGCTTGTGTTTCCTTATTTATTTTCATTTTGGATGATCTGTCCATTGGTGAAAGTGGGGTGTTAAAGTCCCCTAGTATGATTGTGTTACTGTCAATTTCCCCTTTTATGGCTGTTAGCATTTACCTTATGTATTGAGGTGCTCCTGTGTCGGGTGCATAAATATTTACAGTTGTTATATCTTCTTCTTGGATTGATCCTTTGATCATTATGTGTGTCCGTCTTTGTCTCTTATGATAGTCTTTGTTTTAAAGTCTATTTTGTCTGATATGAGAATTGCTACTCCAACTTTCTTTTGATTTCCATTTGCATGGGATACCTTTTTCCATTCCCTCACTTTCAGTCTGTATGTGTCCCTAGGTCTGAAGTGGGTCTCTTATAGGCAGCATATATATATAGGTCTTGTTTTTGTATCCATTCAGCCAGTCTGTGACTTTTGGTTGGAGCATTTAATCCATTTACATTTGAGGTAGTTATTGATATATATGTTCCTATTACCATTTTCTTAATTGTTTTGGGTTTTTTATTGTAGGTCTTTTCCTTCTCTTGTGTTTCCTGCCTAGAGAAGTTCCTTTAGCATTTGCTGTAAAGCTGGTTGGGTGGTGTTGAATTCTCTTAGCTTTTACTTTTCTGTAAAGGTTTTAATTTCTCTTTCAAATCTGAATGAGATCCTTGCTGGGTAGAGTAATCTTGGTTGTAGGTTTTTCCCTTTCATCACTTTAAATATGTCCTGCCACTCCCTTCTGGCTTGCAGAGTTTCTGCTGAAAGGTCAGCTGTTAACCTTATGGGGATTCCCTTGTATGTTATTTGTTGTTTTTCCCTTGCTACTTTTAATATGTTTTCTTTGTATTTAATTTTTGATTGTTTGATTAATATTTGTCTTGGCATGTTTCTCCTTGGATTTATCTGTATGGGTCTCTCTGTGCTTCCTGGACTTGATTGACTATTTCCTTTCCCGTATTAAGGAAGTTTTCAACTATAATGTCTTCAAATATTTTCTCAGTCCCTTTCTTTTTCTCTTCTTCTTCTGGGACCTCGTATAATTTGAATGTTGGTGTGTTTAATGTTGTCCCAGAGGTCTCTGAGACTGTCCTTAATTCTTTTCATTCTTTTCTCTTTATTCTGCTCTGTGGTAGCTGTTTCCACTCTTTTATCTTCCAGGTCACTTATCTGTTTTTCTCCATCAGTTATTCTACTATTGATTCCTTCTGGAGAATTTTTAATTTCATTTATTGTGTTGTTCATCATTGTTTGTTTGCTCTTTAGTTCTTCTAGGTCCTTGTTAAACTTTTCTTGTATTTTCTCCATTCTATTTCCATGATTTTGGATCATCTTTACCATCATTACTCTGAATTCTTTTTCAGGTAGACTGCCTATTTCCTCTTCATTTGTTTGGTCTGGTGGGTTTTTACCTTGCTCCTTCATCTGCTGTGTGTTTCTCTGTCTTCTCATTTTGCTTAACTTAACTGTGTTTGGGGTCTCCTTTTCGCAGGCTTCAGGTTCATATTTCCTGTTGTTTTTGGTGTCTGCCCCCAGTGGGTAAGGTTGGTTCAGTTGGTTGTGTAGGCTTCCTGGTGGAGGGGACAGGTGTCTGTGTTCTGGTGGGTGGGGCTGGGTCTTGTTTTTCTGCTGGGCAGGGCTGTGTCTGGTGGGGCAATGCTTTTTAAAATAGGACACCAAAAGCACCAGCTGGCTAGCAGTTTGGTGCTGGTTGTTGGTTGGACTCCTCAGTTCATGTACATATAAGCCTCTGCTAAGGCTGCTTGAATGTCCTCGTGACATGGCATCCGAATTCCTCTCTAAGCCTTGGGAGACCAAGGTAATGAAACAGGGAGAGTGCACAAGCACAGCAGCAGCCCTTTAGGAAGACCCCAGTATTTTAACTAATGCTTGATAGCCATCTTCATACATACACTTCTTTTAAAAGATTACTGTTTCCTAGGATTGATTTGTATACATTTTCTCTGACTTAGAAAGAACAGAAATTGAATGCTGAATACATATATTATTATCTCCTTTTACTACTAAACTTATCTTTTATATACATCCCAAATTCCCTTTTAAATCCCAAATAAATGACATGGGAACTCCTTGTTTCCCTCATGCTACCAGTTCTCTCTGTCTCTTTCCTGGCTTCTTGCTTTTCTGGACAGATCTGGTGACTATAGCCACACTCACACTGTCTTTTCAATATTGTTAAGTCTTTAATTGTGGCTTGAATGACATAATTTCAGCCTCTCCTACCTTAGAGGGTTGTGAGGAATACTGTTGCTCTTGCTGTGGTTGGAAAAGCACCTGCAGCCCTTTGGAGAGAAGGTATTAAAGCGGTAAATACTGTGGCGCTGCTTGGTCTCAGTGATGTGCCAGGAGGCACGGCTCCTGTGTGTTCTTCCACTTGGCAAATCTGGGAATGAAGAGCCAAACTCATGGAGGACCTGGACTGGAAGATATTACCTTAGGTTCCTAGGATCTTCTGCTAAATTTATAATTTGTTGCCATCCTCAGAGATGATTTCACACCCATTTATTCCACAGCATTTATTGAGCAAGTTCACGTGCCTGGCATTGTACTGAGTGGGTGTGTCGAAGACACACTGGCTAAGGCCTTGATGGTTTCATAGGGCAGGGCAAAAGAACAACAAATAAAAGACAGCACAATAGCAGGTAGAGAAGTAAAACAGAGGAGTGTGGTTTGTCTATCTTATGATGATCCTCCAAGAAGCTCGTGTCACTGTTGAGTTTTTCAGGGTAAATAGTGATTTTCCTCAAATGGGTGGAAGGAGTGTATTAAGCCATTTCAGGAGACAAGGTAGCTGGTGCGAGATCAGTAAAGTGAATGCTGTTCTTGGGGGAAACTAGAGAGTTTGACAGATTCTAGCAGGAGATGAAACTGGAGATAAGGGCAGAGGGAAAATCATAAAAGATTTTGCTAGAGAATATGTTTTTGTCCTATAGTAGCAACAGAAAACATCTGAACCTTTCAAAGCAGAGACGTGGCATAATTTGCATTTTTAGCTATTGCACAGATTTCTCCAAGAACATGCTTAACTGCTACTGATGAAGTAAATGAATTAGCAAGTGTTTATTGATCATGATATATGTGTAAGATATTATGTGAGGTGTTTCCAGAGATTAAAATAAGTACAATTCATGGTGCAACTATGTTGAAAACTCTTGGAACCTGGTGGAGAAACAAGCAACAAACAAATATTCGAAAGATGATTTTTGCTTCCAAGGAACTCAGCCTAACTGAGAAAAGCAAGGTATATCCACAAAAACAGGAAACACAGCAGTTTCTATTTTTCACGTGTAGTAATTTGTTACTAGTTAAATAGATGTGTGGAGTGAGAGTGGAAGCCGTTGGACTCCGTGGTGGAGAGGTTGCTGTGGGGAGCGGTGAGCAGGCCCTTTGAAAGGGATAAGACGAGCTGGGCCGTGAAGGGGTGATGGAATCAAACAGTGAAACAGTTTTCATCAGCTCGCCATGCTCCTGAAGAAGTCTTTTCGGTGCCCTCCTCCCCTCACCCTGGTATAAGCTCAAATTCTAGGCTCCAAGTAAAATTTTGTAAAGTTCTGAAACGTGCGGGCCTCTGTGCAACCCCTGAGGAGGACGGTGAGTGTGAAAGAGACCTGTTAGGAAGTGTTCCCAGGGAGAACACCCAGGGGTTGGTGTGCCCCCAAAGGGCAGAGGGGTCCCAGGGGATCTGCATGGAGTGCTGAAATCACGTGCCAGTGTCCATGTCAACCACCGCCCCTTCTCAAGTTTATAGAGCTCCCTGCATTGCAGGGGCTGTTCGGAACTCATTGCTTGGAGAGACCCAAGCAAGCGACCAGATCTTTCAATTCTCCCCCTTCATCAGTTGCCTTTATCCCTTATGGAGGACACAAATGTCTGAAAGTCTAAGCTCTCCTAGAAACCCTAGCCTTTCTCAGGGATGGCCAGATACAGCATGCGATATTTTTCCTGAGTAAAATAGGCTTATATTCAGATTTTCAAAAGAGAGCTGCAAGAGTAAATTTTCAGCTTGCTTTTCTTTAAATGCTGTTGCTATTATTAACTGGAGATTTTTGCAATGCCAAGGGAGACGAGAGGGCAGCAAGTTCCTCTTTCCTTATTTAAAATGTCTTCTGTTTCATAGATCAAGTCTTCTGGCTGTGGAATTTTGCAGAAATTGCTTCCAATTTCTCAGAGAAATTCTAATTGGATAGGAATCACGTTGGCAAAAACTGTGAACTCCCAATTTTCTGAGCAGTGTGTTTTAAAACTTAGTTTTGCAATTCAGTTAATTTTATTACATCTTTTCTTTCTGTGGCAGTTGAAGTAGGTGAGCCCTCAAACACGTGTTTATGTGATGTGTGTGTGATGGATTGTGGGGATGTGCATGTGTCATTTCTTCTTTCCCCCCTTTTAACATTATATCAATCGCTCCTTAGCCATTTTTCATGTGTCATTCATCAGAAATCCTTTTTATTTGTTCTCCACAAAAACAACTGGAAATATTAAAGAAATGTAATGAAGGAGATGCTAAAATAAATACTGTAAATAGTGATGTGCCAGAAAATGTGCAATGAGGAAGGAAATTGAACCTGGGGTAGATGCTCTAAATGCATGAAGCTTAGTTAATCAGGCATCTTCCCTTTCACGTCCTCAGCAGATTGTCTTAGGGCAAATAACTTTGCATTTGGTCAAAGAAACTTTGACACATCTTGGTGAGTCCAGAATCAGCCTACAGAATGGCTTTTAGTTGGCCGGAAACCAAAATCACACCTTTCCATCCCAGGGTTTCTGCGGACACAGAGCTTCAACGGGCAATTTCCAGAGGCTCTGCTTGTGCAGTGACCTGGTTATGTGTTTCTCCACCCACTCAGAACTGTACCTTATTTGTCTTTTCTTTTAATCGAAGTATAGTTGATTTATAATGTTGTGTTAGTTTCAGGTGTACAGCAAAGTGATTCAGTTATACATATATATCGATATATATTATTTTTCAGATTTTTTTCCATTATAGGTTATTACAGGATATTGAATATAATTTCCTGTGCTGTACAGTAGGTCCTTGTTGTTTATTTATTTTATGCATAGTGTGTATCTGTTAATCCCAAACTTCTAATTTATCCCTCCCCCTTTCCTTTTCCCTTTTGGTAACCATAAGTTTGTTTTCTATGTCTGTGATCTGTTTCTGTTTTGTAAAATAAGTTCATTTGTATCATATTTTTAGATTCTACATATAAGTGATTTCATGTGATTTTTGTCTTTGTCTGATTTACTTATGTATGTCACTTAGTATGATAATCTCTAGATCCATCCATGTTGCTGCAAATGGTAATATTTCATTCTTTTTTATGGCTGAGCTATATATATGTGTGTATATATACACATACATACATATACCACATCTTCTTTATCCATTCATCTGTCGATGGACACTTAGGTTGCTTCCATGTCTTGGCTATTGTAAATAGTGCTGCTATAAACATTGGGGGTGCAGGTGTCTTTTTGAATTAGAGTTTTCATCTTTTCCAGATATTTTCCCAGGAGTGGGAGTGCTGGATCATAGGGCAGCTCTATTTTTAGATTTTTAAGGAACCTCCATGCTCTTCTCCACAGTGACTGAACCAATTTACATTCCCACCAACAGTGCAGGAGGGTTCCCTTTTCTTCACACCCTCGCCAGCATTTGTTGTTTGTAGACTTTCTGATGATGGCCATTCTGACTGGTGTGAGGTGATACCTCATTGTAGTTTTGATTTACATTTCTCTAATGATTAGTGATGCTGAGTATCTTTTCATGTGCCTGTTGGCCATCTGCATGTCTTCGTTGGAGAAAGGTCTATTTAGATCTTCTGCCCATTTTTCGACTGGGTTGTTTTTTTGATATTGAGTTGTATGAGCTCTTTGTATATTTTGGAAATTAAGCCCTTGTTGGTCGCATCATTTGCAAATATTTTCTCCCATTCCACAGGTTGTCTTTTCATTTTGTTTATGGTTTCCTTTGCTGCACAAAAGCTTATAAGTTTGATTAGGTCCCATTTGTTTATTTTTGCTTTTATTTCTTTTGCCTTGTGAGACTGACCTAAGAAAACACTGGTAAGATTTATATCGGAGTATGTTTTGCCTATATTCTCTTCTAGGAGTTTTACAGTGTCGTGTCTTATGTCTAAGTCTTTAAGCCATTTTCAGTTTATTTTTGTGCATGGTGTGAGGGAACCTTCTAACATCATCGATTTATGTGTGGCTTATTTATCTTTATGTGAATAGTCAGTAATCTTTGTTGAATGAATGAATGACAAAATAGGTAAAATACCATTGCCTCCCACTTGTTTTTTTTGTTTGTTTGTTTGTTTCGGTACACGGGCCTCTCACTGTTGTGGCCTCTCCCGTTGCGGAGCACAGGCTCCGGACGCGCAGGCTCAGCGGCCATGGCTCACGGGCCCAGCCGCTCCGCGGCATGTGGGATCTTCCCGGACCGGGGCACAAACCCGTGTCCCCTGCATCGGCAGGCGGACTCTCAACCACTGTGCCACCAGGGAAGCCCATTGCCTCCCATTTGTAATCTGTCTCCCTGCTTATGTCTCCACCCACCCCTTCCCTGCACTCACAGGTGCACCCTCTCTGCTGCCCTTTGCCCCCCCGGGAGCATCATGGCCTGTGCCAGGCTGGCTCCTACCTCTTCTCAGTGTCCTTTGCTACAGCCTGTCTGTTCCAGACCACTCACCTGCTTTCCTTCCACTCAGAAAGCAATCTAATGGACGATTTCACACGGTGTGTTAGCGCCTGCCAAGAGCTGAGGTTGTTACGTGCATTTTAACAAGGACAAGTAAAGAAACTGATTTCTAATTATAGGGTTTAAGGCATCATAAAATAAGATATTTAGAAAGAAGGGCTTCCTGGGAGCCTATTTTGCATCTGTGAAATCTAGCCCAGTTGCAGGGTGGAGAGGAAAACTCTGAGTATCACATGTAGATCCTTCCCAGAGATGAGGGCCAGGGAGGCTCCATAAACCCCTGCCCCGGGGTCGGGGGGACTCCCTTCTGTGCTGTCAGCCAGCTGGGAGACTCACCTCTGATGGCTGGTCTGAGGATTAAATGTGTTAGCACATGTCATGCATTTAGTGTGGGCACATAATAAGGGCTCATTCAAGGTTTATTATTTTGCTTTTAAAATATGTTAAAAATGTTTAAAGTATCTGAGACCAAATGCTTTAATGTAGTCTAGACAATTCACTAACGTGACATATTCTCTATTAGGGGATGATTAGGGTTAGTGTTAATCTCTGATTCTTTTTCTGTGAAACTCTGCCATGCAGAAACTCTACATTAAATTTCCAAATCTGGGAGGTCAATTGCTAACATTTTAGCAGAAAACAAGCCAATACTCCTGGGAAGTATTGCCATCTATTGGTTTTATAATACCTTAGGACTAGACTGTTTAAAATTCTTATATCCCATGAGTCATTTCTTTTTCTAGTCAGGAGAAATTGCAGAGTTGCCCCAAATTTAAACATTTTCAACAAACCTTGTGCTACTGACTTAAATAAAAAGCATCGGGGCTTCCCTGGTGGCGCGGTGGTTGGGAGTCTGCCTGCCGATGCAGGGGACGCGGGTTCGTGCCCCGGTCCGGGAGGATCCCGCGTGCCGCGGAGCGGCTGGGCCCGTGGGCCATTGCCGCTGGGCCTGCGCGTCCGAAGCCTGTGCTCCGCGATGGGAGAGGCCGCAGCGGTGAGAGGCCCGCGTACCGCAAAAAAAAAAAAAAAAAAAAAAAAAAAAAAAAACCCGTGGTCATGACAGAGAGATTGCAGTGTTGTTCTTTCAACAATTAAAACCCATGAGGGTTAATTGGGAGATTGGGATTGACATATACACACTATTATATATAAACTAGATAACTAAGAACCTGCTGTATAGCACAGGGAATTCTACTAAGTACTCTGTAATGGCCTCTGTGGGAAAAGACTAAAAAAAAAAAAAAGAGTGGACATATGTATATGTATAACTGATTCACTTTGCTATATACCTGAAACAACACAACATTGCAAGTCAACTATACTCCAGTTTAAAAAAAAAAAAAAAGCCATGAGGAAAATTTACAGTGTGAGAGGGCATGGTCACCCTTCCCACAGACCTCCTGGAGCATCTAGGAGCTCCGTGAGACATCTGGGGGCAGCCTCGCTCTGGACTGGGTGCTACAGCCACAGCAGCTGCGTTGAATCACAGGGGATTTTAATCACAAGTCCTTCCAGGCTGAGTTGCAAGCCTTTTACTCTTCGATGCCCAGAGTGGGTCATCGCAGTTTGGACATGATGCAAACCTTGCCTTACTATGTATTTTTTGGACCGAATCTCTGACTTGCCATCCAGGACACACCTGCCTGATTCTAGTTACTTCTTCTGTTTAAACAAATGGGCTCGCTGGGCCTGCCTCCATGATGACTTTGTTGGCCTGTGTTTTTATCTCTTGATGCAGCTCTCATTCTTCCCACTTTATCTGTGCTTTTCCATCAAGCACTCTATTAGCTTATTTTTCTCTTGTTTGGCTCCTTTACCTCTTATCTGCACTTTAGATGAAAGACACAAAACACATGGGGAGAGGAGTTGTGAAGACTCTGCCCATGTCCCTAACCCGACGGCCTTGCTGCTTCTGGTCAGTTCTGGCAAGATCCAGATTGAACCGGAAATTCAGCCAGTGAAGTCCTCACCCCCAGCATTAGTCTGCTAGGGCTTCTAGAACAAGATAACCGGCTGGGTGGCTTAGACAACAGCAATGTATTGTCTTGCAGCTCTGGAGGTTGGATGCCTGAGATGAAGGTGTCGCAGGATTGGTCCCTCCTGAGGCCGGGAGGGAGAATCTGTTCCATCCTCTCTCCCAGCTTCTGGTGGTTTCTGGCAATCCTTGGCATCCCTTGGCTTGTGAACACATCACCCTGATCTCTGCCTTCATCTTCACACAGCATGCTCCCTGTGTGCAAGTCTGTGTCTCAATTTCCATCTTTTATAAGGATACCAGTCCTGTTGGATGAGGGCCCATCTTACTTCAGCACGACCTCATCTTAACCAATTACATCTTCAACAGCCTGTTTCCAATAAGGTCACATTCCGAGGTGCTGGAGCTTAGGGCTTCAACTTAGGAATCTTGGGGGTTACAATTCAGCCCACAACACCTGCAAACATCACCTGGGAGGATTCCAGCTTTTTGGAGAAATGCCGTCACTGCTTTCTACATTTGAAATGGTGACTTCACAGGAGTCTGTGGGGTGGTCGGAGTGTGTAGTCCATACAGCTCACTGTGGGTGCTCTATTTCTGTTCTGCTTGAAGCTGCTCGACACCTCAGTTCTGTGTCACTCTGTGCCTGTCGCAGGCGGAGCTGGGTGGAGGCAAAGTCATACGCGGCAATTCGACCTTCGAGTCTGTGTTCCTCCTTCCACCCGCAGCTTCCTCCCTACGCTGCCTGTGCCCTTTGAGCCCCACAAGGGCCACTGCTCTTCTTTCTGAACCTTGCTGCCTGCTTGTGATCAGGAATTTGTGTTTCTATTTCTTTTGCTTGCCTTTTTTCCCTTTAATGAATTGATTTAGTATTGAGGTATAATTGACATAGAACATTGTTATCTTCAGGTGTACAGCATAATGATTTGATATTTGTATACATTGCAAAATGGTCACCACAGTAAATCTAGTTCACATCCGTCACCCTATGTATATAGTTACAGAATTTTAAATTTTCTTGTGCTGAAAAATTTTAAGATCTACTCTCTTAGCAATTGCTTGCTATTTTTGAGAGCTCTATCTCAGGTCACTTTAGAATACTTCCACAGTCCCATGCAGCCAACATTTTATTTTGCATTTGTAGGCAACACCTTATATTAACGAGTTTTTAGAAAAGTTCTCAACTGAGCACATACATAGTCTAGGCACAGCTGGGAGTATGCAAAGCTACTGCTCTGATCACTTCTCATTAGCTGGTGTAAAAGCAGTGCTCCTGCAGAAAGCTTCAGGCAACTCTGGCTGTTTAATTTTTAGCCTGTTTTAAACATCAGAAGACGAAGGTATTGTCTCAGGCTTTACCCTGGGGAGACGTATCACTGAGCAGGGGCTTTTGACTTGGTCTTCCTCCGGAGAGCAGGTGGGATGACCAGGGATGGGGAGTGGAGTGGGGGGGAGCAGTGGAGTCCTGGGGGAACGACGGCATTTTAAAAGACCAGCAAAGAAAGAGGGACCCCTAAAGGAGACCGGAGCAGGTCAGGAAGGACGGGGGACAAGCAGGAAAGTGCAGTGTCACAGAAGCCAAGGCGTTTCCAGGAGGGCAAGGATCCAGTACTGAATGTCAAGAACGTTGGTGACGTTTGCAGTGCTGGATTTGGCAGAAATGGAGCTCATTGCACTGAAGCTCACGTAAGAATTGATTAGGCACGTTCAGAGGAGCAATGGGTTCCCTGCAGAATTATGAACGGATGGGGAAGAAGAGAGACAGCCAGCGCCTGAAGTTGGTTTCCAGGCCTGGGAGAGATCCTATGCAGTGCTGAGGCGTTTTGAGTCTTCTGTATCCCCAGGATCTGCTTGCCAGGGTGTCATCTGACATATTTCTCTGCTCTTTGTACTTCTGCAAATTGGCCATTAGATTTTGAGGCTTGATCAGAGTCAGGTCTGATGATTTGGGCAAGGCTACTACTTCCAAGGTGGTGTTGTGGAGCCATGAGTGCCTTTTTGTGCGAATTTGCTGGCATTGATGATTGTCGCCCGGAAACATTAATTCGTTTAGGCATTACAAATGTGATTCTAAACACATATCTTAATATTATCAATGGATACACATGGCATATTGTCTGCCAAGTGAAACTGCAAATTAATTTTTTATTAGAAAAATAGTGATTGATGTTTTACTATATGTCAAGCACTGTTCTAAGTCCTAAGGATAGAATGATATATAAACATCTATACAGAGGTCTGGGTTTATGAAGTTTATAGTAAAAAAAAATCTCAGGGTTTTGTGAATTTGATGTTTTGCTGCAGAGCTGCTCAAACTGCATGCAGAGCCAATGACCAGTGAGGACTGTGAAGGAGGAAGGGTGAGCAGCTGGGATGTGACGGTGGGCTGGGGCAGTGGCGTGATGCACAGGGTACCCAGGAATGTTTGTAGTAACCAGGGACTGAATGGTGCTTGGAAAAGGTGATGAAGCACTGAAATAATTTTCAAAAATGATCTATTATCTTGCCAGAAAAATCACATTCAAAGTACAGAGGATTTCATCATGTTATTCTACAACAAAATATCATGTGAAAACAACACACAGACAAACCTATTAGAATGGTCAAAGTCCAGAACACTGACAACACCGAATGCTGGTGAGAAAGGGGAGCGACAGGAACCCTCATTCATTGCTGGTGGGAATGCAAAATGGTGCAGCCACTTTGGAAGACAGTTTGTCAGTTCCTTACACAACTAAACAACCTCTTGCCATTCAATCCAACAATCATGCTTCTTGGCATTTGCCCAAAGGAATTGAAAACTTATCTCTACACGAAAACCTGCACATGGTTGTTTATAGCAGCTTTATTCGTAAGTTCCCAAACTTGGAAGCAACTAAGATGTCCTTCAGTAGGTGAATGGTACTGTGTTACATCCAGATAATGAAATATTATTTAGTGCTAAAAAGAAACAAGCTATCAAACATGCAAACACAGGGGAATCTTAAATCTGTATTACTAAGTGAAAGAAGACAATATGAAAAGGCTACGTACTGTATGATTCCAACTATATGACACTCTGGAAAAGGTAATACTATGGAGGCAATAAAAAAAATCAGTGGTTGCCAGGGATTGAGCGGAGGGAGAGATGATTAGGCAGGGCCCAGAGGATTTTAGGGTAGGGAAACTCCTCTGTATGACATTGTAGTGATGGCTACATGTCATTGTACATCTGTCCAAACGCATAGAATGTACAATACCAAGAGTAAACCCTAAGGTAAATTATGAATTTTGTGTGGTTATGATGTGTTAGTTCACCCTTGATAAAAAATGTATCATTCTGGTGTATGATGTTGATAATGGGGGAGGCTGTGTGTGTGTGCGTGCATGTGTGCGTGCGTGTGTGCGCAAGGGCAGGGAGGAATTAAGTAAATTTCTGTACCTTCCTCTCAGCTTTGTTGTAAACCTGAAACTGTTCTAAAAAATAGTCTTTCAAACAAAACACAGCACAGACTATTCTATGTGTATGCTGTGAATTAATATATAACTAAATAGAAATATAAAATTAACTGCTTTTTATTATTTTTGTTTCCATTTTTACAATTAAATCCTAATCAAACTTTTCCTTCCCTATTAACGATTGCATTTTGATCCCTATTTTAAGTAGATTCCCTTTCCAACTCCAAGCACCTCCAGATGTCGGATCTTCTCGTGACGTGGGGTCTCTCTGGTTGTTGTTTTCGGAGTCATTTCATGTCACTTTACACGTGCCCAGCAGGGGGATCAGGTGGCCTGAGCATCAACGAGCATGCAAGGCGAGGCAGGTTCTGCAGACCTCAGCTGGGTCTGGATTTTCCTCTGACACCAGTCAGCTATTCTGTTCATCAGGAGAGGTTAAGTGGGGTTACTCTGTGCTTCTCAGCCACCTGCCCCTGGGGCAGGGCCTGCGGTCTTCAGGTCCAGTCTTCGTCTATTGACAGGTGGCTCGGGTCCTTACACAGAGCCTGTGCTGTGAAAGCCTCCCTGTACCTGCTCCCCAAGGGACAGCTCCACCTGAGACCCCCGAGCAAGACCTACAGAGGAAAACCAAACCAAACAAAACGAAACAAGTGCGTTGGCCCTGAAGACAGACAGCAAAACTTTGGCAAGGGCAAGCCTGCCTCTTATTTCGCAGGGTCCAGCATAGCTCACAGAAAATTTTGTTTCTACTTCTTGTTAAAATTCTGTTTATGGGGCCTCCCTGGTGGCGCGGTGGTTGAGAGTCCGCCTGCCGATGCAGGGGATACGGGTTCGTGCCCCGGTCCGGGAGGATCCCGCATGCCGCGGAGCGGCTGGGCCCATGAGCCATGGCCGCTGAGCTTGCGCGTCCGGCAACAGGAAAGGCCACGACGGTGAGAGGCCCACATAACGCAAAAAAAAAAAAAAAAAAAAAAAAAAAATTTTGTTTATGTTCTTTCATTTTCCCAGCACAGTGTCCCGTATCTGATTTAGCCTTTTATTTATATTATCCCACAGTTTCCTTCTCTTTTCTCATACCTACCTTTCCTTCCCTGTATGAATTTTAATTTCTCATTCATTTCCTTTAAGCTTTTATTTTCTTACTTTTTCCATTTCTTATGAGTGTTCTCCCTTTTCTTCTTTTTTTGCCCTGGTCTTGTCTCACCTTACTTAGAGATGAAATGTTTTCTGTGTGCTTGTTATGTGGGTGAAGTGTTAACTTTGGAAAATAGCTGTATGGTTTCAGGTTGTAAACTGGAGGGCTGTGGTTTCTCTTTCTAGCATTTTGTCACATGGAACCACTTGCTGAAGAAAGGAAGCTAGTATGTGGTAGATATGAGACTCATAGACACAATATTGTAGTTTAACACAGATAGCACTTCTTATTGTATTTTAAAATAAATTTCTTTTTTTCAAGGATGGTTTCCCTTCTCTTCTCTTCTCTCCTCTCTTCTCTACTCTTTTTTTTTCTTTTTTTCAAGTATAGTTTACAAGCAACATTATATTAGTTTCAGGTGTACAACACAGTGGTTCAACATTTATATTCATTATGAATTGATCACCACGATAAGTCTAGTTCATCTGTCACCATACAAAATTAATACAATATTATTATTATTTTTTTGACTGCACCACGTGGCTTGCAGGGATCTTAGTTCCCAACCAGGGATTAAACCTGGACCCACGGCAGTGAAAGCACTGTGTCCTAACCCCTGGACCACCAGGGAATTCCCAGTACAGTATTATTAACTATAGTCCCCATGCTGTACATTACATCCCCGATATTTATTTTATAACTGGAAATTTGTATTTCTTAATCCCTTTCACCTATTTCATCTAACCTCCCATTCCCTTCCCCATTGGCACCCGCCAGTTTGTTCTCTGTATCTATAAGTCTGCTTCTATTTTGTTTTGTTTGTTCATTTGTTTTATTTTTTTAGATTACTCATACAAATGAAATTATATGGTATTTCTTTCTTTATCTGACTTATTTCACTTAGCATAATACCCTCTAGGTCCATCCATGATGTTTCAAAGAGCAAGATTTCATTACCTTTTAATGGCTGAGTAATAGTCCATTGTGTATATATGTACCACATCTTCTTTATCCATCCATCTGTTGATGGACACTTAGGTTGCTTCCATATCTTGGCCATTGTAAATAATGCTGCCGTGAATATAGGGGTGCATGTATCTTTTCAAATTAGTGTTTTCATTTTCTTTGGATAAATACCCAAAAGTGAAATTGCTGGATCATACTGTAGTTACATTTTTAAGTTTTTGAGGAACCTCCATACTGTTTTCCACAGTGGCTGTACCAGTTTATTATGTTCCCACCAATAGTGCACAAGGGTTCCCTTCTTTCCTCATCCTCGCCAGTACTTGTTATGTCTTGTCTTTTTGATAATAGCCGTTTTGACAAGTGTGAGGTGATATCTTATTGCGGTTTTGATTTGCATTTCCCTGATGATTAGTGATGTTGAGCATCTTTTCCTGTGTCTGTTGGCCATCTGTGTATGTCTTCTTTAGAAGAATGTCTATTCAGGTCCTCTGCCCATTTTTTTTTTTTCCCCCTGCGGTACGTGGGCCTCTCACTGTTGTGGCCTCTCCTGTTGCAGAGCACAGGCTCCGGATGTGCAGGCTCAGCGGCCATGACTCACAGGCCCAGCCACTCCACAGCATGTGGGATCTTTCCGGACCGGGGCACGAACCCGTGTCCCCTGCATCGGCAGGCGGGCTCTCAACCACTGCACCACCAGGGAAGCCCTCTGCCTATTTTTAAATTGAGTTATTTGCTTTTGTGGAATTGAGTTGTGTGAGTTCTTTAAATATTTTGGATATCAACCTCTTATCAGATATATCACTTGCAAATATCTTCTCCTATTCAGTGGTTGCCTTTTTGTTTTGTTGATGGCTCCCTTTGCTGTGCAAAAGCTTTTTAGTTTAATATGGTCCCATTGTTTATATTTGCTTTTGTTGCTCTTCTTTGCTTTTTCAATTGGAAGACAAGAAAGTGGCTCCCAGACAAGCCCTGAACAAATTTGTGACAGAGGTAGAGGCTGTGACAGAAGCTCTCACCTTCCTGCATTTCTTATCTGGAGGCTGTGTGCTTTATGACACCGTTACTGTTCTTTTTACTTAGACAGTAGGTCAGAATTCCTTGTTGGCAACTGTGAAGCTATCAAATTAAAAAGGTGTTAATAACTACTAAATAGATAGACATGTTATCATTCTGGGCTATTGTAATTTTGAAAAATAATTCCTGAAGTTTATTTTCTAGATAAAGTTCTTAAACTGCTTGCTCTCAGGATCCCTTTATACTCTTAAAAAAATTTTTATTGTGGTAAGACCATTTAATATGTGATCTAAATTCTGGACAGTTTTTTTTAGTATATAAGCAGTATTGTTACCTACATGCACTATGTTGTACAGCACATCTTGAGAGCTTATTTATCTTGCATAACTGAAATTTAATACCCATTGATTAGCAACTCCTCATTTCTTCCTTCTCCCAGACCCTGGAAACCACTATTCTATTCTTTGCTTCTATGACTTGATTATTTTAGATACTTCATATAAGTCAAATCATGCAGTATTTGTCCTTCTGTGATGGGCTTATTTCACTTAGCATAGAGTCCTCCAGGTTCATCCCTGTTGTCTCATATTGCACAGTTTTCTTCTTTTTAAGGCTGAATAATATCTCATTGTGTGTATATTCCACATTTTCTTTATCCACTTATCCATCGAGGGACATTTAGGTTGCTTCCATGTCTTGGCTGTTTGAATAGTGCTGCAATGAATATAGGAGTGCTGCTTCTGGATGAATACCCATAAGTGGTATTGCTGAATCACATGGTAGTCCTATTTTTAATTTTTTAAAGTAACCTCCATACTGTTTTCTACAGAGGCTGTACCATTTTACACTCCTACCAACAATATACAAAATTTCCAATTTCTCCACATCTTCACCAACAACTAATTTCTTCCTTCCTTCCTCTCCCTCCCCTCTCTCCCTCCATTTCTTCCTTCCTTCCTTTTATATTAGTCATCCTAACAGGTGTAAGGTGATAGCTCATTGTGGTTTTGGTTTGCCTTTCCCCAGTGATTAGTGACATTGAGCATCTTTTCACGTATCTGTTGACCATTTATATGTCTTATTATGTAAATCAAGTCTTTAGTCCATTTTTTAAATTGGGCAATTAGTTTATTTTGCTGTTGAGCTATAGGAATTCCTTATATATTTTGGAAATTAACCCTTATCAGATATAAGGTTTACAAATATTTCTCCTGTTCTTTAGGTGTTTTTTTCTCTCTGTTGATTTTTTCCTTTGCAGTTCAGAAACCTTTTAGTTTGATGTAGTCCCACTGGCCTATTTTTGCTCTATTGCCTGTGCTTTTGGCGTCATATCCAGGAGATCAGCGCCAAGGCCAATGTCATAATATGTTTTCTTCAGGAGTTTTGGAGTATCAGATACTACGTTTAAGTCTTTAATCCATTTTGAGTTGATTTTTATGTATGGTATAAGATAATGGTCCAATTTCATTCTTTCACAAAGTGTATATCCAGTTTTTCCAACTACATTTGTTGAAGAGACAATCCTTTTCCCATTGTGTATTCTTGATACTCTTGTTGAAGATCAGTTGACCATGCATTTGTTTATTTATTTATGGGCTTTCTAGTCCCTTTCATTGATCTGTATTTATGTCTTTATGCCAGCACCACACTGTTTTAATTATTGGAGCTTTATAATATAGTTTGAGATCATGTGATGCCTCCAGCTTTGTTCTTTTCTGTGATTGTTTTGGCTATTTGTGGTCTTTTGTGGTTCCATATGAATTTTATAATTGTTTTTTCCCTTTACTCTCTTAAAATTATTGAGGACCCCAAAGAATTTTTTGTTTATGTGTGTAATAACCATCAATATTTACTGTATTAGAAATTAAAATAAGTAAAACTGAAAAGACCAGAATTTATAAGCACATACCCACTAGCCATCAGAGCCTCTGAAAACATCAGTATCTTCTTATATGAGTGAATTTCTAAGAATATATATATATTCTTGTATGATAAGAGTTAAAAAGGTAAATTAAATCTTAAGATAACTATTAAAATAAGTTTGATTTTGCAGGTCTCAGAGGGAAATACAGAAACTCCCTGGGGTCTTCAGACCACACTATATGAACTACTGACTTACTTAGCTAGTGAATATTTACTGAGTGCTCTGTGCTCGGTATTCTAGCTATGGTGGTAGGAAGGTAGGAAAATACTGGATAACCTTCTTGGTATCCAGGAATTCATATCACGTGTGGGTCCCTACCCTATCTCTGCATAAGACAACTCATATATCTGAAAAATAAGTTTATGTATATATTCAATGAAAATGATTTGCTCTCTCTTTTACGACCATTGAAATCTTAATCGGTATGATAAAAATCTGGATATTTGATACTCAAACACTCAGTGTTTGAGTCACCAGCCCAGCATTACCACAGAACAGTACTGTGAAATTCAGCCTCTTGATATGATCACTACCAAGAAAAGCTCCAGGGGTTTCAATTATGTTTCTTATTATATGATTAACAGAGTAAAACTTGAAGGAATATGTGTGAACAGTCATATCCTCTTCTCTATTTATGTTCTAGCCTCTTTCAAAAGCCTTTTTCTTACATAAAATGTGATATAAAGATATTTACAATTAGTGAAACTGTGTGAAATAACATCACCAATCATTTTTTTAATTTATTTTTTTAACATCTTTATTGGAGTATAATTGCTTTACAATGGTGTGTTAGTCTCTGCTTTATAACAAAGTGAATCAGCTATACATATACATATATCCCCATATCTCCACCCTCTTGCGTCTACCTCCCACCCTCCCTATCGCACCCCTCTAGGTGGTCACAAAGCACCGAGCTGATCTCCCTGTGCTATGCGACTACCTCCCACTAGCTATCTATTTTACATTTGGTAGTATATATAAGTCCATGCCACAATCTCACTTCGTCCCAGCTAACCCTTCCCCCTCCCTGTGTCCTCAAGTCCATTCTCTGTGTCTGCATCTTTATTCCTGTCCTGCCCTAGGTTCTTCAGAACGTTTTTTTGTTTGTTTGTTTTTTTGTTTTTAGATTCCGTATATATGTGTTAGCATACGGTATTTGTTTTTGTCTTTCTGACTTACTTCACTCTGTATGACAGACGCTAGGCCCATCCACCTCACTACAAATAACTCAATTTCGTTTCTTTTTATGGCTGAGTAATATTCCATTGTATATATGTGCCACATCTTCTTTATCCATTCATCTGTCGATGGACACTTAGGTTGCTTCCATGTCCTGGCTATTGTAAATAGAGCTGCAATGTACATTTTGGTACATAACTCTTTTTAAATTATGGTTTTCTCAGGGTATATGACCGGGAGTGGTATTCCTGGGTTGTAGGGTAGTTCTATTTTTAGTTTGTTAAGGAACCTCCATACTGTTCTCCATAGTGGCTGTATCAATCTACACTCCCACCAACAGTGCAAGAAGGTTCCCTTTTCTCCACACCCTCTCCAGCATTTATTGTTTGTAGACTTTTTGATGATGGCCATTCTGACTGGTGTGAGGTGATACCTCATTGTAGTTTTGATTTGCATTTCTCTAATGATTAGTGATGTTCAGCATCCTTTCATGTGTTTGTTGGCAATCTGTATATCTTCTTTGGAGAAATGGCTATTTAGGTCTTCTGCTCATTTTTGGATAGGGTTGTTTGTTTTACTGATATTGAGCTGTATGAGCTGCTTGTAAATTTTGGAGATTAATCCTTTGTCAGCTGCTTCATTTGCAAATAGTTTCTCCCATGCTGAGGGTTGTCTTTTGGTCTTGTTTATGGTTTCCTTTGCTGTGCAAAAGCTTTGAAGTTTCATTAGGTCCCATTTGTTTATTTTTGTTTTTATTTCCATTTCTATAGGAGGTGGGTCAAAAAGGATCTTGCTGTGATTTATGTCATAGAGTGTTCTGCCTATGTTTTCCGCTAAGACTTTTCGAGTGACTGGCCTTACATTTAGGTCTTTAATCCATTTTGAGTTTATTTTTGTCTGTGGTGTTAGGGAGTGTTCTAGTTTCATTCTTTCACATGTAGCTGTCCAGTTTTTCCAACACCACTTATTGAAGAGGCTGTTTTTCTCCATTGTATATCCTTGCCTCCTTTATCAAAAATAAGTTGACCATATGTGCTTGGTTTATCTCTGGGCTTTCTATCCTGTTCCATTGATCTGTATTTCTGTTTTTGTGCCAGTACCATACTGTCTTGATTACTGTAGCTTTGTTGTGTAGTGTGAAGTCCAAGAGCCTGATTCCTCCAGCTCCGTTTTTCTTTCTCCAGATTGCTTTGGCTATTCGGGGTCTTTTGTGTTTCCATACAAATTGTGAAATTTTTTGTTCCAGTTCTGTGAAAAAAGCCCTTGGTAGTTTGATAGGGATTGAATTGAATCTGTAGATTGCTTATGGTAGTATAGTCATTTTCACAATTTTGATTCTTCCAATCCAAGAACATGGTATATCTCTCCATCTGTTTGTATCATCTTTACTTTCTTTCATCAGTGTCTTATAGTTTTCTGCATACAGGTCTTTTGTCTCCTTAGGTAGGTTTATTCCTAGGTATTTTATTCTTCTTGTTGCAATGGTAAATGGGAGTGTTTCCTTAATTTATCTTTCAGATTTTTCATCATTAGTGTATAGGAATGCAAGAGACTTCTGTGCCTTAATTTTGCATCCTGCTACTTTGCCAAATTCATTGATTACCTCTAATAGTTTTCTGGTAGCATCTTTAGGATTCTCTATGTATAGCATCATGTCATCTGTAAACAGCAACAGCTTAACTTCTTCTTTTCCAATTTGTATTCTTTTTATTTCTTTTTCTTCTCTGATTTCCATGCTTAAGACTTCCAAAACTATGTTGAATAAGAGTGGTGAGAGTGGACATCCTTGTCTTGTTCCTGAACTTATAACAATGCTTTCAGTTTTTTACCATTGAGAATGATGTTTACTATGTGTTTTTCATATATGGCCTTTATTATGTTGAATAGGTTCCATCTATGGCCACTTTCTGGAGAGTTTTTATCATAAATGGGTGTTGACTTTTGTCAGAATCTTTTTCTGCATCTACTGAGATGATCGTATGGTTTTTATTCTTCAATTTGTTGATATGGTGTATCACATTGATTGATTTGCATATATTGAAGAAACCTTGCATCTCTGGGATAAATCTCACTTGATCATGGTGTATGATCCTTTTAATGTTTTGTTGGATTCTGTTTGCTGCTATTTTGTTGAGGAATTTTCAACCTATATTCATCAGTGACATTGGTCTGTAACTTTCTTTTTTTGTAGTATCTTTGTCTGGTTTTGGTATCAGGGTGATGGGTGCCTCATGGAATGAGATTGGGAGTTTTCCTTCCTCTTCAATTTTTTGGAAGAGTTTGAGAATGATGGGTGTTAACTCTTCTCTAAATGTTTGATAGAATTCACCTGTGAAGCCGTCTGGTCCTGGATTTTGTTTCTTGGACGATTTTTAATCACATTTTCAATTTCATTACTTGTGATTGGTCTGTTCATATTTTCTCTTTCTTCCTGGTTGAGTCTTAGAGGGTTATACCTTTCTAAGAACTTGTCCATTTCATCCAGGTTGTCCATTTTATTGCCATAGACTTGCTTGTAGTAGTCCCTTAAGATGCTTTGTATTTCTGCGGTGTCTGTTGTAACTTCTCCTTTTTAATTTCTAATTTTATTGATTTGAGTCCTGTCCGTCTTTTTCTTGATGGTTTATCAACTTTTTTTATGTTCTTAAAGAACCAGCTTTTAGTTTTATTGATCTTTGCTGTTGTTTTCCTTGTTTCTGTTTCATTTATTTCTGCTCTGATCTTTATGATTTCTTTCCTTCTGCTATCTTTGGGTTTTGTTTGTTCTTCTTTCTCTAGTTCCTTTAGGTGTAAGGTTAGATTGTTTATTTGAGGTTTTTCTTGTTTCTTGAGGTAGGCTTGTATAGCTATAAACTTCCCTCAGAACTGCTTTTGCTGCATCCCATAGGTTTTGGATCATTGTGTTTTCATTGTCATTTGTCTCTAGGTGTTTTTTGACTTCCTCTTTGATTTCTTCAGTGATCTCTTGGTTATTTAGTAACGTATTGTTTGGCATCCACGTGTTTGTGTTTTTTACATTTTTTTCCCTGTAATTGATTTCTAATCTCATAGCATTGTGGTTAGAAAAGATGCTTGATATGATTTCAATTTTCTTAACTTTACTGAGGCTTGATCTGTGACCCAAGATGTGATCTATCCTGTAGAATGTTCCGTGCACACTTGAGAAGAAAGTGTAATCTGCTGTTTTTGGATCGAATGTCCTATAAATATCAATTAAATCTATCTTGTCTATTGTGTCATTTAAAGCTTGTGTTTTCTTATTAATTTTCTGTTTGGATGATCTCTCCATTGGTGTAAGTGAATTGTTAAAGTCCCCCACTATTATTGTGTTACTGTCAATTTCCTCTTGTGTAGCTGTTAGCAGTTGCCTTATGTATTGAGGCGCTCCGATGTTGGGTGAATGTATATTTATAATTGTTATATCTTCTTCTTGGATTGATCCCTTGATCATTACGTAGTGTCATTCCTTGTCTCTTGTAACATTCTTTATTTTAAAGTCTATTTTATCTGATATGAGTATTGCTACTCCAGCTTTCTTTTGATTTCCATTTGTTTGGAATATCTTCTTCCATCCCCTCACTTTCAGTCTGTATGTGTTCCTAGGTCTGAAGTGGGTCTCTTGTAGACAGCATATATATGGATCTTTTTTTATATCCATTCAGCCAGTCTGTGTCTTTTGGTTGGAGCATTTAATCCATTTACATTTAAGATAATTATCGATATGTATGTTCCTATTACCATTTTCTTAGTGGTTTTGGGTTGGTTATTGTAGGTCTTTTCCTTCTTTTGTGTTTCCTGCCTAGAGAAGTTCCTTTAGTATTTGTTGTAAAGCTGGTTTGGTTGTGCTGAATTCTCTTAGCTTTTGCTTTTCTGTAAAGGTTTTAATTTCTCCATCATATCTGAATGAGATCCTTGCTGGGTAGAGTAATCTTGGTTGTAGGTTTTTCCCCTTCATCACTTTAAATATATCCTGCCACTCCCTTCTGGCCTGTAGAGTTTCTGCTGAAAGATCAGCTGTTAACCTTATGGGGATTCCCTTGTATGTTATTTGTTGCTTTTCCCTTGCTGCTTTTAATATGTTTTCTTTGTATTTAATTTTTGACAGTTTGTTTAATGTGTGTCTTGCATGTTTCCCCTTGGATTTATGCTGTATGGGACTCCCTGTGCTTCCTAGACTTGATTAACTATTTCCTTTCCCATATTAGGGAAGTTTTCAACTATAATGTCTTCAAATATTTTCTCAGTCCCTTTCTTTTTCTCTTCTTCTTCTGGGACCCCTTTAAATTGAATGTTGGTGTGTTTAATGTTGTCCCTGAGGTCTCTGAGACTGTCCTCAATTCTTTTCATTTATTTTCTTTATTCTTCTCTGCAGTAGTTATTTTCACTATTTTATCTTCCAGGTCACTTATCTGTTCTTCTCTGTCAGTTATTCTGCTATTGATCCCTTCTAGAGAATTTTAAATTTCATTTATTGTGTTGTTCATCACTGTTTGTTTGCTCTTTAGTTCTTCTAGTTCCTTGTTAAACATTTCTTGTATTTTCTCCATTCTATTTCCAAGATTTTGGATCATCTTTACTATCATTACTCTGAATTCTTTTTCGGGTAAGACTGCCTATTTCCTCTTCATTTGTTAGGTCTGGTGGGTTTTTACCTTGCTCCTTCATCTGCTGTGTGTTTCTCTGTCTTCTCATTTTGCTTAACTTACTGTGTTTGGGGTCTCCTTTTCACAGGCTGGAGGTTCATATTTCCCGTTGTTTTTGGTGTCTTCCCCCAGTGGCTAAGGTTGGTTCTTTGGGTTGTGTAGGCTTCCTGGTGGAGGGGACTAGTGCCTATGTTCTGGTGGATGAGGCTGGATCTTGTCTTTCTGGTGGGCAGTCCGGTGGTGTGTTTTGGAGTGTCTGTGACCTTGTTATGATTTTAGGCAGTCTCTTTGCTAATGGGTGGGGTTGTATTCCTGTCTTGCTGGTTGTTTGGTTAGGGTGTCCAGCACTGTAGCTTGCTGGTTGTTGAGTGTAGCTGGGTCTTAGCATTGAGACAGAGATCTCTGGGAGAGCTTTTGCTGTTTGATGTTATGTGGAGCCAGGAGGTCTCTGGTGGACCAATGTCCTGAACTTGGCTCTCCCACCTCAGAGGCACAGGCCTGACACCTGGGCAGAGCACCAAGACCCTGTCAGCCACCGCACTCAGAGAAAAGGGAGAAAAAAAGAAAGAAAGAAAGAAAGGAAAAAAATAAAGAAAATAAAATGGTTATTAAAATTAAAAATAATTATTAAAAAGTAATTAATATAAAAAAGTAAAAAGAGAGCAATGAAACCAAAAAAGAAATCCACCAATGATAACAAGTGCTAAAAACTATACTAAACAAACCAACAAACAAAAAATGGACAGACAGAATCCTAGGACAAATGGTAAAAACAAAGCTATACCGACAAAAGCACAAAGAAGTATACATATACACACTCACAAAAAGAGAAGGAAAAAAAATATATATCTATATATAAAAAAAGGAAGAAGAGAGCAACCAAATCAATAAACAAATCTACCAATTATAATAGGCTGTAAATACTAAACTAAGATAAACATAAAACCAGAAACAAATTAGATGCAGAAAGCAAACCCTAAGTCTACATTTGCTCCCAAAGTCCACCGCCTCAATTTTGGCATGATTCGTTATCTATTCAGATATTCCACGGATGCAGGGTACATCAAGTTGATTGTGGGACTTTAATCCGCTGCTCCTGAGGCTGCTGGGAGATATTTCCCTTTCTCTTCTTTGTTCACACAGCTCCCGGGGTTCAGCTTTGGATTTGGCCCCGCCTCTGTGTGTAGGTCACCTGAGGGCATCTCTTCTTTGCTCAGACAGGACGGGGTTAAAGTAGCAGCTGATTAGGGGGCTGTGTCTCACTCAGCCCAGAGGGAGGGAGGGGTATGGAATGCAGAGCACGTAACGTTGCACCAGCCTGAGGCTCGCTGCGTGTTCTCCTGGGGAAGTTGTCCCTGGATCCCAGGACCCTGGTGGTGGCAGGCTGCACAGGCTTCTGGGACGGGAGATGTAGATAGTGACCTGGGCTGGCACACAGGCTTCTTGGTGGCAGCAGCAGCAGCCTTAGCGTCTCATGCCCGTCTCTGGGGTCTGCGCTGATAGCCGTGGCTTGCGCCTGTCTCTGGAGCTCATTTAGGCGGTGCTCTGAATCCCGTCTCCTCGCACACCCTGAAACAATGGTCTCCTACCTCTAAGGCAGGTCCAGACCTTTTCCCGGACTCCCTCCCGGCCTGTCATGGCGCACTAGCCCCCTTCAGGCTGTGTTCACACCGCCAACCCCAGTCCTCTCCCTGGGATCCGACCTCTGAAGCCCGAGCCTCAGCTCCCAGCCCACGCCCGCCCCGGCGGGTGAGCAGACAAGCCTCTCGGGCTGGTGAGTGCTGGTCGGCACTGACCCTCTGTGCGGGAATCTCTCCACTGTGCCCTCTGCACCCCTGAGGCTGTGCTCTCCTCTGTGGCTCCGAGGCTTCCCCTCTGCCACCCGCAGTCTCTGCCCGCGAAGGGGCTTCTGGTGTGTGGAAACCTTTCCTCCTTCACGACTCCCTCCCACTGGTGCAGGTCACGTCCCTATTCTCTTGTCTCTGTTTTTTCTGTTTTCTTTTGCTCTACCCGGGTACGTGGGGAGTTTCTTACCTTTTGGGAGGTCTGAGGTCTTCTGCCAGTGTTCAGTAGGTGTTCTGTAGGAGCTGTTCCACATGTAGTTGTATTTCTGATGTATTTGTTGGGAGGAAGGTGATCTCCACGTCCTACTCTTTCTCCATCTTGAAGGTCTCCTCTCCATCACCAATTATTTTGATAGAACTTTCTGGGTGGCTTCCGCCTTAGCATCCAAGAATTTGAGGACCGAAGTATAATCATTTGCTTCCTCTTTTCAGACCGTTTTGAGACAGCTGTGCCATCAAATAGCCAGACAGTCTCAGAACCTGGAAAAAATGTCACACTCACCTGCCAGCCTCAAGTGAAATGGCTGTTACAAGAAGTTACATGGGAAAAGATCCAGCCCCATCAGATTGACCTCTTAACTAGCTGCAACTTGTCCCAAGGAAGAAGTTACACTTCAAAGTACCCAAGACAGATACTGAGCAACTGCGCCCAGGGAATGAGGAGGGCCTTCATCACCATGCCCCACATTATGGCCTCTGACTCAGGACTCTACCGCTGTGGCTTCAAAGCCAGCACAGGAGAAACTGAAACCTTCGTGATGAAACTGATCGTAACCAAAGGTGAGTAGGTGACAGATGCCTTAATGTGTCAAAAATGGAAAAAGCCAGCCACTGTGGATTGGTTTCCTTTGTCTTTTTCATGACTTTATTATTCAAAATATCTTTAATGATTGAATTTGGTAAGTTGTCAGTTATCGAATGGTAGTATTTATCTTGCTAACCCATCAATCACAGATTTAACAATAATAGATGTTTCCCATTTTTTTGATCTGCCACTTTCCTAAAATTAAAAAAAAAGATTCAGTCAGTCTGAAAAATACATGGTATCAACAGCCTATAAGTTTCATCTGTATAATTTCTTTCTTTTTTCAGCTGTATAATTTTTAATTTTCCAATTACTTTAAAACTTTTTGATGGTGGTAACTAGGTTTTATAATCCTCGTGTATCCTCAGTAATAATAAGGTGTTAGATTGGTATTTGCTGAATCAGTGTTGAGTAAAGTGTAATAAATGTTTAATAATGTGGTTGCTACTTTGCCAGATCAGAGCTTCGGTTCCCTCAGTTTTTTTCAGAGCTGGGAGCAGGAACAGACTGGCCTTGAAGCTTTGAAACTGACCTTCAGGGCCTCTCACCTGACCTGGCTCCTTCCAAGGCCCGGTACTTATTTTGTATTTGTTATTTGTCTCCTGTGTCACGATGAAGCCCTAAATTGTGTAAGCTTCAGGCTCCACAAAACCTGTGTGAGTGTAA
The DNA here is from genome assembly GCF_000442215.2 of Lipotes vexillifer. NCBI lineage: Eukaryota > Metazoa > Chordata > Mammalia > Artiodactyla > Lipotidae > Lipotes > Lipotes vexillifer. Next base: position 2,148,466 of record NW_006787829.1, read on the forward strand.
GGAAAAGTGGTATTTCACCGACTGATGGGCAGATACAGAGAGGCCTGTGTAGACCCGCATTCCAGCTGAGTGGGAGGAAGTCTGTCTCAGACTGCCAGCTCTGCTTCCAGGCAGGTTTTCTCACTGCAGAGGGACCTGTCAGAGAAAATATATTTACTGATGACAGAAATTTTATTTCACTTTACTCTCACCCTCTTCTTCCCTCCCTCTTTCCCTCCCTCCCTTCCTTCCTTCCATCCTTCCATCTATCCATCTACCCATCCATCCATCTTTCCTTCTGCCTTTCTTCCATATGCTTCTAGCCAACTCATGTGCCTTGGCTTGTGCGCAGACTTTTAGAGCCAAGGCTTCCTGGGATGTGGCTGCCCGTTCATAGACTCTGCTTATACCACAGGCTGAGATTCCCTCCTGCATCAGGAAGGAAGAAGAGGAGGTTTTGTATGTAGAGCAGCCTCCACTGCTGCCACTGTAGCAGCTGTGTGTGCTAAGGAGGCCCTTTGCCAGAGGTTAGCAGCTTTTGTACATAGTCACCTCGCACAGCATCAAGGCTTTCTCTACTCCTCTTAATGACAGAGGGAGCTTAGAACTTGATGAAAAAGAGGGTTGTTGGAATATTTTGGGGAGAGATATTAAGAGGTACTTCACGTTGACTCCATTCCTTCAGAGACATCGAGAAAATATTTCTCACCTTTAAAAAAAAATACTCTTGCATTATAGAAGTGTTTTTAAAACCTGGCAGGAAAAAAAGAAAGAATAAAGGTAGTCATCGCTAATCTTCTCTCAGAGACCAAGGCAAGAAAAAGTTCTATTCAGAAAATGTCATAAAGAACCATTTTCAAACACTTCTGAAATAAAATCTTGTCCATTATATGTTGAAAAAGTTATTAAAAACACCTTAACTCATAGAGAAAATGGATTCTTGGAGGTATAATTATTTAACTCTTACTAATTAATAAAAATGTCTTTCAGTTACCCAAACATGGCTAAGTTCCTTGCGCAAAGCTGTTTCTTTTCTTTGTACATAAGCTATAAACAGTGTCCAAAATGAAGGTGACAGTGTAATGGTCAGCATTGTTAGTGTTCAAGTGTTTTGAATTCTTGAAAAATGGCTTTTTGACATTCAACTGACAGGTTGAAAGAATATCAACTCGGCCCATTAGTAAAAAGTTATATTTGATAGAAGATGACAGCTGTTTACTGTGTGTTTTGGTTTAATTCCTTTTAAAAATAATTGTAAGTAAAGATTGAAGATAAAAAATCAGATGGAAAGCAAAAATAGATCACTTGTGTTTCCCTGATGTGATTCGATTATTTCAAGTCCTGAAGCTGTTTGGTCAAAAATCAATGTAGAGATTAAAGCAGAGAGGTATAGGATGTAGAGCTGATTTTGGGCTTCCCTGGTGGCGCAGTGGTTGAGAGTCCGCCTGCCAATGCAGGGAACATGGGTTCGTATCCCAGTCTGGGAAGATTCCACATGCCGCGGAGCGGCGGGGCCTGTGAGCATGGCCGCTGAGCCTGCGCGTCTGGAGCCTGTGCTCCACAACAAGAGAGGCCGCGATAGTGAGAGGCCCGCGCACTGCGATGAAGAGTGGCCCCCGCTTGCCACAACTAGAGAAAGCCCTCACACAGAAACGAAGACCCAACACAGCAAAAATAAATTAATTAATTAATAAACTCCTACTCCCAACACCTTAAAAAAATTTTTTAAAAAAGATGTAGAGCTGATTTAATTTATTTCAACTATCAAGGGAAAGGTGATTGTGACACAGATTTTATAAACCGCTGTGCATCCTTTTGTTAGCTCCCATCAACTTCTTTTACGGGGTCCAAAAGCAAGATTTTCAGGACTATCGTATTCTACACACACGCGCGTGCACGCACGCACACGCACACACACACGCACACACACACACGTTCTTCCCCTGATTTTGCCTGCCTGTGTTCATCTTCAGACAAGTACCAGGTACTGAGAGGCCACTGAAAAGATGATACGATGTCAACTAATACATTGTGTATCCAAGCCTTGACTTATTTTGAACAGAGGGAGAAAGTGGCAGAAGCATGAGTTGAACGCAAATTTACTATTGACTTTCTTTGCTGAATGAAAAGAAATACTTGACTCCCCCTGTTTGCACTCAAGACCTGGGAAATAGTGTAAAATGGTTCCAGACTGAGTTTCCTGAATTTGAAGGTTGTCTAGACCGCAGGGGCCAGGAACAGGGGAAAAGTGCATGCATACTGACAGTGACCAAAATTATTTTTGGCCCTTAATATCCTCTGGATTTTCATTACTTATGAGAAAAGTATTTTAAGTTCTACCAAAATAATTTGTGAAGTCTTTTAATATTAATTTAATGATGTGCAAACTACAATTGTTTCAACTGAGTTTATTAATTATAAAAATAATGAGGATCAGAGAAATGAAATCAGTCCCTCAGAAAGTTTCTGGAGAAGACTAGTTTTTAACTATATTAAGAAGTATAGGGCTTCCCTGGTGGCGCAGTGGTTGAGAGTCCGCCTGCCGATGCAGGGGACACGGGTTCCTGCCCCAGTCCGGGAGGATCCCACATGCCGCAGAGCGGCTGGGCCCGTGAGCCATGGCCGCTGAGCCTGCGCGTCTGGAGCCTGTGCTCCGCAACGGGAGAGGCCACAACAGTGAGAGGCCTGCGTACCGCAAAAAAAAAAAAAAGAAGAAGAAGAAGTATAGTTACTCATGTCTTTCCCCAACCATCTTCCACCAACGAGGCCACTCATCTGAACCATCAAGTTTCAGATACAGCTTTGATGATCAGAGCAGAGCAAAGGGACAAAACAGAGTCCGGGGATGTACACAGTATGCACGGGGTGGGGCAGGGGAGTTGTGCATGGGTGATTGCACTCAAATGACTAGGTTGGTACAGAGATTCTGAGTTATGGATTAATATAGAAGGAGGTAGGCTCAATTAAGTGATAACTTGGTGAAATACTAGATCTCACGTAAGAGCAATGAAAGCCACTATCAGTTCTTGATCAAAGATGGCACAAAGTAGTATTTAAGGAAGTAAGTCAAATAGTAGAAAAAGAGAAATTTGAGGCAGAGAAAATTAGCTAAGAGTCAGTTGCAATAATCAGTACATGAATGACTGAGCTCTCAAACTAGGCTACCACTGTCACATACTGGGTCTTTGGGCCACAAAAAAGGAGCCCACTTCAGGTAGACAAATTACAAATGGCAGATAAATTAGAAAAAAGGTGCCCCTTCCTCCACACTGATGCAGACCCAAGCTGACGCACAGACTTGGTGAAGGGCCACAGGTCCCCTACCCACTTGGCTGGGCACACAGGTGGCCTGGAGAACGGGTAGGTGTCGTTGGTCAGATTGGAACGTCAGCTTGTGCTTGTCACCAACGCCACGTTCCTACTTTCTCCTATTCCCAACCAATTTACTAATTTTCACCACAGTTACCTCCTTTCCTTTAGGGTTTCAGTCTGATCTTACCATCTTCACGATCTTTTCACATTAGCTCAAACTGCTTCCCTGACATCGAACCATCAAGCATCTTGAATTTCTCAAACTTTTATAACTAGGAAACTGATACCCTTGAGTCATTTAATAACTGCTTCTATTTGCAATGGTCCGACTCTTATATTAGAAATTACTTGAGATTAAAGATTATGACATCTCTGCTTAGAGCTGTCAATGTATCTTTCCAGAATGTGCTTAATAAGCGTTCTTGACCGATTCTGTGTATGTTAATATTTCTGTATGTTCTAGTAGGGACTGTGTCCATTTTATTTCCCAGTTTTCTAGCTGGATTATTTCTAGATTTTCTTCATCAACACAACATTTGAGATTTAGTGATTGCTGATCAAAGAAATCTGAACCCTCAGAAAATCCACTGCAATGTTGGGGGAGAAAATTTTCATGAACGTTGTTCACATATGTATCTTTCAAAAAGGTGATTTCCTTTTTTTTTTTTTTTTTTTTTCTTGCGTTATGCGGGCCTCTCACTGTTGTGGCCTCTCCCATTTGCGGAGCACAGGCTCCGGACGCGCAGGCTCAGTGGCCATGGCTCACGGGCCCAGCCGCTCCGCGGCATGTGGGATCTTCCCGAAACGGGGCACGAACCCGCGTCTCCTGCATCGGCAGGCGGACTCTCAAGCACTGCGCCACCAGGGAAGCCCCTCCTTTTTTTAGTTCTCTTGTTTTGCATATTCTATATAAATGGTGTATAATTGCTAGTCAGCAGACGTGGAGGGTGGAAATTATAAACGGAGATTGCAGAAGTTTTCACTAGGAAATCATGGGGCCACAACCAAGAGAATCTTCCCATATCTTTCTTCTGTGAGGTATGGGGTCGACCAAGGGGTAGCGCTGAGGAATAGATGCTATAGGTTCTAAATCTTGCCTGTGATGGCTTGGTGGAGATTACTGCCTCTGGACTCTGTGCTCCTGAGTTAGACCATGAGAATATTATGGAGGAGAAATAAACTTCATTTCTTTCTTTGGCCTTAGTTTCTGCTAAAATTCACTCATTTTTCTCCCAGGTGATTTGGATTCCTAAACAGTTTGAAGTTGTCGACAAAATGTATTTTTTTAGGGATTTATTAATCCAGAACCTTCTGTCCCACTCCTCTGAATTTATAATAGATGCAACTATTGTAGGCATGGCAGTTTTCTGAGCTGGTATGTGCTGGGCTGCCAGATACATACATTTCCGTGACCTGGTGTGATGAACCTCAGCCTTTTATCATCTCTTCCTACATAGAAAATAATGTCCATGACAGTTAATTTATATGATAGAACCACAGGACCAGAATCCCAGAGCACTGGTGTCACTGCCTGGAGGCTCAAATAGCCTCTACCAATACGGATCAAGTACAATTTTTAGCCCAATTTAGTTATGTTATTAAAATTCTGGATGATAACTGGGTATCCAGATGAAACATACTGTTTCCAACATCACAAGTGAGTTGATTGCTCAATCAGGGCCTATTATGTCATAGTTTTACAGTTGCCTCTGCCCACATCAGTTCTTTTATGAGACATCTAATTAAAAAAAAAAAGCAAGCAAGCAGTCAGTCATTCAGTTTGTTTTGTGAGCCCACATGTTGATTTATTCATCTTTCCTAAGGCACACAGTCCTGGAATGTTTGCCTGCAGTCATTGTTTATACGTACCATATTTGTGTAGATAAACAAGGTATTGGATTGACAAGTTATTAACAGAGAGAAGGAAATGTTGAAAATCTAATGTTAAGTGGATTTGATGGTGCTCTTACATAAGGAACATTGATGAATGTGTATTGTTATCACTACTATAAACAAAGTAAGTTGGTGGTATTAGAAAGCAGCTAATCCAAGGAACTGCTTTTCTTCAAGGGGATCTTTATCCTCAGCCTGAATTTCAAGTAATTTTCATGACACTTTCCTCTCCTTAGGAACTTAGAGTACAGGTAGGAATTCAAATTCAGAAAAATGTACTGATTTTCTTCCCATTTAAAATCCATGACCACACTTGTGTGAGAGACCTGCCTAATGACTCCAAAGGCAAAATAGCCCTTTGGACTCCTTTGTCGTGTGTGTGCTGGGAATTGTTAACAGCTTGTAATTGTCTCTTAGAGCCTTATTAGAAACTGAACGTAGATGACTATGTGAAGTTTTCCCCAAAGGCAAGTAGAAAATTACTTAAAATTAAAAAAAAATTAGTTCTTCATATAAGATTAATGGCATTTCATTCTTAATAGCAATTCTAGTTTTAAGTATTGCAATTCAATTAGTCAGACAACTTCCAACTTCAATTGAGGTATTTCAAACATGTACTGACCTGACACTTGACAAATATTCAAAGGTGACCTAGTAGGTTTGCAGAGGGCTATGTTATTTAAAAGAACAAGAAATGAAGAATAAACACGGATCTGTCATTTGTAGAGATACATCTTTGAACCCCCATTTGTATCTTAAAGTTATTTACACTGAAACGATTCAGGGGTTTTTAAGAGTTATTTATTTAACAGAGGACTCGCTCGGATAATTTAATAAAATAAGTATTTCGTAATTCTCATTGGTCACTCTAAACTTCATTTCCAGGGTTAATTTGATGCCTTTCACTTTGCCTAAAGCTCAAAAATAACTATGATGTTCATAATCTTTTAAGTATAAGAGTAGTGTTTTATTTAATTAACCCACAGGAAGAGATTCTTCCTTTCACGATGTAAGGTTGAACTGTTTAAAGCTCTCCACTGCACTGGTGAGGAGTGAGAAACGGCTTTAGCTAAGGTGAATAGTGAGTGAAATGAAAAATCCTTATCAACACAGTGATGGACACGGTCAAGTAAAGAGTAAATATTGAGATGACAAACTATGTTAACAAAGGATGGGATATTTTCTGTGCCTTCAAATCAAAGAAGCTCAAGGACATGATGGATGTTGCAAATGACCCCCAAATTGGGGCCACATAAGAGGTGAGTTTACAAATATAAAAAAAATACAGGTTTGCAAAGTATAACCATTATTCTGATTTTTTCATGTTTTATATAGAGCACTGAGATAAATTCTTCACTCTTTTAATTTGTATGTGTATATACACAAATTTTGTGAATTAAGATAACTGTGAATATTGTTAGATGGAACAATCTGCCATATGGTAAACATTCAATAAATACATGTGCTTGTGTGGGCAATTTTACACTCACAAGAAACACACAAATCCCAAATACTTTAATCAAAACAGGTTGTTTTGCTTTTATGCTGGCTACTGTCTTCTCTTCCTGGTCTAATAAGTAAAGATAATCAGCTTTGAAATCCAATCGTGCAATTCCTTTTTTTTAATCGCTGGCTATTTTAAAAACTGAGAGATCAGATGGATAATTAAACTCTAGAGCATAAAGCTGCAGGTTTTGCAATTATTACCAGAGCGCTTATTTCTTATAGCCAGGCATTAGCTTTCACGTGTTTTGTAGAGCACTTAGTAAACAGTTTTTTAATTAAAATGTCTTAAGTTGGATAGAATATTTGGAGGTAAATATTCAGCCCAAAGCTTGCTGTCTGTTTCATATTCTGAAAATATCTGTATGACATTTATAGCACATTTATATATAGGCCTTTATAAATGCCATATAGTTTGAAGTCTAAAGTTTTCTAAGGACCCAAGGGAAAAGTTATAAATAGCAGTTATAAGAACTAAGTGTCACAGGGCTTTGTCTTGGCCACTATATGACAAACTCACACATTATGCTTATGTTTGTGCCAGTCACTCTAAGAATCTACTGGTAATTACTCATTTAGTTGTCACAACAGCTCTATTATTATCTACATTTTATGGATGAGGAAAGTGAGGCATGGAGAGGTTAAGTGAGGCATGAAGGCTTATCCAAGGCTTCACAGCTAGTAGGGAGAGGGGCTGGTATTCAAAGCCATGCAGACTGGCTTCAGGGTTCTTTTTCTTAACTGTGGCACTATATTGCTTCTCCAAGTGGAAGGAAAAAATCATTACTGCCGTCAACAGCAACATCACAAGGGAAGCTGGCTACTGTGGAGTTCCACAGCCTTGTGTCCATCCTTTTAGGAGGTTCATAGGTGCAGTGGGTTACCCTACCGAACCAGCACATAGAGCATCTGTAGGCAAAGGAGCGGGAGTTCGATCGCCCAGCTCCACCTGCTGAGGTCGCCGCAGGTGCTGTGTCTGTGGGTTCCCCGCTGACTCGTCCCCTTTTCTGGTGTTTGCAGGTATCCCGAAGTCACGTGAGGGAGGGTGTTCACACAGTCACATGAGGCACAAGCAAAATCAGGTAGTAGGTGTTACGGTCTGGAGGGGAGTGCTGGTTGCTGATAAGTCATGTCCACACCAGGAACAGGCTAGGGCAACTTTAGGAGTAGCCTCCAGGCAAAGGCGAATTAAGGTCCTTGCTGGAGAGAACCGGTGAGAGCTCAGCTCTCACGTGACTCATTGGCTTTGCGAACACCTGCCCCCAAGGTCTTCACCAGACCCACCCAGCAGAATCTCCCTGTGGGCAAGCTTGCTCCCTTGAGCAACTGCCCTGGAACCGGCTCAGAGTTCCCGAACACGCCCTCCTTCCGCCTTAAGTCCCTCCTCCTTCCTCTCGAATCCGGCTCTCCCTCCAGTTCTCCTGGCTGACTAATGACCATTGGACCCAGAGCTGCAGTTATTAGCCATCAGAGTAAGGACAGCAAGGACTTTGCCTTCACAATCTCCCACGAAAAAACAGAAGTCTATTTTCTATATTAAATATTCTGAAGAGTTATATTCTCTCACATTTATGGACCTTTATCTTGAACAGCTAAATAAATAAATAGTTTAAATGGTATGTTATGCCTACTTATGTTTTATTGCATGGGTAAAATGTTCATCTTGATTTTAGTGGAGTATTTGAAAAATTTCCCATTATATCCTCATGGATAAGCATGATAGTGACACAGTAATGTAGAGTTACACTTGGTTAAACAACAGTAATAACAACAATGTGTTGGGGAATTAGAATGGGAAACAAAATCTCCCTACCCAGAAAACCGCTCCACCAAGGAAGAAGGGAAAGAAAACAATCTTATTGTTGAATAAGCATGAAACCAGAATTGTGATATGCATCACAGGCAGTCCGCTAAGACACTGCAAAGACAGAAGGAAATCTTAACCTTTTGTAAAGCCTGGCAGATACAACCCATTATATGCATGTTCTCAAGGTAAACAGTAACTAGTCGTCAAGTAGGAGGACTTGATAGCATCATTTGTCACACACAGCTCATCCTAAATTCACCTGGTATGACCATCTATGTTAGCTAATTGGCTTTACCCAAAGGAAAAATGAGCTTCTTATGCTACCTCCTCTTTATGCCAGGAGCTAGTTTTGCACCTCGGAGCAAGGTGCCCTTGGAAGTTAGGGTTCTACCTTCCCACAGAATTGGAAGATACGGGCTCTCTCTTCTTTGATGATTACATTCCAAAGATATGGCTTTGATTTATTACAGCAAAAGAATACAAAGCAAAATCAGCAAAGGGAAAAGATGCATGGGGCAGAGTCAGAAGGACTAATTCCCAGAAGGAAAGCAGGTGTTTAGTTAGCATAAACCACATTGTTTGTATCAACAGTTTAGACTCAATAAACCACCCTAACAGTTAAGAAATGGTGAGAACACTCCCCAAATCCAAGTTCCCACACACTAGCCAAGGGCCAACCTTGTAAGCAGGCCTTTCTAAGGCCAGCAGTCTTGGGGCTGCTACATTAACTCTTTTCTGCACACTAATTCACCACAGAAGTGAGCAGGAAGTGTGCAGGTCTTGACATTCTGACTTGTGATGTGTAAATTACAATCTCCTTTAATAAATAATATCTGTTTATGAAAATGTAGAAATATTTTAAGAAATAGAACGTAAGACTAAGGAATACTTGGGTAGAAAGGTGAGACATCTAATATGATGGAGTCAGCCTTGAAAATTTTCTCAACAAATTAGCAAATCAGAACGTTCACCATCCCTGTGCCACATATGCTGACTTGGGTACCCTTCAATCGCTGTAGAGCACTATGGCCCAGAGTACAGCCAGTGCACACGGTGATACCAGAAAACGTAGCTACTGCGGTCAGCCTATTGAGTAGTAGACTTTACAGCCTATCTCAGACTATGTGTTTCTCAACAGACGTAAAGTTTTAAAGTGTTTAAGTCACTTGGAAAACTATTTTCCATCAAGAGAGGCAAAACCATTGCAGCAAAACGTGTACATAAGATTAGAAACTCGCTTCCTCATTGGCTTGCTGTGTAATTACAGGACAATTATTTAGATTCTCTGCACCTCATGTTTCTCAGTTAAAATCTAATAATACTTTTACTTTTTTATTTTATTGAAGTATAGTTGATTTACAATATTGTGTTAGTTTCTGCTGTCCAGCAAAGTGATTCAGTTATACATGTATATATATACTTTTTTATATTCCTTTCCATTATGGTTTATTACAGAATATTGAATAGAGCTCCCTGTGCTATACAGTAGGACCTTGTTGTTTATCAATTCTGTACATAATAGCTTGCATCTGCTGACCCCAAACTCCCAACCCCCTCCCCCTTGGCAACCAGAAGTCTGTTCTCTATATCTGTGAATCTGTTTCTGTTTCATAGATAAGTTCATTTGTGTCATATTTTAGATGCCACATGTACGATAATACTTTCATTTTGAGGAGGAATAGTTACTATTCACTCAGAAGAAAAATTAGAGGTTGATGTCATGGCCCTTTAATTCTCTGAAAATAATTTATTCCCTAGGACCTTCTTGCTATAAAACAAGGAAAGGTTTCTGAGCTACAAAGAATATAAAATCGGTCTGCACAAAGAAAGTCGACCTTTGAAAACTTGGGATCATATTACCATGCCTGTATTTCAGGCATACAGGAACGTTCAACGGACTTCAGACTACCATTTTTTCCGGTGGTCCTCCAAAGCTACAACCATTTTATACATGTTTATCAACACCATTTCTACCTTTCCCCAGAAAGGTGAATCTAGTTACAGGAACAAGCATCCTCTGTTATACACGACTAGTGCAACATGGAATGTCAACGTGAAAAGAATAGAAATTAGTTATTTAACTCTAATTTTGAATGTGTGCGGACAAAACATAAGTTCACTCTTAACAGCTTACATTATGTGGTGCTTAAAATATGTAAATATGTAAATAAAGCCCCCCTACATGTTTTATCTAGAGCCACCCCCATGGCCACCCTTGGATTGATTGCATCATCATTTTGCAGTTGCCAAAAAAGTGTCCAGAAGATCAAGTGATCTTACGCTGGGGTCTTCCAGGAAAAAGAATTAGAAGATAGGACTTAGAACTGAAGGCTTCCCTCCTGCATCTATTTTTTCAGCAAATCAGTGTCTAATGTGGGACGAAGATTGGATATTTGCATTGTACAGTGAGTCAAAAATTGGAATCAACCTGATAGTGCTGAGTCTGTCAACTAACACATCTATCCTGTGGGAACATACACGGTGTGTATCCCATCTGTACATAGAGTGAAGTCAAATATTTCTCTTCTTTTTGATGAGGTAAGACAGCAAGAATAACTTTTACTGGTATCTACCATGACCTGCCCAGGGCTGGGTAGAGGGTCAGGATCTCTGAGTTTTTCTCAGCATGTTTTTTGGTCCAGATATTTAGGTTCTAAGTTGCTTGGTTTCCCCAGTCCCTAACTCCACCCCAGACTCTAATAAAAGATAAATAGTAAACATCAATGCCTGCTCTTACCCGCCTGACTCTGAGGCAAGGACCTGGAAGTATTTATATCCCAAGCCTTTCTAAGGGTTTATAACTCAGCTGTAAATACTTGTCATTGGCAGAAACGTAGCCTGGAGGTTTGCAGTCCTCGAGTAAGTTACTCATTTGTATATCTCACTGATGTGCTTTAAATTGTTTTAACTGTATTTACCTTTCTTTCCTTTTTAAATAAATTTATTTATTTTATGTATTTATTTTTGGCTGCATTTGGTCTTCGTTGCTGCACACAGGCTTTCTCTAGTTGCAGCGAGCAGGGGCTACTCTTACTTGCAGTGCGTGGGCTTCTTATTGCGGTGGCTTCTCTTGTTGCAGAGCATGGGCTCTAGGCACACGGGCTCCAGTAGTTGTGGCACGTGGGCTCAGTAGTTGTGGCTCGTGGGTTCTAGAGCACAGGCTCAGTAGCTGTGCACGGGCTTTGTTGCTTCATGGCATGTGGGATTTTCCCGGACCAGGGCTCGAACCCGTGTCCCCTGCGTTGGCAGGTGGATTCTTAACCACTGCGCCACCAGGGGAGTCCTATTTATCTTTCTTGATGGGAGGGAAAATAATGGCTTTATGGTTCACGACACTTTTGTCCTATGAATCAACACCGCGCTGGGATGAAGGTTGAAAAAAAAAGTCAGCAAAAAAGTGGCTGCCAAGAAGAGACAGTAATTCTTTCTTTAAGAGAGGGGCTTGAGGGCTGATGTTACTCAAGCTAAGATCCATTAAAAGAATTTAGGAAAAAGTGAACGTTAGGAACTATTGATTAACTCCCTAAAGCACCCACACCCATTTGCTTTTCCATTTTTTTTTTTTTTTGGTTTTAGCCTCACAAGGCCCAGCAAGTTGGGTGCTTACACCAGCCTGGTCCAAGTACTGCTGGTTCACAATAACGCAGCAGAGGGGTGGGAAGCTGAGAAGGAGGTAACAGGTAGGATTGGCTATAGGCTGGGATACTCTGGATTGTAAGTGAATCTCTACCAGACTCCCGTGCTTTTTGTCGGTGCCCACCATTTCATCTCTAATGCCAGGTACACAGTCTGCCTCAACACTATGTGTTAAAAGATGAGTGAAGAAGACGGATCTGAGTCCAGCAGGTCACCCATTGCTAGAAGAGGTTAAAAAGAGGCAACATATTTCACATTAAGGAATGCATCTGAAATTTAGATTTTTGGCTTTATAAGTGAGCAGTGTGAAACAAATGAAGATACTTTTCAGTGGTTTCTACTTAATTCATATAATTGAGAGCTTAGCAAAGAATGCCATCTTCATTCTTAAGGATTCTGAGTACACTTCTGCAAAGACGCTCTCTACATCCTGCACTTTAAATATAACCACTAAAAATTGGCAGCGTATTCTGCTTTAAGCATGCAGACCTTTAAATTTTTGTACTATTTTTTTCTGATTATTAAAAGCAATACATCATTTAGTACATCTGGAAAATAGCAAAAAAGCTTAAAGAAACAATGGCTTTTAATTCTATTCCCTGAAGATCATCACTTTAAAATTTTGGCATGTTGCTGCCTGGCAGGTTTTTTCCCCTAAGTTCTATACTTGATTGAGATATCATAGCATGCACAACTGTGAATTCTGGCTTTGAAATTTTACTTAACTTTCTATCTAGAGTCAGCAGTTTTCCATTTCATTGGGATTCTTTACACCCATGATCCTAATGTCTATAGCTGTGATTCTCTAGGAGGTGGCCCCACACCAGCATCACACAGGAGCTGCAAATTCTGGGACCCACACAAACATCCTGAGTCAGAAATTCTGAGGGGGGAGCTCAGCCATCTGTGGTTTAACGAGCCTCCCCCCATCCCCCTGCCCTGTGATTCTAATTACATTTGAGACCCTCAGCTGTGTAGTCTTACTTTAGAGTGCTGCTGGGAAATAAGGATTTTCTTTTTGCTGTTATAAATGTTCCACAAAACTCTTTGTTCACATTTCTGAGCATTTCTTTAGGAAAAAAGTAATTAATCAAATGTGCAAGAAGCTCGTGGAAAGGTCTGACGCACAGAGAGCGATTTCTTCCCAGAGGCAGGTTGCGGCAGATTTCTCTCCCCAGATGGAGCCTGAGGTCGTCCATCTTGCCACCTTCCTCCTCTCATGCAAACTTGTCTTTAAGCACTTTTGGTTAATAAGTTGTTTTTATCTTTCTTATTGTCTTAACATAGGTTTTTCTTGATAGCAAAGGTATGTTAAAGATACTAATTTTTTGCCTTTACATGTGATGATTTTGACCTACAGATATTTTTCATTTTGACCCAGTCAATCCTATGTATTTCCTTATTTGTATAAATTGGAAAGTCGTTTCTCATTACAGAGATTAAATAATACTCATTTATAGTTTCTTCTCATGTTTACATTTAGATCTCTGTAGTCCACCCAGATTGGCTTTTTTTTTTTTACTGTAATTCTTTACTGTAATTAAGATCTAAATTTCAAAAAACAGGTAAATAATTTTCCCAAAATACCGTCAATGAATTTTTTGATCATAACTTTCATTTTTTTCCACCATGCCTATTTAATTTAACCTTAGCATCTACTGTATTCAAATGATGTCAGCAGAGCAACTGCGGGTCCTTTTGTAGGCCTGTGTTATAATGCAAATGCTTTCAGGTATTTTGTTTGCTTTTAATAATGTGCCAAGAGGTTAAAAACATTAGTTTCTTATTTGATGGGGAAAAAATATCCTTGTTCCTTTTGCAGTGGTGGTTCAATGTATTTTTGTTGTTGTTCAGTGTATTTTTGTTGTTGTTGTTGTTCAGTGTATTTTTGTTGTTGTTGTTCAGTGTATTTTTTTTGTTGTTGTTCAGTGTATTTTTGTTCTGAATAAATTTCGCTTTCCTTCTCCCCATCGTATTGGGACACAATCCTATCTTAGACACTCTACATAAAAGGGCTTTAAAAGTGTTCATATATTTTTTCTATCTTTATTCACCTTACAGGTTAACAAATTTAAAGCATACAAATAATGTTTATTTTTTGATTTAGTTTCTTTTTGCAGTAAAGATTGCAAAAGAATGAGTGGAGTAGACTTTGAGCTCTTATCATGAAAAAACTCTCAGCTATAGTGGGTCAGGAAGGAAGAAATCATCTGAGTGAAGGATTGGGAAGAATGCTGTGAAAAGTATGGTTCACAGGTTGCTGTGGGATTCCAGATAGCCTGGGAGTCAGGGTACAAGCGTTTCAGCTTTTATTTCAAGAGAGAGGGAAGCTGTGCTGTTCTTCCTGGAAAATCTGCTGCCTAAAGATATAGAGATGTGGCCATAAAGATGGCGCCTCGGGGCTTCCCTGGTGGCACGGTAGTTGAGAGTCCGCCTGCTGATGCAGGGGATGCGGGTTTATTCCCCGGTCCGGGAAGCTCCCACATGCCGCGGAGCGTCTGGGCCCGTGAGCCGCGGCCGCTGAGCCTGCGCTGCGCGTCCGGAGCCTGTGCTCCGCAACGGGAGAGGCCACAACAGTGAGAGGCCCGCGTACCGCAAAA
>NW_006787829.1:2163216-2197232 GCF_000442215.2 Lipotes vexillifer
GCTGCTGAGCCTGGGCGTCCGGAGCCTGTGCTCCGCAACGGGAGGGGCCACAATAGTGAAGGGCCGACGCACCCAAAAAAAAAAAAAAAAAAGAAAAAAAGATGGCGCCTCGGTTTCAATTCAATCCTGTTTCTGTCAACAACACATACTGATGAGTTTCTTCTCCTTGTAAGGAGCTCTGTGGGTGGCGGTGGGTGAGGTGTGCTGTGGGCCGGAGGACATTTGAAAGATGAAATGGTCTCTGGCCTCATGGGATCTGGCTCCAGAGGTGAGAAAATATTTGAATATTGCCTTATTAGCCTCTTATCACAGCTCTGTGATGTAATTAGAAATGTTGGCATCACTTAACAGTTGAAGGAAGGCTGGCAGAGAAGGTTGGGAATTTGCTGGAGGTCAAACAGCTAAACAGTGAAAGAACCAGGATGAGAATTTCAGATTCGCTGACCACTGCTCTTTAAAGTCAATCGCTGAGTTGGAAAAGTAACATATGCTTTTCCTGATTATTTTTATCATTAACCGTAATTGAGTAGACAATATTTCTTGAACAAAATTCCACTTACAAACATCAAAGTTACATACTGTTGTGTCTTGGATGTACTTAATGCAATAGAACTAAGAAGTAATCTTCATTTATATACTATTTTGATGTGTTTTTTTCCTACAAAAGATTTCGTGTATGTGATCAGGAGCTCATTAGAATGAAGTGATATCTGTCTTGAATGCTTTCTATTCTTGGTCTCAATAAGGTGTCAAACCCACCATTAGATCAAGAAACTAGTGAAAATCTGTGAGGAGTCAGAAGTATTTAGGAGACTGAAAGAAAAGTCTTTTTCCCCTATCTCATCCTATTTTTTATTGGAATCTTTGTTTTACATTGTTACCCTATGATGATTAATATACCCTTTCCTAATTTTCCCACTTCCCTTTCTTTTCTGGCTTTAGTTGCATTCCTAATTCCTCCTATAATTTTGTTTCCTCCTAGGTAAAACCAATAGCCAATCCATCCTCTTCATGGCCACAGGGACAGCTTTGTTGTTGCTGTTGATTATCCTGATTACCACCGTCATTGCCATTCCTTATAAGAGGTGAGTATTGCAGCTCCTCCTGGATCTGGTTTTCCCTGAGTAATTCTGTTGCTGGAGTTTCTCTATTAATAACCCAGTAGTTGGTCAAGCTGTCTTACGACTCAGGTACTGAGTCAATGTACTTTGAGCGCTGCTCTTGTACGTAGCGGAGAAGGAGTTAACGTTGGAGGAGGAGGCTAGAATGACTCATTTCGGAATTAGTAGGGCTGGGCAGTGCACCCCTGCATTAACAAAGCCAGCGCCTGGTGCCTCTGCTCTGTCTGCTGCCCCGTCTCTCCTGTCCTCCTGCAAAGGAAACTGGCTGTCAGGTGAGGGGGAGGTATGTGTGTGTGACAGAGAGAGAGAGAGAGAGAGAGAGAGAGAGAGAGAGAGAGAGAGAGGGGGGTTTCTGAGAGGAGATCAGGGCTGAACAGTAATGATGCCTTCATTTATTCATTCATTAAATATTTATTGTGGCAGTGGTGACTGAGATATAGTGGCATGCATATTCTAATAAGCAAACAACGTGATTTTAAATGGCTATATATTCTCTGATGCAATCAGTGTAGGTGCCTTTATTACAAATCATTGAGAAGAAAGGAGTTGGGAGGGGCTGCCCTAGAGAGAGCAGGTGGCCATTTGGCCTCTTCTAAAGTTTGCTACCTTTTACTGCCTGTGGCACACTTGGCAATTTTCTAGGATGTTCTTGGTTAACTCTTCCCTTCTTAGCTGCCCCATGTTCATCAACTCACCAGTCTAGGTATTTGTTGCAATCTTAGCTGTAGTCATATTGGGTTGGAATCATTCCTTATACTTGTGATCCAACTAAAGTATTAAATTCTTAAGGAAAGAAGGAACCAAACTTTTGATGTCTACATTTTGAATGTCCGACACATGGTAGGCACTTTACTGTATGTTTGTTGAGTGAAGGAATACATCCTCTCTTCTCCCGCAGTAATGTTACCACTCACGCATGCGCGCGCGCGCACGCACACACACACACACACACACACACACACACACACACACACACACACACACACAGCCCTGCGTGCTTATTGCTAGGGTTTCCCGTCGGTTTCTCCATCTCGTCGCCATATCCTCTTCGAAGGCTCTCCTCACTGCTCGCCTGACTTCAGCGGTACTCCCTCTCTTTCTAACCCGTCTGTTATTTCCCTGGTTCCTCTTCTAAAAGCTAGACTGGCTACGTCGTCTCCCTGTTTAAGACCTGTTTATTGTCCTTCCACTAGCACCAGGATAAGGCTACGCTCATTAACCTTGTGGCACAGGTGCCCTTTGTTCTGACCCCAGCCCAATTAATCTGACCCCAACCTAATATTCATTCATATTTTCTACTTTACTTACTCCCCCTGATACTGACAAATTGTATTAAAACTACAACTTTTATTCTGTGAACACGCCTGACTCTTCCCATTTGTTATGCCACCAAAATGCCGATTTCCCCCATATTTGGCCTTAGAATGATCTGGTCCTGCAGACCATTCGAGGTGTGGGATGCGTGTCCCCTCTGGGAGGGCTGGGCTGCTTCTCCCTCCCTACAAGTAGACATGATGTCACCATCCAGAATCATGTTGCACTTCTTAACCACCACACCTCGCAGCCTGCTTTGTAGTTTAATCACTTCCATGCTTGTCTTCCCTTCTATTCATAATGGCAGGGATTATGTTTTACTCATTTTTTAGTGTTTGATAGCATTTAGCGCTAATCTTTCCAAATAATGGATGGTCCATAAGCATTTGTCTAATTAAATTGAAACATGAAACTGTCCTCGTTCCTTTCTCTCCATCATGGGCTGCCTGCCCTCCAGTCTTTCCCTGGTCAGAAATTAGCAAGTTGAGGGAAAGGAACACAGGACGTTAGTGACACTGTGGATTTCTCTACTGCTTCACCTTGGTTGATTAAAAGATGCACCGAGGGCAGATACGACAGCAGGAGCGCATGGGAACACAAGGAATATGGCTAGGAGAGAGTGAGTGACAGGACAGACCTCGAGAGGGTCACAGATATTGGACAGAAAGGATTTAGCTTCATGAAAATGCATCAATTTTACATGAATAGCTAAACTGAACTGTAGAATATTTTGTCCCACTTGGTTAAATGTGATAAAAAGAAGATCAGTGGACTTGAATGCATAACCGTGGCCGAACACCACACAGCAAAAAGCACTTGTTCTTTCTTCCTTGTCATTGGTATTGATTTGTGGTCGTTAATTAGAATGGAAATGTCTTGAAAAATGACCCAAGGGACTAAACAATGACCTTCTGAACTCTGTCTTAGCAACTGTTTAAAATAATCCTGCCTTCAGCTTCAGATGTGCTGACCTGGAGAGAAGCCAAAATACATCACAGGGTGCCCGAAGGAAACTGAATCCTTCCTTCACGCCCAGCACCGGGGAGCCTGTGAGCACGAAGCATTTGGAGCACAGTTGGTGTCATTTCCAGTTAGAGACCAGAATAGGGACAATATTCAGTGAGCATGGCTAGGGGAAGGCATAGCACCAGTAAGCGTGACAGGAGCCGAGATACAGTCTAGGGATTGACACCTGAGTCTGTAGGAAGAAATTTAATATTTAGTGAGCAAATGTTAGGCACTTACTTTTACCTCTATTGTCAGCTTCGAGGTTCACAGTAAATAGGGTGTCTTGGTTTGCCTGGGACTTTCCCGGTTTCAGTGCTGATCATTCCTCATCCCAGGGAAACTCCTTAGAATCAAGCAAGCCAGAACGGGAATATGTTTACTGTCTTTATTCTACAGGTGAGAGGACTGACCTTTAGAGACGCAAATAACTAGTCCATTGCAGAGCACAAGTTAGACACAGATCATCCAACTCTAAACTTCGAGTTCTCCTTGTATGATAAATAAGTGCTAGGGTTGCAATCTACGACGTGGTAAATGTAATTAACACGGCTCTACATTATGTATGTCTGTTGTTAAGAGAGCAAATTCTAAGGGTTCTCGTCACAAGGAAAATGTTTTTTCTATTTCTTTACTTTTGTGTCTATATGAGATGGTGGATGTTCACCAAACTTATTGTGGAAATTGTTTCATCATGTATGTAAGTCAGGTTATTATGCTGTACACCTTAAACTTACACAGTGCTGTATTATATCAATTGTATCTCAATAAAAGTGGAGGAAAAAATCATCTTCTCTTTTCCTCATCACATTGTATATGCTAAGCTTATGTTAAAAGTATATTTGTTGGGGTGGGATAGGGAGGGTGGGAGGGAGACACAAGAGGGAGGAGATATGGGGATTATATGTATACGTATAGCTGATTCACTTTGTTATAAAGCAGAAACTAACACACCATTGTAAAGCAATTATACTCCAATAAAGGTGTTAAAAAATATATTTGTTTATATATATAAAACACACATGTATATATATATATATATATATATATATATATATTTGGATCTACTTGGGAAAGTTAACTCTATATTATGCTATAACAAGCCTTGTGAAGGATAATTTAACAAAGGATCAAAGGTCATAGATCTGTGTCTGTTTCCTCACTTGTGAAAAGAGGATAATAATAGTGTCTGTATCATAGATTTCTTATGAGGAATAAATAATTTATATAAAAGATCTTAGGAATATGACTTGCACATAGTAAATTTACACATAAAGTAAGTAAATACTTTGTTTAAATCCTACTTAATAAGTAAATACATAAATGCACATAGTCTGTGATTCTGTTGACATGGTAGGAGGATTTCATAGCAACTAGAAGAGACCGTCAGAGTCAACATTGATTATCGGAGCAACCGTTCCTTGGAGAGAGACTATCTTGCCAGGTTTTCAGAATTTCTGTGAAGTAATTATAACCTCATCTTTAAAAAAAACTCTACATTTTTGTATCTGACCCGTCCCCTCTGTGGTTCAATAAGAATCTTTTCTGTAGGGGGATGAAAAGAAATAGTCACCATCTCCCCATGATAACAATTTCCATACACTTGGGTATAGTTATTTCATCTTTGCATTCAATTACATTACTCTCTTCTCTTGTATTTTCTTTCCAGAGATTCCTCCTGAAGTTAGGTTTTTATAAGTTTTGTTGAAACTGTGGAGAGTTTATTGAATAGGATGGTTTCGGATGGCCCATTTTCAGCTTCAGCAATGTGTCTGTAGAAACAGTGAGCCTGGTAGTCAGGAAGGAGGGCTGTGAATTCAAATCCCGATTCTACTGATAACCAATCGTGATTTGGGGCAAATTACTCTTCCTCACAGTGCCTCAGTTCCCCAGTTCATTAAATAGAGAGTTTTTGATGAAATCTGAATAAAGTAATCCATACAGGTGGTTTAGTAAAACACCCGGAAGATTCCATAAAGCTTAGTTATATTGTCATTGTCATCCAAGAAGTTGCACTGTTGGCATTTAAAAGGAAGTTTTCATTGTGGGAAATCTCTAAGTCATTTATGTATCAATAATAACCCACTCTGCACCATTCTTTGGTAAAGTCACTGAGATTAATTACTAAGGACCTGGCTGCATATCCATTTAGTTGCCTTCACCATCCGTGAGCACATTGGAGAAGGTACGAAAAGTGAAAAAAATTAGGACAGTGGAATTTTGGGTGAGTATGTATAAAACCGCTGTGGACAGCTGCTTTAGCATAATCACTAAGGGCATGTGGGCTGCAGGTACAGGTGAGGTATTATAGAGCGTCTGAAATAATTCTGGTGCTGGAGTGTCATTCTTATTACCTCTCTTGTACATGTTTTCCCAGAAGGAGATGGAGACAGAAAAGAGGCCTATTTAAGGAGTACTGGGACACACAGAATAGGGTAAGTTTTCTCAGAATTGTCATTCCCCCCCGCCCCAGTTGGTGCATCATAAATGTAAAGTCGGTCCATTTTGCAGTTAGCAGTCTTCTTTTTTATTTTCCTTTCAAGAACCTAACCAATGCAGTTGCCTGTTGTTCCAGTATCAGCTATTTGATGAAATGGTTATTTTCTGAACTAGTCTCCTCTTATTAATACCTTTTAAAACTGTTTGTTTTACATTCACATAAATAAAGGAGCAATTACACTAGATAATAATAATCAACATTGCGCATTACCAAAATCTGTATTCGTTTCCTAGGGCTGCAGGAACAAAATTACCACAAAGAGGGTGACTAGAAACAACAGAAATCTAGTCTCTCGCAGTTCTGGAGGGTTGGAATCCAAAATCAAGGTCTCAGCAGGATCAGTTCCCTCTTGGGATGAGACTCCGTTCTGTGCTTCTCTCCTGGCTTCTGGTGGTTGTTGGCATTCCTTGGCTTGTAGATGCATCACTCCAGTCTCTTCCTCTGTCTTCACATGGCGTGCTTCCGTGTGTGTGTGTGTGTGTGTGTGTGTGTGTGTGTCTGTGTGTGTGTGTGTGTGTGTGTGTCTGTGTGTGTCTGTATCTCTTCTCCTTCTATAAGGGAACCAGTCATATTGGGCTAAGAGCCCACCTTACTTCAGTATGACCTCATTTAAACTAATTACATCTGCCGCAACCCTATTTCCAAATAAGGTCACATTAAGGAAGGTCTGGGAAGGACAAAAATTTAGGGGGGATGATATCTGACCCAGTACAGGGCATGATAATAATTCTATGTCGTGAGGTTATTGTGAGGATTAAATGAAATTAAACTAAAAGCATAGCAAGCACATAGAAAGATGCAATGCAGGATATTCATTATTGTTACAATGTTTGGATCGTAATTTATTAACGGATGTTCAGATTATAAAGCTAAAGACCTTTTTGTTGGGCTGCAGGAATCGAGTGAACTTGACATTGTCCTCCTACTCTACGTGCCCCTGCCCCTTAATGTTTAATTGACAGAGGAGAAATTCCCTTCTGGGTGTGAAGATAAGAGGGACGCTTATTTTTGTGCTCATTGTCTCCACTATAGGTCAGATATTCTCTTTAACACATACTATTGTGTTTACAAAATTTTACAATAAAACATTTCCCTGAGTGTTATCTAAAATTACATCCATATCTCTTCAATTTAATTATTTGCCATTGAATGCTACGTGGCCCAAACCTCAAGTACTAAAAAGTTTCTGACAATCCAGTATGTGTGCTTCAAACTTCTTAAAAATCTATTAGTTTAACTTTCTTCTTTCTGTTAGGTAGTTACTTTTTTGCAAAACAAAAAAAAAATTTTTTTCTGACTATCTCATGGTTTGCTTTTGGGCACCAAGCACGAAGGCCGGAGAAGCCTGGCCTTGTGTGACCTGCCATGCCTGCACGCAAGGAAACCGTGTTCTGTCCTGTGCAATTTCCGGATCCCTTCTCTGTCCTTAGCTGTTGTCCATTCAAGCCATTCCAAAGCCACATTTATTGCTGTGAATTTCAGAGGAGGAAAGGCGCTTTGCAACTTCCTCACTAGGTATTCAACTCTTCCAGGCTTTTGCAGAATAATGATAATTTGAATGGTGATGAGAAAGTTAGACAGTAAGCTGGTCTGTGAAGTTAGACCTACTTGATTCTTCGGGGATTTTTTTAGACAAACTACGTAGAAAACAATAGCACTTGAATTTTCCTTTTACTTTCTCCTCGCAAACACCGAAACCACACTAAATTTTCAGACTACTCACCAAAAGGCCCCCACTCTCTCTCCCCATCTGTCACTTATGATTACATATTTTCTCTCCCCATCTGTCACTTACGATTACATATTTTCTGTCACACACATACATACAGGTGGTCAAAGTGACCCAATTAAGGTAGACAAGATTAATGATTGTATAACATCATCTTGAAAGTGAATGTTCATTTATTTTTGTAATTGTTAAAAAATTTATTTATTTTATTTTATTATTTCTTTGGCTGTCTGTGTTGGGTCTTCGTTGTGGGCTTTCTCTAGTTGCGGCGAGCAGGGGCCATTCTTCGTTGTGGTGCACGGACTTCTCATTGCAGTGGCTTCTCTTGTTGCAGAGCACGGGCTCTAGACGTGCAGGCTTCAGTAGTTGTGGCACGCGGGCTCAGTAGTTGTGGCTCACAGGCTGTAGAGCGCAGGCTCAGTAGTTGTGGCGCATGGGCTTAGTTGCTCCACGGCATGTGGGATCTTCCCGGGCCAGGGCTCAAACCTGTTTCCCCTCCATTGGCAGGTGGATTCTTAACCACTGTGCCACCAGGGGAGTCGCTGTGATTTTTTAATTGTGTTCAGTTGCTTATTTTTAAGCCAGCACACTGTGCACTTTAAAAATATTAATTTTTCCATTCAACAGAAATTAATGATTATCCACTATGGGAAAACACTGTACTAGACTTTCCATATAAAAAATGCAAATAATTTTGCATTTTATTTGCAAATAAATAGCCTAACATCAGGAGAGGGAGTTTTACATTTAAACAGGTAATTTATATCACAATATATCAAGTGATAATCAAGGCTAGGTCTCTGTTGTATCTCACTCACCACCTGCAAATCAAGAATGTAATTTCTCACAGAGGTACAATAGTGAAGAGAATGTTTTATGAAATTAACTGTAATAGAAATTTGACCTATATCATGGTTGAACTAAGGAGAGATTTATGTTTTGAGTGTCTTTATTAAGTGCTGAAATGCAGTGAATTATTAACATCCTTTGTGTTTGTCTTTCTAGGCAACCAACAACTACAGAAGTCCTGTCCCTGCCAATCAACCTTCAGATGGTGCAGGAGAGGATATTTATGTCAACTACCCAACCTTCTCTCGTAGACCAAAGACTAGAGTCTAAGCTTTTCCCTTAATCTGAGCATATTAATGATGACTATTATGCACATGGATCTTTATACAGTTTCGTCCCACTATTTAGTGTCTACCTTGGATACTAGTTGACCAAATTTATTTCATTTGACAGGAAAAATACTGCCTTAACTAGAGAGCATTCTTAACAGAAATGTTTTAGAAAACCTGACTCTAATTAGCTTACACATAAAAGGAAACTTATTGAATCAAGTAATGGAACAATCAAGGTGAGATCAAGCTTCAGGCAAGGGTTATTTACCAGGGCTTAAATATTATGTCTAGAATTAAGTATGGATATAAGACAGTTTCTGCATGCCCTTTCACAGAGTTGGATCCACTTCCTTGGTGTTAGCCTAACTCTCATTCAGGCTCTTCCCTTGTGTTTCCAAGATGACTGCCAACAACTCTTGGCAATTCATAATCCTTGTTTCTGTCTGGTAAAGAGTTTGCTCTGATAGAGCAAACACATTTGGTTACTTGTCCATCATAAAACAGTCACTATGGCCAGAAAGGATGAAATGGCTTAAGTCAGTTAAGGGCTCGCCTCTAGAGCTAGGTAGGAGTGGGACCAAAGCACACTACTGGGAAATTCAGAGTTTTATTAGAAGAAGTAAAGGGGAGCCTGGAAGCTGGGCTGGTTGCCAACAAATGCAGACTGTAATGACCTTCCAAGACATCTTCTGTTAGCCAGCTAAAAAGAGTAGGAGGGCAGGTCTAGGTTAGCTCTCTCCCTCTTCCCACTTCTAGAACCTACTCTGTCAGCTTGGTCCAGAAGAGTACTTGGCAGTAGAATGACTAAATGGTCAAGAGGAAGATAAGTGTGACAGGGAAATCTCTTCCTTTGCTACTCTCAAATAAATTCATTTCTGATTTCATATAGAATTTCACTATCCCTGGTTTAGCCTTATGAGCAAGAGTAGTAGATGATCCAACAATAACTTAATTTTTTTATATTGAATTTTTTATACTTTTGAGAATTATTTTTAATATATAATTTCTCTCAAAAGAGTCAGGTACCTAGGCATTATTAGTTTTTTAAAAAATAATTATGTGAAATTTAAATACAAGAGAAAGAATGATAGTTGGAAGTGGTGGTATAGGGTGGTAGGGTAGAAGAGAGAGGGGGCAAAGCACTGGGAGGGTTAGGGAACGAGGAAAAGGGATCAAAGAATAGGAAGGTACAAAGAAACTTCTGTTGCTTCAAAGTTTGGCCAAAGACACAGTTTGGCCTAATGTTATGACTGACAGGGCAATTAGAGACCATGCCTGCCATTGTCCAAATTCTAGATGCAGGCAACAACGAAACGTATTTGTGAAACTCAGTAACTGTCATGGTCACCTTGAAACCACAATGGTTTGGTAATGACCAAATATAATGATCGTTTGTGTCTCTAATACTCATCTTTAAAAGATTCTTATTTCTAGGCAGTTCCCTGGTGGCCTAGTGGTTAGGATTCTGGCCTTTCACTGCCATAGCACAGGTTCAACCCCTGCAAGCTGTGTGGCACAGCCAAAGAAAAAAAGAAAGGAAAAAAAGATCCTCATTTCTAAAAGGTTCATCACAATAGCTGCATTTAGGTTTCAAAGTTGCAGACTTTTCATGATATTCTTAAGCAATCCCAAACCAAATTCTCATACTGTCTAGACAGATTCTTAAGCTGTAATTGACAGTTTTAGCAAGCCAGTGGTTATTTTATGGTTTTATCTTTAAATACATGCATGCCACATAGTGCAATTATCTGTGAATTACAGAAATTGTGAATGCCCCTACCTCTTTCAGAAGGGAAAAAGTAAAACTGACCACTCCCAGTTGTACTTACGTACATGCAATGAGAGTTAGCTCTCATTTTTATTTTGTTTGCTTATAGATCTTTATATCTGGATTCAAGAAGTGTTTCCACAAATATATTTGTAACAAAGTTGGAAGGCAGTTTTACAAGAAAACCATCTACTGTTTTGTTGACTATATCAGATCAATGAAAGTTTCCATGGCTGAATCTATCAATTTGCATGGTGAAGCAAACTTAACATACTTTAAAAGATAAATGACTTCTTTTCCCTAAAGTTAATAAAAATATTATTTTCTGGAAGATTCTGACAACCAAATCCTCAATGACTAATGTAGGTGAGAAGTAAAACATTTCTACCATTACAATATGGTTTCAGGGAAGATTTTTGTGGCAAACCCCTTACGTGTTGCAAAGCCTCCAGAACACTTGAAACTCATCTCATCTCTTTTTTCCATGGGTGTTTTAACCTTTTATAAAAATCTCTCACTCAAAATACTTATGAGAACTATTTACTCTGTCCCTTCTTTTCTATAAATTCTTCCTCTGCAGGGCTCAGAATATGTTCGGGGATTTGGAACCTTCCTAAGTCCTGCGGAAATTTCTCTGATCTCTTCTACTGATCCTGCTACACTGTCAGCTGTTATGCTGATGAAATTCCATTCATTCATTTTCTTTCTTTGGATATTCTACTTAACAAATCACTTTCATTGTAGTCTCTTTAATATTATACCTAACTTGCTGGAGTTGTGAACTCTACCTAATATATATAAAAATCTATGCTTGCTCTCTCTCTCTCTCTCTCTCTCTCTCTCTCTCTCTCTATATATATATATATATATATATATATATATATACACACACACACACGCACACACACACACTATATATGGTATCTATAGTAGGTATATGGTATATATATAATATGTGTGTATATATATATGTACCTACAAACACACATGTATATATTTTTTCCCTAATCTGTTGTACCTACTATTCCAGTTGTTACTAAGGAAACAGATCAAAACAGATCCACGGAATGAAAGGTCAGACTTGAATTAAATTATGTTTTAAATCTTTTTTGCAAGGTGTTATTTAGGAAACAAGATGCTTCCTAAGATTCTTTTTTACATATATAATTTATACTGATACATAATACATTAAATAATAATCTGTGTTTCCTTTGAATGCCCTTATTTTAGTATTTACATTAAAGTAACCAGTTACAAGGAATTGCTGTGTAATGACAAGGTAGGTAAGTTTGTTAAATGTCATTATAGAGTACACAGTTTTGTCAGGGAAAGAATACATCTTATTAACCTACAATGATTAGGGTATTGATTATATTATCATCAGAGAGACCTTAGAACATTATTTAAAAGCCTTTCTGCATGCTGAGAAAATCGCATAGGAATTTCATTAGCTCGTAATCATGCTTATATGGGTGGGAGGCAGGTGGATGAGGTTAGCGTTTTCAGTTAGTAAATATTCACATTCATTCACAGTTTATTACTAAAATGTTATACATATACATTTAAAATACTTTGACTATCAATTTACAAGATAAAGTAAAATAAAAATAATTTAAATAGGTTTACTTTTCTTGTAAACATCCAAGTTATGTTTGTTTGTATAGAACTATGTTAAAAAATAACTACAGTTACGTTACAGTAATTTTCCAAATTGGTAGAGTCCACAACGTAATTAGAAATCACTGTAATCAAAATGCTTCTCCTTGAATTTTTTTTTCCTTCTCCTTGATTTTTAATAACGTTCTGTATTTTGTACTGCTGGTGTGAAATGTCAACAAGATTGAAGATAATATAGAATACAGATGCTTATATAGTGAGAATGAAGGTGCTAAACAGTGAGTACAAAGTTTAGCTTCTTTGCACAGTAGAGATAAGAAAATATCTTTGAAAAATATAAAACAATAGAAACATGTAATACCATTATTTGATTATCATCATTAGTTAGGCCACTATTAGAATGTAGTGTCTAGAAAGTATTGACCTTCATGTGCAGGTTTTTGCATAAATTAATACACTTTTCCACTGGTCTGTTCATTGGATTATTCTAAGTCAAGTCTCTAGGCTCTTATACATTTATGAAGTAAAAATAAGTTTTTTAAAAAACTTTTCTATTGCTAGTGATCCGATAGGTAGAACTATGGCTTCTAGAATTAACTGCAATGCTTTCTTAAAAAATTTTACAAGTCTTCAAGGTTGGATTACATATTATGTTTTTCGAGATTTAAAGCACTATGTTGTAAGGTGTTGTAAGAAAAGATCTAATTTGGGGGTATGGGTGAAAAATGTCTGGAATAATCCCCATTTATTGCCTGTTGTCCCTGTTTGAATGATAAGTAACATAGTCACCCTCTTTAGAACATTTTTTTCCGGCTTTATATGTGATTTCAGACTTGGGTTTTGTAAGGCATGCAAATGTTTACCTTGATATACTGTATTCTGTTGTTTGAATGAATAAAATGTAGAGCTCCATGATTGTTAGTTTCACTTGTTATCCAAGAGTATTAGGGGAAAATTCCTACAGAATAATATTTACACGAAGAGTTAAATGCAGAAAAAAATCAAACCAGTGATACTTTGTAGCTTCTATCTCAATGCAACATTCAGTTCATTTTATAAGTGCATGTAGTTCAAAGAGTCAAAGTGTGCTGTTCGGGCTTCCCAGGTGGTGCAGTGGTTGGGAGTCCGCCTGCCGGTGCAGGGGACGCGGGTTCGTGCCCCGGTCCGGGAGGGTCCCCCATGCCGCGGAGCGGCTGTGCCCGTGGGCCATGGGCCCTGGGCCTGCCTGCGCGTCTGGAGCCTGCGCTCCGCAACGGGAGAGGCCGCAACAGTGAGAGGCCCGCGTACAGCAAAAAAAAAAAAAGAAAAAGTGTGCTGTTCAAGGGTTGGTGGTTTTTTTTTGCAAAAAAATAGTAGTTCCCTGTCCTTCGCATTTTCCCTCCATTGAGACAACAAATTTCACTTCTGATTATTTTTTCTACTTTTCTTAATAGTATACATATATCATTACTAGATTTTTTAAAATTTTAGACATTCTTTATTGATTTAGATGTCTTGCTCTCCACGAACTCACCACACACGTATACCTTTCCCATGTACCCATCCTTCCAAAATATTTATATTAAAATTTTGATTATTTCAATATTTGGTGTTTATTTTTAATGATCTTGCCAATACTCTTCTTAGTTGAATCCCATGGTAAAAATGATTATGCATTCTCTCCTACATAACTTTTTTCCTACCTAGAGTTAGTAATTGTCTCTTTTCGTAGTTTACTATTTTTGTATTTACCATAAATTTATCTCAGACGCTTCACCAATGGTCTAAGGGATCTTTCCAGATTCTCTGACATGCAGTAGATATTTAGCCAATCTCCTTCTCCTAAAAAATTACCCTAGAACATTGACTTGGGCTGACAAGCAGTGGTTTTTTCTGCATAGCTGTCATCCTGGTGTCTCTCTTCATTCAGAAAAAAGTAGAGAGAGGACAGTACATCCTGGAGTCAATTCGAGAAAATTTCCCAGTATAAAAGGATATGAGGTGCCAGATTACAAGTGTTTAAGCAGTACCCAGAAAACGGCACAATAAGAAGCCTATTATATTTGGGTTTGTGTCTGTAAAAGTTGAGGGTACTGGTTTTAAGCATTAGAAGCAGATGCTGACTATGTTATAGAAAAAACAGTTAATTTATTTGAGCGATATGGGTGGCTCATAGCAGTTCCAGGACACTGATGGAACAAGTTTAGAAAACAGAGAAAAAGTGGCAACTCCAGTGGTCCACAAGCAGGAAACCACTTTGAGCTCTGATAACTTTCTTTCTTCACTCTTCAAAATTTAACCTCAGCTGATTTTATATTTTTCTGCTAGTTCATTCTTTTTTTTTTTTTTTTAACATCTTTATTGGAGTATAATTGCTTTACAATGGTGTGTTAGTTTCTGCTTTACAACAAAATGAATCAGTTAATTGTTCATTGTTCTGGGTTTGTTATTGTAGGTCTTTTCCTTCTCTTGTGTTTCTTGCCTAGATAAGTTCCTTTAGCATTTGTTGTAAAGCTGGTTTGGTGGTGCTGTACTACTTAGGTGTATTTTTAACTAAATATGTACAGGACCTGTATGGTTTGTATCCTATTAGCTTGTTGTATTCGCTTGTTAGTTTCAGGGGTTTTTTGGTGGATTCTTTGGAGTTCTCTGCATAGACAACTATGTCTTCTGCAAATAAAGATAGTTTCATTTATTGCTTCCCAATCTTTATGCATTTTATTTCTTTTCCTTGTCTTATTGTGGCAGCTTGGACTTCTAGCAAAATGTTGAATAGGAGTGATAAGATAGTCCATTCCTGCCTTCTCTCACCATTAAGTATGATGTTAGCCGTGGGTGTTTTGTAGATGTTCTTTATCAAGTTGAGAAAGTTTTTCTCTGAATTTGCTGAGAGTTTTTAAAAAATCATGAATGCACGTGGTATTTTGTCAAATGCCTTTTCTGCTTCAATTGATATGATTATATTACTTTTCTTTGTTAGCCTGTTGATGTGGTAGATTACATTTCTGAATTTTGAATGTTGAACCAGTCTTGCATAACTGTAATAAATCCTAGCTGATAACAATAATTATTTTTAGACATTGTTGGATTTGTTTTGCTAATATTTTGTTGATTTTTTTTTTCATCTAAGTTTATGGGAGATATTTATCTTCTTTTTTTGGCAATGTTTTATCTGGTTTGATATTAGGATAATTCTGACTTCATAGAATGAGTTAGACATGATTTCTCTGCTTCTGTTTTTTGGAAGAGTTGTAGAGAATTAATTGGTATTATTTTTTCCATAAATGTTTGGTAGGTTGGTACTTTCACTTTGGAAGGTTATTAATTTTTGATTCAATTTCTTTAATAGATATAGGGCTATACAGTTCATCTATTTTTCCTTGTGTGAGGTTTGGTAGTTTGTGCCTTTCAAGGAATTGGCCCATTTTATCTGTTATCAAGTTGTTAGCATAGAGTTGTTCCCAATATTCCCTTATTACCCTTTAACATCCAATTGTTTCTTCAATTGGCTATCTGTAATGATGATCCTTCTTTATTTATGATAGTGGTAATTTTTGTCTTCTCTCTTTTTTTCTTGACTACCCTTGCTTGACCTTACTAATTTTTTTTTTAATCTTTTCAAAGAATCAGATTTTGGTTTCATTGATTTTATTCTGTTATTTTCAATTTCATTGATTTCTGCTCTAATTTTTATTATTTTCTTTCTTCTGCTTGCTTTAGATTTATTTTGCCCTTCTTTCTCTAGTTACCTAAGGTGGAAGCTTTGGTTATTGATTTTAGATTTCTCTTCTTTCCATTCTTGGCATTTAATGCTTTGAATATCACTGCATCCCACAAATTCTGGTAAGCTGTATTTTTATTTTTATCTAATTAAAATATTTTTGGATTTTTCTTGAGGCTTCTTTGACTCATGGGTTATTTTAAAATGCTTTTTAAACCTCTCTCTATTTTTGGATTTCTCTACTATATTTGTCTTACAGAGTTCTAATTTAATTTTGTTGTAGTCTGAAAACAGTATTTGTATGATTTCTATTCTTTTAAATTTATTAAAGTGTGTTTTGTGGCCCAGAATATGGTCTACCTTGGAGAATATTTCATGTGAGCTTGAGAAGAATGTGCATTCTGCTGCTGGATGTAATATCCTATAAATGTTCAGTAGATCAAACTGACTGATAGTGCTGTTCAGGTCACCCATATTCTTTCTGATTTTCTCCCTGCTTGATCTATCACATGCTGATAGAGACATGTTGCAGTCTCCAGCTACAGTTATGGATTTGTCTATGTCACCTTGAAGTTTTATCAGCTTTTGCCTCGTGTATTTTGGTATTCTATTATTAGGAACATACACTTTTAGGATTGTCAGTGTTTCTTGGAAAATTGACCACTTTGTCACATGTAATGCCCTTTTTGTCCCTGATAACATTCCTTGTCCTGAAGTCTGCTTTGTCTAAAATTAAACAGGTGCTCCAGCTTTCCTTTGAATTGTGTTAGCATGTCCTATATATCTCCAGCTATGGGCTTGGACCATGGCAGACATTGGATTGGCCCCCAGGAGTCCTCACTGTGGCCCAGAATGCTCTGGAAGTGTATACACTCTTGGCCCACACATGTGCAGTACATACCCCCGCCCTGGCTTTGGTCAGTCCTACCCCTGTGTGTCCTTTGGCCCAGAGCCTGGTCCCCACAGCTGGCTGTGCCTTTGGGGTGAGACTTAAGCGCACTGTGATTCTGACTGAGGGTTGGGAGGCCTTGACAAGGATTGGAGTTTGCTTGAAAGATGGCATGGACCAGACTGCATACTGACAAGTCTGGAATAAGGGCCTCCGGCAACTGGGGCGCCCAAGTGTTTCCCATCCAAGGACTCTCCATCCTCTCCCCCACCCCTCCCCCCACCCCAGAAACTCCTGAGATCAGAAGACACTGGGCTCGTTCTGGGATGAATGCTCCTGGCAGCGTCTTGGGCATTTTCTGCTGTCCTCTTAGCTGCTCCTGACACTGAGCACATCCCAGCCTATTCTCTGCCTGAGCCTCTACCTGGACCTGCACTTCACTCCCCACCCGTACACAGCCACAGTCACAAAGAGCATCCTGAGAGCTTCACATGTGCCCCCTTCCCTTCTGGGAGACTTCACAAAGAAGAGAAAAGAAAAAAATGTACCAAGTACTCCTAGGTACTCCTCAGAGAGATTTTCCCTCTTGAGCTCTTTTGTCTGCAGTCTGCTGTGATTATACTGGACCCCTACTGGTGTGATGGCATGTGGCGGGGGAGGAGGGTGTTCTACTACTGTATGATTCAGTCTCAGCCTATGACTTTGTTAAGTTCACAGATGTTTCCCTGGTGGAATTGCTTTCCCTCTTGCCCTCTACCCCAATCCCTGGCTGCAGAGTTTCCAGTCTACTTCCATGACAGCCTGGCCACTGTTAACTATGTTATTATGGTTACGATTTTTATTTTTCTTTCTTAGGTGAGACAGGAAGGCTGCAGGAGCTGGGACTAGGTTTGAGAACTGTGCTCTGACAAAGTCCTTTCCTCTGGAGTGTAGGTCTTTGTTACTGAGAAGGCTCTTGGCTTATTTCACGGTGGTGATGCTGCCCCTTCCCTGGCCAGATCCATGAGGGAATCTTTCTTGGACCCTCATGGTGAGATTCTGGTGGCTTTCGGGGTCCCTCTTAGACTATAGTTCCCATGAGTTTCTCACGCTTAGTCCACAATTCTGTTCAGCAATTCGTCCAGCTCACCATTTAGGTGTGTCTATTAGTTGATGGCCTCAGAGCTTCTGCTCCAGGTGAGGAGATACTGGTTGCTGTAGCTGTCTGGATGTGTCTGTCTCTGCAGATTTTGCAGTGGAGGTTTGCCTTGTGACCTCAGTTCTCTGATAGATCCAAGGAAAGTCACTGATTTTTGGTCTGTTCAGTTTTGTCTTGTTGTAATCATGGCCACTGCCAAGCTCTTTCTATGTTGGCATTAAACCTGGAAGTCCTTCCCCACATACTTTTAGTATCTGTATTTTCTACTGCCTTGGTTTCTGGCCTGTTTCTTTGTCCTGATTTTGTGATGCTTCACTAGGGTGGCCTGACATTGGATTCTGACCCATCTGACTCTCTCTGTTCCATACATATTTTTGTCCCACTTTCACGGGCCACAGATCCACGTGACAAAATATTTATTGTCTATGAAAATTGAGCACAAATAAAATGTAAAATACAATCTGAAGATTCGTATGAGATCATATGATCTTACTCAGTTTCCCTGACTGTTCAGATCAACATCAGGCCTTATAAAATTTTTAGTCCAAAAAGAAGCAAAAGGTAGTAAAGAGACATACCATCTCAAGCCACAAGAAGAAAATAATGTGTCAAGTCTACGCAGTCAGCAAAAACTAAGTCAGAGGAACTGTCAGTAACACCCATCCATCCCAGAATACAGTATGAGGCACCAGACTTCATGACTTTTTTTGGATGATGCTAAAATGGAATAAATGCAAGTCAAAGGAAAGTGTTTCCCTGGTTACATGTATTCAGTATAAATTTATTTTAAAGATTAGTTGCACAGAAGGTAAATGAGAATCAGAAGAATGCATGGGTAAGAGGAAACAAGGCACTAACAGCATGATCAGGGTGTATATATACATATGAATGTTAGGCTTCAATGGAAGAAAACACAATGCAAAGCAAGATAAACAAAACAGAATGGCAACTTGAGAAAGGAGGTCCACACATCGTGAGGGCCCGTTACATAGTGCTAGTTAGTTATATGCTTTCATAAATGTGTGAAAGAGTCACTTTAACATGAACGGACCCAAGGCAGAGTAGCCCTATAGCTTCTTCACTCCATATGTGGCCATAAAACAAAACATTGCAAAGCTTTTCTAAATAGATCATTGAACAATTTCTTCTAACACTCTAAGCTCATTCTCTTCACATGTTAATAGAAGCAGTGTTGAAGTTGAACATTTCTATTAAGTTAGACTAAGAAACAACCCATTACTGCCCAAGACCTGTTACCATCACTTCCAGATTAGGGAACAACGTTAATAATAACCACCAGTTATTATTGTAAGAATCCCATGTCATTTAAGCTTCAAGGAAAGATGGTGTCTAGACAGGAACCAAAAAAGACAGAGATGATCTCTTTTACTCAAGTTCTCAGCAGTGACCTGAATTATTTGAGAGCTCATAATGTTCTGATACATTAAAAATAATGCCCCAAACTCTACAACACACAGTTAAGTATAGCATATAAATGTTAATTGTTTAAAATGTCAAACATCATGATATAACATCTCTTTTGGGGAATAGTGCCTCTTGGATATGTATACATTTTACATCTCTGTTGAAGAGTTGGAAAGGACAAATGTCACACGAAGGATGGAATAATTACATTTTGTTCATGTATGTAGTGAATAGTTTGTACTATATGCAATGTTGATTTTACCTGAGATATCAAATATCACCCCCAATCAGTCTAAGTTGTGCACAATATTAAAAGTAGCAGTGGACAATCTTTCCTATATAATACCTAGTCATCCCACTTACACTTTCTAAATTTATGATGATTCATTTTAGTTACATTTCTTAGCGCTCTCAATGGTCCATGCAATTTAGGATTTAGAATGCCAGCCTCTCTCAGTATTGAGAAAGAGGGCCAGATGGTGGGGATGGAGGGTGGGGGGTGCGGAGCTGAGCAGTATATCCTTTGCGGCATTTTTACTTTAGATTATTTTGCTGGCAGTGAGGTGGCTGTAGTTAGAGTGAGTGAAATGGATTAGTTCTGCTGATGGCCTTAATATTTATTCTTTTGGACATCAAGCTCTATCTATTTAGGTCTCTGAAATAGAATTACATTTGTTAAAAAAACTATAAACTTCAGAAACAGCAGGCTACCTAAAACATATGTTTTAATGGATATTGGAACAAGAGAGGAATTTATTAAGTCAAGCGACATTGGCTGAACAGCGCTAGACTGGATATACCTACTTCATGACTTGAAATGCATACTTTTCCTTAAATGGTGAGTTCCTTAAAGGAGAATCCAAGTCTTACTCACTTTTGAATTCCCGGCTCTTAGAAGATTCAATTAATATTTCTTAAATTGAATTTTGAAATAGTATTTATTTTTCTTTCGGCTACCTTATAATCAAAGTTTGCAAATATTCAGAAGAGTATAAGAGATGTAGAACAGGTTTCTGTAATTCACACATACATAGACAGTGATGGCGAGTGCGTATTCATCTTATGTACACGTTTGTGTCGAGAGGAATAGGGAATTTTAGGAAAATCGGGTTTAACAAAATTCATACAATAGAAATAGCAAGAGGTAATTTTGGAGTTATGTTAGACTATGCTGCCTAATAATTTCCTGTGATTAAAAAAAGCGAGGCCTAGCTATTCAGAGAGAGAGAGAGAGAGAGAGAGAGAGAGAAAGCGAGGGATTGAGAAAGAAGAAGGGGGAGGAGGGGAAGGGGTGGGAAGGGGGGAAGGAGGAGAGAAATGCAGAGACAGCTCTGAGAAAGGGATTTAGGAAGCTGATGAGGCTGGTCTCTCTTCCCTCCCTCACTCCTTTAATTTTGCCATCTCAGGTCTTCTGTGGAAAGCCACACAGCCTTTTGCCATCAGAGTGCCCTCCTGGCACTGCTGTGTATCAAAAGTAATTAAAAGGAGGCCAGAACAAGAGCCAAGAGATACCGGGTGCCCTCTACTCATGTCTTGTCAATGTCAAGCATTCAGTAAGTATTCAGCCACTGACTAGCCTTTGAGGTCATATAAATCAGCTGCCTGATTTCCTAAAACACCTAGATACTAGGATAATTCATGTTTCCATGAATATTTAGATACTCTAGTTCTCTCAAACACTGATTTAAAATTTTACCATATGGATATCAAAATTAGGTATATTTGCCTAATATTTTTCTTGAATAACTTGGAAATAAAGATAGCAGTTTTGCCATTTTGGGGACTTATTTGATTTTGCTTTTCTTTGTATATTACAAAAATAGCATAGTAATTGCTACTGGGCCGTGCCCTCTGACATGCATTTATTAAATATCTTCTCTTATGTCAGCTCTAAACTTACACAAACCTTGCACTTTTCATAAAGACCCTTTCCCCGGTAAATATAATCCCCGTGATTTTAATAGTGACAGAAAGGGAAAGAAAAATCCATCAAGTTCACATCACCCATTTGTTATGAAATTAGCACAAAAACGTCATATCCAGAATAAGCTGTATCTCATTCAGCAGTTAGAAAGAATGAGTGTTTGCATCATCATTGCCACTCCCTAAGTATTTCCCAACCTTCTACCTTCTGCACAGAATTGAAAGCACTCATACATTTTTCATTGCTTTCTTCAAATTCATGACCTTGTCCAGACCTGGTTGGAGCAGGACATTTTAGCACTAGGACTGACCGCTTGACCCTCACCCATTTTGATTTCTCTGATATTATGGAAGCCTCACCCTTTCTTTAAAGACATGACTCTCTAAAAGGAAAAATGCTCCCAACTAATTTGGTAAAGTAATAAGATATATCCAGCTAATATTTAAAGATTAAGTTTCAGGATCAGATTCTGTGGTCTAAATACAAGTGACAAAGGTTCTATATCATGGGATGGAAAATAATAAAGAAGCCACTGGTGTCTAGTACAGTCATGACCACACACATTTCACTTTGGATATTAAACCTTTGTCTACCAAATGTTCATTTTTAATAATTTTCTTTTTTTTATTAGAGGGTGAGCATAATTCTGGAGGAAAAACTGTTTTCTAGTTGTGTGACACTGAGAAAGCCACTTAAAAACTTTGAGTGTGACTTCACTAGAAAATGTGTTAACCACCAATGTCATTTTCAATATTAATATTCTATGATTCCACCAAACCAGAGTCAACCTAATAAAAATTATATTCTATTATAATAAGGAAAACACTGGAAATACATAATAAATTCTCAGTAACCTTACATTTAATAAAGGGCCTTCTTTTACTTTATTTTAATAATAGCAAGCCAATAAGTGAAGGAATAATTGACATTTTAAAGGTTAGCAGAATATGATTGCCAGAATTCTGTTTTAATTACATAGTTACAGTTCATCATTCGATAACAAAAATTAAGGAAATCATATAATATTACAGTGCCAACAATATTAAACAACTCTTGAGTAAAAACCATCAAGTTAGATATTCAGAATCTCAATCATGCAAAGCTGTGGTGTAAAGTAGTATTTTTGAACTGCTTTACCTTTTTTTAAGTGATGGGGGAAACTTAATCTTGCACAGTATAAATTTTCCTCCTGGTAGCAATATCATTTGTAAATTTCTTAGATTTATAAATAAGACATTAATAAGTTTTATCTATTAAGGATTGAGATACAGAAACTATGAATTCAGAAAAAGGTAATTCTTGAACTATGCATTTCATGTATTTTACCAAGGGGGAGAATCACACAGGCAGATTTTAAAATAATTTAATTTCCTAATTTTATTATTGCCACATTATAATAATATTTTCTGTTCTGCCAGAAATTCACATTTAGTTTCCAGGGACAGCTATTTCTTTGCATTCCCTTCCCAAAGGTGGCCCAATGAGTATTTAAGTCCAGACGTCCCCAAAATATTATTTATCTGGGATAGATTGTGATTAAAAATAAAGAATGTCAAATCACATATTTTCCAATAGAAGCAAATTTGCAATGGGTATTCAACAGGGGCCTAACATCCAAAGTTATTTTTATCAAAGTACTCATAAACAATAAATTTAATCAATGACAAATGGCATTTGTTTACAATGTATAGTATAAGTCTTCACAAAGTATATATAAATTAATTTAAAAGAATTTATGGAAAGTAGACATACAGCACATAATTTTAATATATTTTGAAGATTCATAGGGATAAGGATTTTACAAGATGGGATAATTCTGTGTGGACCTAGGAAAAAGAGTATTACAGTGGAATATATAGTGTAGGTAAATAGTCAAAAGTGTGTGTGTGTGTGTGTTAGGGCTTGTGTGGAGAGAGTAACTGGGGCCCCTGCAGACGCTGGGAGGTCTCCTGTCATCTTCAGTAAAGGTGATTCTGGCTTTCATGTTCATTTATTGTCAAGGGGTAGACTAATTTGTGGCTGTGATTTATACAGTGCTTTTACTATAACTAAAATTATAGTGTCTTATACTGGGAAAGAATCTTCTACTTCAAGTCATCACAAAAATTTGGAGTTCCATCTCCCCCAACTCCACCCACTTACATATATATTTTCTTTTAGATAAGAAAAAGCATTGTTCTTTGAATTATGCAATATATATGTAAATCTCAATTTTATTAATCAAATTATTTCATATTGACCTATATCATATTAATTTCTGATTCATACTTAATATCAAGATACTTCTGTCATTTTCTTCTTCATTTTCCCTGCCTTTCAGCCTCAAAGAGTTAATGATATTGAAACGCCATAAAAACCCTCTCATAACTCATAGTGTTTTCTTTGAGAGAAATCATGTGGTGACTTAAAAAAAAAATTTTTTTTAAATCATCATCTCAATTTTCTTTTTCTCCTTAATTTGGGTTTTTAAATTTCTGATTCCTGAAAATAAGCGACTCTTACAAGGCTGTGGATCACTGGAGTGTTAAGATAACAATCAGATTCCAACATGAACACAACTACAGGGACAGTGTGGAGACCTTGCTCCATTTGACCCATGATTCTGTGTCTACAGAAAGGATTGATTTTATGTTCTCTTTAAGTCTAAAATTGTCCTAAAATCAGGGAGCAGACTGAGGAAGTTAACTGCATCAACTACTAAACTTCCCAAAATAACTATTAGAAAATTTTAATCCACTCACTCTTCTTAAAACCAGAATATAGAATATGGACTAGAGTAGCAGACATAGAAGATGAGGTAAAATAAAAACTTATTAAGCTGAATTATTAGAAGGAATTTGGTATATTTCAATTAAAAATGTATTTTTCCTCTCCTTTAAATCTTAACAAGATGTTAAAATCTTCAACTGGGAAAAATGTACTAAAATCACAAGTAAAATGTGGTTTTCATATTATTTGGTAATTTTAACTTATTTATTTATCTAAAGTTAATTTAAATAATTGTCTACTGAAGTGTGTAAGAAAAAACTTGATGTGTAAGGTATTTTAATGTAAAAAATGCCATTCCCCAAATTTCAATTGAAAATGAAAGCTTTTTGAGTTCACATGAAAAAAATGTAGCTTGGATATTATTATCTAAGTTGTGACAAATTCCATAAATAATTAAACGAAAGTGCTACAGAATGATAAAGATCCTCAAAATAATAATCACAATTATAATATGATAAACTAGCAGGAATACAAAGCATAGACATCTACTTAATTTTTTTATAGTTGTTCAACTATCGCTTCAGGATAAATAAATTTGAATTTCCAACAAAGAACTCGAAGACAGTGTAGGAGTAATAAAACTTAACCTAATCATTCATGACCTACAACCAGTCTAATAAATTGCCTCATCAAGCCTTTCTATTGATATGGTGGTGATGAATCCAGGAAGAGTGAAGAACATCTAAAAAATTGGAAGAAACCCTTAAATGTACGAGGGCCTATTTATTTAGAGGCCATGTGATATTTCTCGCTCCCACCATGCCTAACTGGGAGATGACATGGAGTCAAGGAAACATTCCTGGATTAGAAGCCTGGGATGAGGCAAAACTATTCCTGACCATTTTCTTTGCCTTTGAATAAATTACAATACCCACTGGTTTTGGTTTTCTCCTGAGCAGAACATAAAGCGGAAATTTTCTTCTACGTGATTGCTTTCAGAGCTAGCTAGCATTCCATCTATTTAGAAAATGTGTCCAGCATCTCATGATACTTCCCCGAGAGTCTATGAACTATCCCATGCCTCACCTAGTTGTAATAATTGTAGAAATGATACAACAAAGATTCACGTTCTCAAGTAAAAAAGGAAGCATTTGTGGTCGTTTTAGAGAAGAAAAGTGAGTGAATCTTTCGAATACATTGATAGAGAATTCACATGTGAGGCTGCTGACCTCTCATTTGGTCGCCAGCCAGTGTCTCAGCTAATACATCTTCGTGCTGAAACTCAGATGAGGTTGACCATACGAAACTGATGCTTGTGTCACTGAAGAGACATTTAACCATGGGCGTTTTGTGATGATACATTCTTTTGTGTGCAATCATTTTCACTAAACTGAAGGAAGCATACTTGATATGTGTTGTCTTTCTGTGGTAACTTCAAAACCTGATACAACCGATGTCTTCTTTCAATTGCATACTTAGTACGAGGTGAAACTAGTAAAGAAAGCCACGTCTGTGACA
The DNA here is from genome assembly GCF_000442215.2 of Lipotes vexillifer. Lineage (NCBI taxonomy): Eukaryota > Metazoa > Chordata > Mammalia > Artiodactyla > Lipotidae > Lipotes > Lipotes vexillifer. The sequence continues at coordinate 2,188,695 of NW_006787829.1, forward strand.
TAGAACTGAGGTCAGAATATGAAGACAGCAGAGTCCCAGTGTAACAATGGACACTTCATTGGAGATTTTGTAATTTTATCTAAACTGTGGCCCTTATGACTAGTCCCCCTCCTCTTGCTCTACCCCCTCCATGGGAAATTGCACTCCATACATTTCATAGGCTAGAAGTTCATTTGTGTGGTGTATCGCCTATCATAATTATTAACACAGGTCTAGTGGCAAAGTTCTATCTATTTTGAGAAGGCCAAGGTTCCGGGATTATAAAGTATAGTTAATGATTGATAAAGCAGTTTGAAATTGCAAGGTATTGACAGACATGATAGATTTGGAGAAAAATGTATAATTTTCACTTGGAGCAGTTTTTGGTATAATGTTTGCTATAAAACACAAAGTGTTAAAGGCCTAAGCTCAGCCCCACTGAGTGTATACTGCCCATTTATTGTGCTGTATGTATTGTAAAAATCAAATCTGGACTACAATGTTTTTACAAGAATATAATTTTCTTAGCTTGTTTTCACTGTAGCATTAATGGTCCATTTTAGTAAGTGGCTCAAATAATCAAGGGAGTAGTGTAATCATGCTTTTTTACAGAGTTTTCTGAGATATTGGCCAAAGAACGAGGGGAAGACATCAATTTTTATGATGTTTTTAATATCTACTATAAAGATACCACATGCAATAAATTGGATTTATAGAAACTACTAACAGTGTAAAGTTATTTATCAGTCCACTGCTTCTATACTGGACAGAAAGAATAAGTGGTTAACCATTTTATAGGTGATAAATTATTTTCAAACATAATTGCCCAATGAAGACAGAGGAAAACTGTACAAGATACCAGGATTAGTACTATAGTTACTACTTGTTGGAAAAGGTGAGGTTTACTTTTAATAAATACGTTTCACTTTATTTCACATGCTCTATCAAACCACATCTTCCTTAATATATAAGTAAATATATATTTCTTATTTCATTAAGTTCAAATTGTGGCAGTGGCCAAAACCTATTGATTGATAAATATTTATTGCATAAACAAATTAGTTCTGAGTGCTAATCATCATCATCGTTTGATGACTAAGAGAAAGAAGTGTTTTCTTTTCCCTCCCACCAGAATAGTAAACCATTGGGTCAAAGTTATTTTGTACTTTTCTACATAAATATAATGTCACGTGTACAACAATATTATCAGAACAAAAAATTGGGGACATAAAAAATAAATCCCTTCAGGTAATCTTTCCATGAAATGTGTACGTCTTCCAGACTTTCTCTGCTCTCAGAAGATCCTTTATGACTTGCGTTGGGTTCCTTGACCACTGCTTTCTTCCAACCTGATACGGAAACTGTGACCATCTTCGTCCGCCGGTCTAGATCTGGATGGAAAGCTGACTGAGTCAGTTTCAGAAGGAGCCGAAAGATGTCTTTGGTTCATAGCAGTCACTCCCTCACAATGAAAAAGTCACATGTATATTAAAGAAGAACACAATTTCTGAAGGGAGAAAAATGCTTGCAAAGCGTAGAGGCATCTTCAGTCAAAACCCTACAAGCTCGAGTGAGTTGGATACACGCCTATGACCACTCTACTTACTCCACTGGTGCTGGTTTTATGACCTTCCAGCAGACTGGTTCAGTAAGTTTTCATCTTTGGTTTTTGCAGAATATGTATCTGCTTGTCACTGATTACAGTGTGCTTTGCCTTATGCCAAGTATATTAGGTTAATATAAATTCTCCTATCTGGCCATTTAGCAATTTTGACTTAGCTGCAATTTTAAGTATAGTTAGAGGAGTATGCTAGAATAAATCTCCAAAAATTTATCATGAAATCTTTTACAGCATTATTCTCATTGTGATGAGATTGGGTTAAGGACATGGGAAGGAAATTTCTCTCTGACTCTTTTTTATGACATTATTTTCTGAATGAACCGGCCCAAGGTTACGCCTGATCTTTGGGACCCCCTCAGTTACACTCACTGGTAATGACAAGCAAACAGTGTTCTGGAGACTGCTTCATGCAGGAATCGTGTCTCCCACCAAACAGACACAAGAGCAGACTCGTCTAATTAGCAGAATCCCCCCGGACCCGCTGTCTGTGCTTCTGGCACATTAATAAAGCTGAGACATATACCAGGACCACTGAGGATCTGTCCCCCTAAGTTCCACGTAGAAACTTGTGGTCTGTAAGCATCAACTCGACCGAGTGAGCCACGAGAGGCTTGCTTTGAGCGTGGCACCACTGGGAGCTGTGCTCAAATGGTCTCAGCTGGGAGTTGCTCTGGTGTGTTTCACTAGCGACATTTCAAAAGCAAATGCCATGTGCTAAAGTAATTCAGAGGTGTTCAACCCTGAAAGCTGGGATTTCAGGGAAGGCTGTATCATCGTCAGGAACCAGTCATCCGCTCTTCTGCTGTGTCAGCAAAATTCACAGTGCAGAGCATTTGAGTAATTTTCTTTTTATCCCTGAAAGCTTAGGATAATTATTTTTCATAGCCACATTAACTCTTATGATTAGCATCTTGAGGGCATTTTCAGACTTATCTGAGATGTGGAAAATCTAGGCAGTTGATATAAATGCAAATTTATCACGGAGGGACTGAATACCTCTTTTACCACTAGTAACTCTCCACAATGAATTGTGACTCTGCATTCAAGCTATGGACATGGATGAAAAAAAGTCTTATCACAGATCAGCAAAAAAAAGGTACCCTTTCAACAGACTAACTTTGAAAGCTTAAACAATTTTTGATATTGAAAAAAAAATCAGGTTTTCATCTTACATGACCTGGGCTCGCTGTTCTTTAAATCCACCTTTGGAGTATTTATGAGCTGACCATCTTAGGCACGTGGCATCAGATAATTCGGGCAGAATGATTTTTATTTTTACTTGAGTAAACTCCAAAACTAAGGGCAAAAATATCTATGTTGACCCAAATTAGCCAAACTTCCCCAGTTCACGTGGAAATCACCACATCCCTTTAAATCTAGTAGGTTTGTCATTAGTCTCAGGAATGAAAAAAAACTTTTTTTTTTTTTGATCTATTTTCTCTTATAATCCCAGCCAACCCATATCCAGTTAAAGGAAAGTAAAGCCCAGCCAATTCTGGTTACACAGTAAATTACAAGCCCCTGATGGCTCTCTGGGAACAGCATCTGTGACACATAAAATGATACCTACAGTCCTGTCCCTATTGTTGGTCTCCTGACTGCAAAATGTCTGATTTCATTTAAAGTGTACTTTTATCTCTTTCTTAAACAGATCGTCATTTAGAGTCCTTCTTTTCCTTGAGGTTAAATGAAAGCCAATCGAGGATCACACCCAATCTTCCCCACGTAGCTCAGAGGGGGCCAAAGGGAGAAACATTGTCACCAACAAGGGATTACTGAACAGAAAGTGCAGTGACGTGACGTGCAGGACAGCCAGACTGGTTCCTTCGCTTCCAAAGTGGTCCGCCTTTTCACATCGTCACCTATGTTTCTCACAGGAGCAGACATGACTACATAAATACTTTGCTAATAAGAAGCCTTTTTTTTTTTTTTACAGCACTATTTTAAAAATAGCTATTCAACATAACAATCTTAATTTTAATGCACCAAATAACAGTTTTCAACAATTTAAGTGAGCATATGCTGTCACTCTCAGCACACATTGATATATACTTGTTAGATATAGATGGATACAGCAATATCCATATCTATATTTGTCTACAGACACACACACACAGAGCACACACACAGAATCGAGCTACAAGGCCCTGCTTAAGAGTGTGTTCTAAATTTCGTGGGTGTGTTCCCTTGTCGCTGGGCTTATTTATATGGAAAGTTGTGATGCCATTTGTAGAGCTTACTGGATTTGTCCCTGTCGAAACCCTCCAAGCCACAGAACTTGTGGTGGGTCACCTTTCTGTCTAAGGACAGACCTCTCCTCAGGTGGGAGGACTGAGCCAAGGAGGACAGGGGCAATGCCTTCACCCAGGTATAGTCCAGCGTGGGCGACTTCTCACCCTGCCCAGGCTTCTGCTACTGTCAGACTCAAAGGATTTTGTTTAAATGACTGTTCAGACGATTTGGATTCTATTTTTGTAAAACATAGACTCCCCCGCAAGAAACTCAATAAATAAAGGACTTAGCCACGGAATCAAGGAAGCAGAACTCCAGTTTTTAACCTTCCACTGGGAGCGGGGATAGACCCGACCCATTTCAGTGTTCCCTGCAATTGGTCCTCCGCGAGGCAGAGGGCGTGATGGCCCCCAGGCAGGTCCGGACAGACTGTCTCTCTGGTCTCAGCATCTCTCTGGGTGTCATTGGATAAGGCTGGAGCTGTAGCTGAAGCCGTAGCTGCTGGACCGGGACAAGGACGGCTGTGTCTCTTCGCTCTGCTCCGAGGCGTAGCTGGGAAACGTCTGTGCGCGTGACATCTTCGAGGACCCGAACCCGTGACCTGGAGAGAGAAAAAGGAAGGAGAGCTGTACCAAGAAACTGACTCCAAAAAGCGCGAGGTGAGTAGGTGAAAATGGAGAAACGGCGCCTGGTTCCTTGGTGAGTTAAAAATGTCTGCAGGGCTCAGTAGTTTCCTTAGTGTGTCTTCTCAAACATTCTGGATGCCAGAGAGCTCGGGATCTCAGACTTATACTCTATTTCAGCCTTTGGAACAAAAGCACAAAAAGCTTCCCCTCCCCCCCCCAAAAAAACAAGCTGTTTTTGCTGGAGAACCTGTAAGCGCTTTCTTTTCTTTGATACTCACTTTTCCGCGTACAGAAGCAAATGACATACTTATTAAAACCTTTTGAGCAGTCATGCTACACTTTATCCTAACCCGTCGCCATCAGTTATCAGGAAGAAGCTTTCACAGTGATTGCGTTTCAGGCCCTGTGGCTTCGCCTGGCGGGTTTGTGAGTAACCGAGCCCACTTCAGGACATGGTTAACCCAAACGATAAACCTTCATGGTTACTAAAATGGCCTCAAAGTTAAGTCTAATAGGAAATTTATTTCTGTGATTTTATAGTTCAGATGCACCCCTGCGACGAGAAATTTGTTTAATGCAAAATCCAGAAATGATTACTGGAAAACTAGCAGAATGCTAACAACGTAGGGAGAAAGGATGCGTTCTAGGGCTTCAGGTGAACTTCCCAGGGGTCTCCCCATCCTTCTTAATCAGTCAGTAATTGTTCTTCACACGTGAGAATGATTATCTAATGGATGAGCTCAGTGGGGAGAGAAGAAAAAATAGATACAGTGTGCTCTGCCCTCTCAGAGCTATTTCACTCAAAGCAAAAGATGTATTGAGTTTGGTTTATATTTTTTCTCGTCTCTATGGTGAGGAATCCAGGGAAGATGATTAACACAAACATCAGACATCTCATCAGGCTCCTCAGGTGGGGCTGGTGTTTGCAAGGTCATGCACTAAAAGCCAGTTTTCATCGTCAGGTGTGTTTGGTGACTCAGAATCTATTCTTGTCGAGTCTGAAGCTTGGGAACCAGGGAGGAAATGCAAATGCATTGGGCAATAAAAAGGTAATTAAGATGGTAGAACCTCAGTGTTAAAAAGTCGTGAGAGCAAAATCTTGCTTTCGAGATAAAAATCATGTTAGTTTCATCGTTGGCCTCGTCCTCTCATTAAGACTCAGCAGCAGGTCACGGAGGACAGGCCTGGGCGTTTCCTACTGAGGCCGTCCCGTCTGCTCCTGTGCTTCTGCCACCCAGCCTCCTGCTTCTGAGTTTCCAGACCTTTCTGCTCCCTTCCCTCCCTCTCCCAGGGTCCAGAAACCCCATTTCCTTTCTGTGCTCCTTCAGGCCTGAGGGGGGCAGGGCTGCCCTGCCGTTGCCATCTCTCACATCTCCTTACTGATTCAGTAATTGGACCGACAGCTGATTTAAGGGTCTAATTGAATTCCATCATCAAATTCTCATAAAATCTCAGCTAAGTGTGTCTTCTCTTTGCTGTAGGACCCTGAGGACACAATGAGGAAGACGAAGCCGGGGGTAGGCAGGAGGGTTTGTTCGTTAGAGGCGAGATGAGCTTGGGGACTTAGGAGTTAGAGCTCCAGGCACACATGCTGCCCCTGTGGCTAACTCGTTGTAACTGATCTTGAGAGACTTACTTGGTCTCTGGGTTTCGCTGCTTCCTTTTCTGCACATTCTGGATGACAAAATGGTATAATATGGTGCTTTTGAGTATTAAATCAATGTGTATCAATTAAATTCATACATGTTAAATGCATCCCCACAGCAAGAGACGGATGCCATGAGGGACTCTATCCAGCACGGCCATCCATAGGGGGCAGTCCATGAAGGCTTCCCTAAGGAGGTGGCCTTTTGACATGATGCTTATACGACAAGGCTGTGATACACTAATCCGATATGGGGAACATCACTTAAAATGTTAACAGTTTGCCTCCTTATCTCACCATTGACTTGCTGGATGATAGTTCAGTTCCCGTAAGAGGAGAGATTGGCGTTCATGAGCACAAACCAGTTGGAAATCCTAATATTAAGGCCATGTTCCTGGCCTTGGTTTTATCCTGTCATTTAAAAAAATGTTAGAAATATCTGAAAGAGAGCAATGCGAGAGCACACCTTTAATTCACATTACTTGTGGTCTAAAGGCTAAGGTTTAAGTCATGAATATAGAATAGTCCTTGCCTTTGCACACAGAATCTAGAATCTTGGGGGTAAAACTTCAAGCATGCAACTAAAATTTGCCAAGCATCTACTAAAATAGTTCAGGACTCCACAGGGAAGACAAAGTAATGGAAGCCTTGGTTCCTGAGTTTTCAGAGTTCACAAGCTGCTTTGGGGAATGGTCATCAGACAAGGATAGATAACAGTAAACATCAAATGAAGCCAGTGCTGTATGGGATCAGAGCAGGATGCCAGCGGAGCTTAGAAGAGCTGGTTACAGAACTGTACACTTCAGTTCAACAATCACCAGAGACCTCTGCTCCACGGAGTGTGTAGACACCACCACCACGGACTCTGAAATTGCTGAGTCCAAAATCCAGCTCTACCATTCCCTTTCTGAGCCTCATTTTTTTGCATGGAAAGAACATACTTTCCTAAGGTATTTTGAGGGTTTAACAAAACAACATACAGGAAGGCACCTGGGATGGTAGGTACCTAATAAATGTTAGTTTTTATCCCTTGTTTCTACGCGGAATGTGTCCACGCTTTTGTCCGTTTTCTTGTTCAATGTCTATACTTTGTATACCCTCGCAGTACGCTGTTCTCACTGTGACAGGTTTGGAATATTATTTTCCTTCAAGGTCATCTTGAAGATTTCTTCATCTCCTCTACAAACAATTTCTAGTCTAATTGGAGATTGAATGATGTTTTTTCTTACCTCAACCATTTCTTTACAGACAGTTCACAAATGATGCTGTTTCTGCTTATCACAAAAATAACCTACCTCAATCAGAGCTGAACATATGAAGGCTTAATAAGTGCTGTTTGATTTTGGCAACAATGAGTATGAGAACAAAAGAAGTAATTAATCATTTTCTCAACAGTTATTTGAATTGTGCCCTTAGGCACTGTTGATGAAAACAAAACAAAACAAATCAACTTTGTGGCTTAAATTAAAAACTTGCTGGACTAGACCTGTTCATTCCACTCAACAGAGACCCTATTTAAATCCTTCCTAAACTTTCCCCTCCAGACCATCCCCTGAAAGACAGACTCTGGGCGTCTGGGGGATGCTGCAATTTGCAAGTAACAAATTTGTTCATAGCCATCAGTCTATCTTAAAAGTCCTTTTGAATTTTCATTTCTACTCCACTGTATATTCATGTCTGTTTTAATAGAAAATAATATTTTCTACCCATATATTCAGGTAACATTGACAATCTGGGAGAGGAACATATCATATTTACCTGGTCTTTTGAAGTATACTCTGAAATGACACTTCATACCATCCCCTACCCCCTTCCCTCCATGGCAAGTATATGAGCCCCAGATGGAGAAACGTGGGTCCACCCCAAAAGGAAGGACATATATTGGATACAGAGGCATTTAAGACATTTGTTTATTCTAACAAAATTACATGACTTCTCCTGGAAACTGAAGAGTACCACGTGACAAGAAAGGTGAAGTGACTCTAGCCATAGAAGGAAAACTTCCTGCTGCATCATGAAAGATTCAAACCAGGAATAAACTAGATGGAACACAATGCAGTAGAAAATAACTACCAAATCGGAATGCAGGACTAGAGATTCACATCACACCTAGGAGAAAAAGTGAGGAATGGCAGGCTCTTGTAGATATCTTGTTCTCTTTCCTGAGGGATAAAGTAGTACTTTGCTGCCTTGCACAGAGTTACCACTGCTCATCCTCTTTCTGCCACAGCTTCTAGTTTTCCATACTTACTAACACCGATTTTATTCTTTACATAAAATATAAAGGAAATTGTTTTGGAAGGAAGTCAGAAGATTCCCAAAGCATAAAACTTGTGGTCGTTAATTGGTAAGAGGCGATGCCCCAGTAATGCTACGTGCTGAAGTGAATTTGTGTGTTTTATTAGTTTGTTAGAATCTGGGGGACAGGAAAGAGT
>NW_006787829.1:2197656-2218180 GCF_000442215.2 Lipotes vexillifer
AAAGAGTGTCGTCCCTTTAAATAATAAAACAAACAAAACAAAGCAGGAAAAAAACCCCAAATAGAACAGTTGCCTCCTGAGGAAGGGAGCAGCCTGGAATCAGGGTATCACCAACAGTCGGGACTAGGCGGACACAGGGGAGATGCTGATTTCCGAGGCTAGGAACCCCTTGTTAGGAGAGGGCAGATGGCAGATCAGGCCCGGATGCTGGAGGAGGGAATGGAAGAGTAAGTTGGGGTGCAAAGCAGGGGGGGCTTAAGGGCTCTCACTGCAGTGAATCTGGGGCCAGCAGGTTTTTATGGGATGTTTAAAACTTGTATGTTTACCTTGCAGCCAGGTAAAAGGTGAAACCAGACAGGTGGTAGAAGCAAGAAGGGCCATCTCCAGTCTCTTAGTGAGAACCTACCATGTATTAGTCATGCTTAGAAATGCTCAGGACCTGTAGTCAGTGGCTCTTCTATAAGCTGTATTTGCATTTTCCTCAATTTGTTCTAATTACAGTTCAAAGCGGACTATGTTTTTGGTCGATCTTTGTGCTCTCCTAGGGGGGTGCTCCAGAAATGCCTGTGGGGATTCCAGGGTCCCAGGAGTTCCATGACCCTTGAATAGCTTTGCTGGGGGGAATTAAGGCTCGGTTCAGTGCATCTGAACCACCGGGGAATGAAGATCATGGGTTTCAACGCAGACAGAAAGTGATTTGGAAACGAAAAGCCATGATGGAATAACTACTGTTCACTGAACACACATATTTCTATGCTAACTACCTTAGATATATTATTTTTAAAAAATCATCATATCAATTCTTTAAGACTGGGTAGCTTAAACCACAGATATGTATTTTCTCATAGTCCCAGAGGCCAGTCTGAGGTCAAGGTGCTGGCAGGGTTGGTTCCTGGTGAGAACTCTCTCCTGGGCTGGCAGGGGGTCCTCACTGGTGCTTTTCTCTGTGTGGACTGTCCTGCGGTCTCTTCCTCTTATAAGAACACTAATCCTGTTAGGTCTGGGTCCAACCCATAGGATATTATTTAACCTTAATTGCCTCCTTAAAGGCCCTATTTCCAATACAGTCATATTTGGAGTTAGGGCTCCAGCCTGTGAACTTTGGGGGACACAGTTCAGTCCATAGTCCATTCATTTTATAATAAATAAAATTAATCAGGAGACATTAATCTGAGAAAATGTAGGTGACACCTTTTCTTTTGTTAGGGATTATTATTTTCTTGACCTTTTCTCTGGGAGGTATTTGTACTTGCTAGTGAAATTATGTAATTTGGCTTAAGATTACATAAAAGGGTTAAACGTGACATGTAATTTTTCATCCTTCAAATTGTCCAAAAAAGAAAAATTTTAATGGTTGTTTTATGCCACTGTTTCTGATATAAACTGTCAATTTGCATTGCACTAGCTTACATGCCCACTTGGAGGGTATAAGAATACTTTTTATCTTAACATTAGATGATCTGGATATTGATTAGATTAAAAATTTTGCCAGGTTGAAAAATTGCATCTTATCGTTTAATTTCCTTTTGCTACATAAAGTATTTAAATTTTGTAGTCAAGTGTTGGTGTTCTGATTTTGTGTCTTGAAATAAGTCTTTCTTCATCACAAGATTATTAAAATATTTTCTTATAAGTTCTTTTTATATTTTCATAAATTTCTTTTGCTATCTTCAGCTTTTTAATTTATTGGGAATCTCTCTTGGTTCATGCCCTAAGTTAAGGATCCTGTATTGTGTGATGGTTAATTGTGCTGGCTCTGAAGGAGGACGGCTTGTGTTCGAGTTCCCACTCTGTCCCTTTTACTGTTCTGTCCTTCGAGTTCCTCAAGTGTAAAATGGCAATTATAATAGTTTCTACCAATAGGATCATGTGTTAAAAGAGTTATTTCATAATAGCACAGTCTAATGGTGTATTACATTAGTGTTTATACAATACAGCATTAACACTAAGAGCAGGGGTACTATATCGTGGTATATGCACACAAGCGTGCGAGCACTACACACACACAGCCCACTAGTTCATTTAATCTTCACAACCTGCTACTGAAGTAGAAACAAAGCGTTTGCAATAGTGCCTGGCATTGGTCCTTTGTTATGAGGTTCATAACGATGTGTCATGGTGTTAGTATTTTTCCAAATACTTTATGAGATGTTTTTTTTCAATCAGGGAACCAAGGTGTCTCATTTCTGGGAAATACTTCTGGATTATTATTATAATTTTTGTTAACTATTTCCCTTCCACCATTTTTCTCTGCTCTCTTTCTCCCGCTTCTGTTCTCTTTCTCTAACCATCTATTATTTATATGTTCCAGTGCTGTTCTGATCTTATAATTTTCCAATCTTTTTTATTTTCACTCTCTTTTTTGCTGCTTTATTTTGTGGGAAATTTGAAGTTTGCTTAACCTTCTCTTCCTTACTAAATTATAAAAAAGATTTTTACTGCTCTAATTTTAATTTGCAAAAGCTTTCTTTTCCCTTTTCCTTTCCCTCTCTTGTTCTCCTTTCTTTAATATACATTCATACATTTATTGTTATTAATAATGGCACTTTCACCCCTAAAACTATGGACCTTTTTGGCTTGTTTCATAAGTGGACATCTAAATATCCTTTACTCATGTCTTTAAAAATTAGAAATTTTTGAATGGGAAAATGCATATTATTTAATTCTATGTAGTACCCAGCCTCCAGTTATAAAGAGACTGGTGGGTTTGCAACCGCATTCTAATACTGAAAAATATCCAACACAATATAGTTTATAATACTTTAATTTGTTTTAAAGATGGTTTAATTTGATTCATACAGAATTACATTTTTAATACCCATTTCATAAATTCTCTGGACTAAAAATAGTCTTCTATCTATTATTCTGGTTGATGTGGCATTCATTTTTTCCTGTTGCTTGCATTTCATTTCTCATGTATTTTAATTACCTATTGGGATATTAATTTTCTACAACTGTGATATTAATTTTCTATAACTGTGATCTCTTCACAAAACTTGGCTGAACTCTTCACTGTTAGCAGAATGCATTTGAATAGTTGTGGAAGGTATAAGCAATCTGGGGCAGCTACTAAAATGGTAAATATTAACATGGGATAATCTAAGTTGAAACTGAGTAGAGAATACATGAAATAAAAATTCATCAGTGTTGCTCAACAAGAGGAGTGGGAAAATATAAAAATTCAGTTTTTTGAGGAATGGGAAAATATCATAAAATAAAAATTCAGTTTTTTATTTAGTTTTTGAGCTATACATTTTTCATTGCTATTTTCAAGGGTTTAGGTGTAAAATTTTGAATATAATGTTAATAAAAATAAGTTATATATTGATACATCTTTGTTCCCATTTATGAATATTATTATTTATAGAAAGTTTTAGCAGTCAAGGAACTATTCAGGATCATGAAGCAGGGTGTGCCCAGTTCAGGTTGAGATCTCTAGAACTATAATCTGAGGTATTTTACCAAGTTTACTGAAAAGTCACATTAATCTCCTGCAAATCAATAACAAGAATACTTTCCAGCTGATCGTCCTCCCTAAGATGATATCTTAGGGAGAAAGTGGAAATTTTTATTTGATATAATTGTTTTCTAAAGATTTTAAACGAATGCATAGAAACACTTTTCCAAGAGCATGGGACTTCCCTACATAATGTATATTTAGAGATTTGAGTTACGACAGAAATGTTATAGAAAAAATATTGAACGTCACATAAGTTTACATAGGAGGAAGTTTGCAAAAAAGACGAAATATGAGGAAGATTAACAAAATGATTGAAAATTTACTGTCAGGTTTTCATAGAATGTAGCACAGTTTTATTCTGCGGTAGATACGAGGTTAAGCTTGCATTTAGTCTGAGGACCTCTGAAATGAGTCTGAGGATAAGTGTCCAAAAATCTGCTTAGAACTCGACACATCTGATTTCATCTCATTCTCTGTAGAATTTTACCTAGAATTTTTCCTTCTAGTAATGACTAGGTTGATTTTTCAGAGATCTGGGAAACATGCTGATAATCACAAACAAGATTTTGTCTTCTTAGATTTGTAAATATTTTGTTTGTCAGTATAAGACCACAGTGCCCAAATGGTCATGGCTTTCAGACTCTGTATCTCACCCTTAGGAATTAGGCCCTCATGATGCTAATAATGAGAGATAAAATTCCAGATGGTGAGTTGCAGCAGATGAGATATGGACATGGGGAGGGGGCACACCCTGGAGAGTCTGTTATATCTTATGAAGCCAATTGGATACTTTTTTAATGGCTGATAGAAAACCTTTGAATGATTTAAAGATGAGTGATTGGATCGGATTTGCGGTTGAAAGCTCGCTCATTCAGTGAGACAGCAGAGGAGCTGTAATCTATCTCTTCCCACCATCACACATCTGATAGATTAAATTTAGCCCCAGATAGAACAATTTCTCACAGAAGGCAGTGCAGAGATAAAAAGAAGCCTCTGGTTTATGTGCATTTCCTAGGGTTTACTTATAATTCTTCCTGATTTTCTCCAACTCATCAGCATTCTTCCAGGTCCAGTGGGAGTGTTGGAAATGGCCGGTACCAACCTAGAGAAGAATGAGGCCAGAATGGTTGGGTGTGGTGAGGAGTTGAGGACATTCATTGTCATTGAGAAAGACCTACAAATATTTCTTACTATAGTTAAATTCAATATTCTGTGTTCTCATTATACAATCAATAACCTGCAGTAATTTCAGAACCTGGAAATCTGAAGCCTAGATAGTTTCTGGTTAGTAGCATTTCCTGGAAAGTCGATATTGCAGTGTCTGTATTGATATTGAAAATATCCAGATAAATAGAGAATAGGAGATCTGAGATTCATGAAAATGGAGTCCAGGACAAAGGACGTGTTCTGTGGACATTTCTTCTGTTTTATGAGAAACTGCTGCAAAAAATCCAAATTACTTTCCTAGGCAGGTTGAGAAATCCTTATTAGGCATTTTATCACCATTGTACCCAGAGACAGCAGTGAAAATCATTTTAACCCCTGGTTAGCTTTTACTTTTTAATTAGTTATCTTTATTTTATTTTTACTCTGTGAGAGATTGAAATATATTTTCATCAGTTATTGTTTAATATTGAGTACTAATGTCAAAAGGCTAGAAAATGTTTGTAGAATTATTGCCATTTTACAATGTCACGTTACCTGTAATGATTTCACGGAAAACAGGCCAGGACAGGGAAGGGTTGAGAGCACAGGCTCTAAGGCGGGTCCTAGCCTCACCAGGTGACCTCAGGTGGGATACAATCATACATCAAGTATCCGAGTGCTTGACTCATGATATTAGCGGTCATTAATACTGAGCACTAACAGTGTACCAGGAAGTGTCAGATGTTTCACTTATGTTGATTTACTTAATCCACCTGGCAGCCCTATAGGATCAGTCCTCTTATACTGTCTCTCCTGGGTGCACAGACACCAGTGTTGGAATCCAGGCTGCTGGCTTGAAACTCTTCACTCACCCCAGAAGGTTAAGGCTACCCCACAGTCAGCACAACAGAGAAAAGGGCATGATTTGGCAAACAAAAACATATTTTAGAGGCAAGGGAGCAAGCAGGCCTCATAACTTTTTCTTCTTTTAATTCCCTCAGTTATATTGATTTTCAGAAGAGCACAGGATAATCTGAATTAACTTTATTTCATGTTACTTGACTGTGAGAATATGGATATTCACTGTTTTTTCCAAGAGTCTTTATTTCTTTATATGTTTTACTTTGATTTTATAATTGTGAAAGTCAGAAATATTAGTTTCTATCGTTTATTTTTTAAAATATTTAACAATCACTTAATAGAATAAAATGCTAAATCTTAGAAAGTTATGGTCAGTAATCCATCTGGATTGTTCTTGGATTATGTCCATGACAGTGAGTTGGCCAGTGTTACTAAATTCACTCAATTTCACTACTGCTGTAGAGTGTAATATTTTTATGGAAACCGTTTATGTTTACATAATTAATAACATTGACTTAAATTGGTAAATCATATAAAAATTAAAATTTCCTAATTAACTAAGTCAGAGACAGAAAAGCTTTACGTTTCCTTGAGTCTTTATGCTTCTATGTAAGTCTCTAATTCTATCAAATTTTAAAAATTTCTAGTACTGGGAAATCTGGCCAGCTCTCTAAGGAAACATATGAGTTTATATTCTTTCCTACACTATATATAAAATAAATTACAAAGACCTTGAAAAGCAAGTGAAAAAATAAGCATTAAAAATCACTAGAAAGAAATCTAGGAAAGTAGTTCGAATTGGGAGATAGGTATGAAAGCAGCTGAAGTTAAAATAAAGGGTCATTTGTCATTTTTTGACACCAAGTCGAAAAGAATCAAATTCTGAGTTTTAACTCCTCTAAAGCTGGACAACATTCAGTCCTGTGGAGCCTCAATTTTAATGTGACCCTGTCAGGAAAGTGTTTATTAGCTACCATTTACATGTTAGAGAACATTTCAGCCTGGATTGATTCGCTGAGGGGTCATGACAGTGGTGGTGAGTGGGCTTGAAGTGGTCAGAAAACTATTTTTGTTAAAAATTTTAAAGGAAATTATATTTTTACTTAAGACAAGTCTGCCCAATGTGAGTACATTTTCTATGTGCTTTGGTTGGATATATCATATATATATATATATACATATGAATACACACATATATACACACACATACATATGTATATACACACATACGTATACATATATTTCAGGCTGGTAGTACCATCATCTAATGATTGCAACTTTTGATCTTCAGTCGTATGTATTTTACTTAAAACATTTTTTTGGTAGACAAGTCATTCCAAACATAAATCCAATGAAATGATAATGAAAGAATCTCTCAGTGAAGATGAGTGTAACAACTAAGACAAAGAACAGGCATCTCTCAGGAGCTAGAAATTCGGAATTCTAGAGAAAGGACCAGGAGGGCGCTGAGAAAGGAGAGCACTTTTGCTTGACCTGAGAATTTGGTACCAGTATTATATGAATTCGGCCATAGCAAATAGGCCCTCCTGTTCCTTTCAATCAGGAGATTAGAAATGTAATTCTCAGAAAGAAAATTGGAGAAGTTTAGCTGCGTAAGAAATGTATTCCTCTCGGTTGTGAAAGAAGTGCCTGGTAGACCAGAGATGGGACCTTGAGAAATGCTGATTCTGCCAGACTCGCAGACTTTACTAGCAGTTTCTACCTCTTCAAAACCTCTTGAATCCACTTATTTTCTTCATGCTCCCTACCTCTGCCCTGAATTTCTCACCAGGCTTATGGCTGTAGCCAGCCAGCTGGTCTTCCTGACCAGTGGTGTCCACCCCGCTGCACACCTGTTCAGGGTAAATGCAAACTCTCCCGCATGGTACTTAAGTACTTAAGGTTCTCAATGGTGGTGACAAGGGTATGATTTGGGGGTTCTTTACTCGACCCTCATGTACAAAATCCATCAGTTTCACTCCTCTCCAGTAAAAATCCATGTAAAAACATTGCTTTGCTTACAAATACGGTTTCAAGACAAATCCTCCAGGGCTTCCTTTTAACCACATTGTTACCCTTAAACTCTTTCCTATATATATGTGTATAAGTATATTGGAACTGCCCCTAAGGACTCTGATGTGAACTGTGCTCACTTCTCCAGCTTCAGCTTTTTCCAGCCTCCACCTCCACGTCTGCTTTCACGGCCTCTTTCTAAAGGACACACAGTTCCCAGCTAAAGAGGCTCCCTGACCCATGGCATGGGCTTCTTTCTCTGCTTGGAATGTCCACCCTCACACTCCTTTGTGCTCAGCTCTTTCAGGCTAATTCCTGTTTTTCTTGAAGAATACATCTTGGAAGCCTGGCACCATCTCACCCAGCCTGAGTCTGCTGCGCTTTTTTTTTCATTTTTATCTTGTTTATTTTTGGTGGTGTTGGGTGTTTGTTGCTGCGCACAGGCTTTCTCTAGTTGCGGCGAGCGGGGGCTAGTCTTCGTTGCGGTGCGCGGGCTTCTTATTGCGGTGGCTTCTCTTGTTGTGGAGCATGGGCTCCAGGCACACGGGCTTCAGTACTTGTGGCTCATGGGCTCTAGAGCGCAGGCTCAGTAGCTGTGGCGCACGGGCTTAGTTGCTCCGCGGCACATGGGATCTTCCTGGACCAGGGCCTGGACCCCTGTCGCCTGCATTGGCAGGCGGATTCTTAACCACTGTGCCACCAGGGAAGCCCCTGCTACACTTTCTTAGCACCTCCTGTATACCTCTTGCTCATCTCTTAACGCTTCACCTTGGTGTCTCTTCTGTGAGCTTTTACCCTGAACTTGAGGAAAGGAAGCTTATTTACCTTTGTCTTTGGAACCTTGTAAAATGCCAGGCTCACGGCAGGCACTCAATAAATATTAATGAATAAAACTATGAAAAATGCATGCAGCAGCTCACTCTGTGCAGATAGAAGATAGAGAGAAGGACCGATATCTCTTTGATTGCCTTGCACGTCTTTGATGGTCAATAATTATTTTGTTGAATCAAAATAATTTAACCATGTCGCCTGGTCTTGGCTAATGGGGAAATGACAATCCTTTTTAAAATTAGAATTTTAATAATAATGTAAGGCTAAATGTGATTGTCAAATGTATGCTATAGGTATAAATAGGAGAATAAGGAAGTGATTATTTTTAGCTTCATTATGATACACTGACCCCAACAAACGTACCAATTTAAAACGTTTTGAAAGATCTGAACAGATGCGAGTTTAGTGGAAAAATGAGGAAGTGAAAGTTTGTTGGTAGACGATCCTCCATGAGCCTCTTGCATCTCTGCATGTTTTGTGAGCACGGATGGCCTTCTTCTGAAAAATGGAGCAAGTGTCTCCCTTTGGAGAAAAGGGAAGATTTGCTTATGTCCCATGAAGTAAGGATAGTGTCTCCCTCGGGGACAAAGTTCAGGCTGTATAATCGCCCACGATAAAATACTGGGGTTCCCTATGCTTGTGGTTCCTCCCCTGTAACACAACCTATTTCATATGTGGGTGTCACCTGACCCTCTCTTCATCTCCCTGTAAGAAATGGGACTCAGGAAACCAACATAAATGCTGATACTCTGGCCAGTGCTATTGCTGTGAGTAATAAAAAGTCCTTAGTCTCTGATCCAGGGGTCTCTTGTTTTCTGCCAGCATCCATGAAACTGCAGCAGGCTTACTGACTAGCTGGCATGTGGGGTGAAATCTTAGACTGTCCACAGTTCTTGACAATGTTAATAAATAGTGATATTTAATGATTCTCACGATAATGGCAGTGACTTCCAGTTTTTGTTGGATTTTTACAATGACTTATTATTTAGTAAGACTCTGCTAAGTTTCAGTGAGATTCTTCATCATCTGAAATACACATCATATCTTAATGAAATAATTTCATGATAGTGACCAACAGGACAGTTTCATAGAGAGAGCTGAATAACTCCATGATACGTGAGAAAGAAAGAATGAATACGGACATTCTGGAATCCTTACTAGAGAACAGAAAATTAGGCAAGCAGTTCTCTTACCACTCAAATTCATAGGATGGATATACTTATTAATCAAAATTAATTTCCAGTAAAGACAGTCCAGTCACCTGAGAATTATCCAAATTATTTCTTATAAGGCATATAGATTTTTGTTGCTGCTATTGTTTTGATGGGGAGAGTCTCTTCTTCAGATGATTTTTTTTAAACAATAGCATGCTGTCAACATGAAAATAAAATGGAGAAAAATATCAGAGCGTTCATTTAATTGTCACAGGGAAGAAAGAAACATTTATTTTAGGACAAACACAGCACAAAGAAGAGGAATGATTCCTGCGGTTTTAGAGTGAAGCTTTCATTCTGTTAGAGCCTTTGTTAAAAACAGTGAAGCATGTTTTAATTCTGAATATGGAAGACTGTGCTCGAAGATTTGCTGCCCTTTAAAATTGCTCTAGAGGATTGCTATACCGCAATAGGGTACTTTAAAGATAGAAAATAAAGAGATTATAGGGTAAATAGCTTACAAGCTGTGATGGTTAACATTCAGGGGATGATTAACTGGTGGATATATCTCTTACCAGAGTTCTTTTGTCAAGATAGTTTCTTTTTGTCTCCTGTGACAGTTAAACTGAACTGAGAAGATGCAGTCTTAGTGTATCTTAGAATATGCTGTTACTGCTGTTAGAACGTGGGACGGAAAGCAGAGAAATGTGGCCGACACAGGAAGTATGGTGCGGGGGGTTTGAGAAGCCAGTTGACAATCGGACACGCTCTGTCTTATTGATAACTTTCAATTACCGACTTGCCTCACTATTCTCAAGCATTTTAACCACTACGTGTAATTTTCACAGGATGGTTGACACGTGAGTCTATTGGGAAAAAAAATGTGTACAGAAAATGAATGGCCAACGATTGTTATTCTGATATTTACAAACTTCTGAATGGTTTGCCTTTTTACTTTAATAAGAATAGGTTCTGGCAGTGTTTACATATTGCAGCTGTATTTTTAAATAAGTGGAAAGAGACAGGATATAAACACAGTAAATCGAAGGTTTAACATCCTCCTAATCTTCATTGTCTGTGCTAACCTGTGCGCGGTGGAGCTAATCCATGCACAGAGGCAGCTCCCTTATTGCTTGGTGTGTGTCGAAGTGTGTACTGTTGGGAAAAATTCATCAGTGACTTGCATCATTACACATGTATTCTGCCTTTTGCTTTCTACTGAAAATTACAACTTTAGATAGATTCATTAAGTCTGCATATATCTATCTATCTGTATATATCTATAAATAATATATGTATATATGCTATATTTAAAAAATATTATATGTGTTTTCCTTTGTGGCAGAAACTACAAAGCACAATAATTTTTGTCCATTCAGGTACTTGAGACTTGGGAGCTTAGTGTGGGGATGCGTGTGGGACACAGCTGGTGGTTAAGATCATTGTCTGAAATCCCGTTCAGTCTCTGGATATATGGGACGCACTGGAATGAGAACTGGTCTTGGACAAGCTGCAGAGCTCCTGGGGAAGGGACAGCTCACACGGTCTCACAGCCAGGATCACAGGGTGGTCAGGAGCTGCTCGCTGCTTTGAGGGGCAGCAGGTGCACTGTAGACAGTATGGAAATCTGCATCAATGGGATAGTTTTGTCTATAGACTTTTTTCTTCACTTCATGCATATTCCTCACGCATTGAGAAAAATACATGCTGAAATAGATGGCTATTCTCCTAAGACTAAGATAACGATACAGATTAGATTGAGTGACACTGGCTAAAGTTAAGAAACGCGGAAGTCAACAAAAGTAGCAGAGATGCAAGAGTTCGTTCCTGGTGAGGTGGTACTGCCTGATGCCCCTGTGTACTTGCAAGAATATTTTTTTTTGCTTTTAGAATAATAGGCAGACATCCTCTGATACCAACAGTGCTCTGTTATATGTGTGTAAAACTTTTCTTTTTTAGTATTTTTTACATGCATTGTTTCATGAAGCCCTTGCAGTAGAGAACTACACTCAGATTTCACTGGGGGTTACGCCGTGGTGCCCGACAGCCCTCTATAGGGCGGAGGGGATGCCTGCAGGCTGGGGGGGGTCTTTCCTGTGTGAACCTGGCTGGGCCACAGACCCGGTTTGTATCAAACACTAACTGAGGGCTTCCCTGGTGGCGCAGTGGTTGAGAATCTGCCTGCCAATGCAGGGGACACAGGTTCGAGCCCTGGTCTGGGAAGATCCCACATGCCATGGAGCAACTGGGCCCGTGAGCCACAATTACTGAGCCTGCGCGTCTGGAGCCTGTGCTCCGCAACAACGGAGGCCGCAATAGTGAGAGGCCTGCGCACCGCGATGAAGAGTGACCCCCACTTGCCACGACTAGAGAAAGCCCTCGCACAGAAACGAAGACCCAACACAGCCATAAATAAATAAATAAATAAATACATTGTGTATTAAAAAAAGAAAGAAAGAAAGAAAGAAGGTAAAATATAATAGAGTTCTTTAAATTAAAATTAATTATAAAAAAAAAAAACAAAAAAAAACACTAACTGAGATGCTGCTCTGAGGTGTTTCGTAGGTGTGGTTAGAGCCCAGAAGTAGGGAGATGATCCCAGAGAGTCTGGGTGGAGCTGATTCCATCAGGTGAAATAACAGCACTGAGGACCTCCTGGCGAAGGAGCAGTGCTGCCTGTGGATGGCAGCTTCACGTCCTGTCCTGGAGCCTCCACCTGTGACCTTGAACTTGTCCAGTGAGCTCCCAGAAGTACATAAGCCGATGCCTTGCATTGTCTCCATGTGTCTCTCCAACTGCCTCTGCTTCTCTGCCTGCGCCCTGATGGATGGATGCATGCAGCGGGGTGTCCGCTGTAACTAAGTTCTGGTCTCAGAGCACATCCCTCCTGCTTGAGATGCCCTGGGGTACAGGAAACTCTGTTGGAAGTGGCTCCACAAACTACAGCGGGTCTGGGAAAGCCGTAGCTGCAAAAATGGCCAGTTCACAGGCTGGAAATGCTCCATAATGTGATGGCATTTCAGGATTCAGGAGGCTCCAAGGTCTTCATAGTTCATTGGTTCTCAACTTGAAGGGGGGTCTTCAGTAGGTATTTGTCAGGGAGGGCTGTATATGGTGTTTGGTTTTGGATCCCAAGGCCTCTTTCTGAGTTCTCAGTTCTCTAAAAAACTCCAAACCTCAGAATTCTGATTTTGGCAGCCTTTCTTAGCTTAAATATGCTCTTGCTTCGGTCTGGATTTAGAACTCATAATTGAGGTGAGGGTACCCACTGAGTTTCCCTGAGGTGCTGACATTGGTGTGGACCAGAGGTGGGATTCTCATGGTGCATCTAGACTGTGATGGTTGGGATCCTGGACTGAACCCAATGGTTACAGGACTGCTGTGGACTGAACTGTGTCCCCCCCCAGATTCACTTGTTGAGGCTCTAATCCTCAATGTGACTGACTTGGAGATAAGGCTTTTAGGATGTAATTAAGTTAAATGAGGTCGTAGGGGTGAGGTCCTAATCAGTGAGCATTGGTGACTTTATAAGAAGAAGAGAGAGATCTCTCTCTTTCCACACTCACTGAGGAAAGGTATGTGAGCTCACAGCAAGAGGGCAGCCATCTGCAAGCCAGGAAGAAAGCTCTCCCCAGTATCTGACCATGCTGACGCCCTGACCTTGGACTTCAGCCTCCAGAAGTGTGAGAAAATAAATTTCTCTTGTTTAAGCCACTCAGTCTATGGTATCTGGTTATGACAGCATCAGTAAATTCTGGAGTGATTGATTTTAGGGCCAAAGATCCTTAAGGACCATTTTTATTATTGTCTTATTTCTTTTCTTTTTTTTAAAACTTATTTATTTTTGGCTGCGTTGGGTCTTCGTTGCTACATGCCGGCTTTCTGTGAGCTGGGGCTACTCTTCGTTGTGGTGCGCGCACGGGCTTCTCATTGCAGTGGCTTCTCTTATTGCGGAGCACGGGCTCTAGGTGCGGGGGCTTCAGTAGTTGTGGCTCGCGGGCTCTAGAGCGCAGGCTCAGTGGTTGTGGCGCACGGGCTTAGTTGCTCTGTGGTATGTGGGATCCTCTTGGACCAGGGATCAAACCTGCGTCCCCTGCATTGGCAGGCAGATTCCTATCCACTGTGCCACCAGGGAAGCCCCTCTTATTTCTTAATTAAGAAGAAAAATGAAGCTTTTTCACTTAATAAAGATGGAACACATCTGAAAGGATCAGCAGTAGTGATCGCCGATGATCAGTTCAAGACAAACATTCACTGAATGGAATTGTATAAGGCATTTCATTAAAGAATAAGAGAGAAATAGATGAGTTGGGCTCATATTCAAAGAACGAAAACCTACTATGCAGCAACAGTTAAAATGTAACACTTTTAAAAGTTTAATTTGCACGTCCTTTGGTGTCTGTGGAGGCTGTGAGTCTACTGACTACCTCGTGGGCAACAGGGATGTGTGAGAATTCTGCTCCTCCGTAAATACTGTGCCGGATGCAGAATGTTTTCCCTTTGGGGTTTTCTTCAGGAGTGTGTACTGGTGGACGCAGCTGTAACTTTTGCTGCGGTGCGATCCTGCAGCTCTTGCTGAGGGCCTCTGCTGTGGCCCTGGCCTTCACTGCCCCTCCCCGGTCCTCCTGGCATAGCATTCAAAGGTCAGGAACGGTTCCTAAACCAGCAGCTACAAAGCTGACCTCCTCCAATGTGGACAAGTTCTCAGGATAGAAAGTACAGTTGTGTAAGTTTACAACTGTGGAGATTACTTTTCATGCAAATATATTTAATCAATGAAACTGACAATGAAACCCAAAAAGAATTTTAACCAAATCTTGAAAAGTCTTAAGTTACATTACCTATCTATCTATCCATCTATCTATCTATTCCAAATAGAAAGATAAGATTGAACCCTATAATAGTTGTTTTTAGGTCACAAACTGTAAAATATCAGAAATTTCATGGAGTTCAACCTAAAATATACATACAGAATTTTAAATTGTGATGATTACAGAGTTTTATGTCATCTGTCAACTTCATTTGCTTTTATTTAAATGACTTATTTCTGTAACTGTATTCTTATGGTTTAATCTAGAAAGAGCTGCACCACGAATCATATGAACTCTGTGATGCTTCAGACCTTATTCCTAGCCCCAGTTAATGGCTTTGATGCTATGTTTAGCACACAACTCCATAATATAGTATTGGTTTTTTATTAAATTTTTTTTCTTTGATGTGTTTCCGATCACAGAAGGAATGCATGTTTATTGTAGTGAGTGAGACCAGACAGTGTGAAGATGAACAAAAGTAAAGTTCATCTTCCCATCTTCCTTCAACCCCGGGCTAAGGTGTGGCTTTCTCTCTGCGTCGTTTTCCCCTGGGGGCCTGAGATCTCACCTGCCGCCCCAGCAGTGTCACACCAGCCCCCAGGTTGTTTCTCCGAGTACCAAGTGGGAATAATACCTGCCCTCTTACTTCTCAGTGCCGTTTTCAGAATTAAAATAAGTAATTACATGTGAAACTATCTGAAGCCTGAAAGCAACATATAAACATGGCCTCCCTCCCTCCCTCCTGGTGCTTTTATTTCCTGCCACCTCAGCTAGGCTTCCCCAGGTGCCCTGAGGCCTGGGATTTGCACGGAGCACATCTCTGTTCTGGTCGCAGCGCCGGGCACACGGAGGCCAGCACACGTCCACTTGCTTTCTTACGGGGGTCAGACTTTCAGACTTGCCAGCGATGATTGCAGAATTATTAGAGAAGAGAAACTAAAACCCAGCCCCGCCTCCACTTCACCTCCCCCTGTCCGGCCACTCGCCCTGCTGGCCGCGTCCTGCAAAGGGATTTTGCTTTGTTTACCACGGCGCCACCCATTTCCCCTCCACTTCAGGGCCAGTGTAGCCTTAAAAATACACACTTGTTGTTGTTGAACTGCAGCTCTGTCATCGGGAACACCTCATCCAGCCTACCTCTTTCACTTCTCTTTCTGGTTGGTACTGGTTTCTGATTGCCGGCCCCCGTATGTTTATCATCGTCCTTTACGGGTTTTCTCAAGGTCACCCAGCTCTAGGCCACGGTCTGTCCCTTCCTTTCTCCTGGCGGTCCTTCCTGTCACTCCCCCACCTCTCTGCGGCGGTGCCTCCCTTCCGGGTTATACCCTCTCCGCCGCGGGCCGCATGCTTGCCCAGAGTAGTAACATGTTTATATGTTGCTTTCAGGCTTCAGATAGTTTCACATGTAATTACTTATTTTAATTCTGAAAACGACACTGAGAAGAGGGCAGGTATTATTCCCACTTGGTACTCGGAGAAACAACCTGGGGGCTGGTGTGACACTGCTAGGGCCGGTCAGGTGCGTGTGAGGTCTACAACCCAGATTGCCGAGTTCCTGGTTGTGTGTTTGCTTCCTCGCACTGCACCCTGGGTGTCCTCTGGGCTCTGCTTCGTGGCTTCTGGAACATCAGCTGTCTAATGACAAAACTCTAAGTCCCCCTTCCCCCATTTCACTCCCCAGATGAAGTCCAACTCTGCCACTAAAAAAAATGCAATCATCTGTATGAACGGTGTAGGATAGTCTTCGGGAAGTCAGGAGATCTGAGGTTCCTTCTGACTTTACTGTCTTGTCACTCATAAAATGGAACAAAATGGGGCAGAGTTGCTTGGAATTTAAGAGTTCATCAGAATCACCCAAAGGGTTTCCTAAACACGGACTCCTGGGCTCCACCCCTAGAATTTCTGATTTCAGTAGGTCTGGAATTTGCATTTCTAACAAGTTCCCTGATAATGCTGACACTGGTGACTTGGGGACCACACTTTAAGAACTGCTGGCCCACATAATTTCTAAAGTCTCTTAAATTTCAACCAGTTGTGATTGGGAGTGACAGTGGTCACTGTCAGTAAGCTGCTGATAAAACCATGTAGCTTGGCACTTTTTTGAAGATGCGAAACTGAGATGGAGGATGCTTGTAACGTACCCACCAGCTTCTCCTGACCAGGTCTGCCTAAAGCTTGATGTGAATCCAATATTGGTTCCCTTTTCCATTTGAACCTATTGATGAACTTGAATGGCTAGGTTTATGTTTTAGAAATTTGTAGAGCCATCAAAGCCAATCTGCATGCAATCGGATTTCTGAATGACCTCGTCCCTTAGCATAATAATGTTATATAATAACCTGCCCAGTGGTATGAATCTCCAATTACCTAGCCCGCCTTGTAAAATACTGATCCTTAAGGTTGATGATAATGGGACTACAGTGATTGATAAATGGGATTTTATACTGTAATTCTGGGTCTCACCAAAAAGGAATGTATTTGGGTTCTATAGCTAGTTTCTAGTCAGGGCAGCAGCTGCACAATTTATGTTTCTTATCATTCTGCTAGGTTCATGGGTTCTGAGGGAAATAATCCTATTTTCCTGCTTAATAAATATAGGGTAAACTCATTAATTACACTGAGATTAATCTGGCATTTAGTGCAGACACTAAAATGCATTGCATTGAGTATTTGACCTTTTACAATATTAACAGTTGGAACGGGCTAAAATTTAACATACAGCACAAGTCCAAATAGAATTAGCAGTATGCTCCTGAAAATTTTTATATTTCATTCAGCTGCCTTCCAATAAGAATTTATAGGCAGCAGGACCATCTAAGAAGACAAAAATAAAACTAATTTTCTAAACTGTGTGGATACCATTAAATGTATAATTTATTATACTAATTATACTAGAACAAGTAATTTTTTTTGTAGTTTCTTAAAATTTTTTTTAAAGTTTATTTTTGGTTGTGTGTCGGCTTTCTCTAGTTGCGGTGAGCGGGGGCTACTCTTCTTTGCGGTGCGCGGGCTTCTCATTGCGGTGGCTTCTCTTGTTGTGGAGCACAGGCTCTCATGCGCGGACTTCGGTAGTTGTGGCTCACGGGCTTAGTTAGTGGCTCCACGGCATGTGGGATCTTCCGAGACCAGGGATCAAACCCGTGTCCGCTGCATTGGCAGGCGGATTCATAAGCACTGTGTCACCAGGGAATTCCCAAGTAATTCTCTTTGATTAGGGCTTTACTAGTTTAGAGAACTAAAAAAAAGCCCAGATAAGAAAGACATTTAAGTGAATATAATGCAAATTTCAATCTAAAATTTTGAAATACATCCAAGAAATCTTGAAGGAAAAGTAAAGTACACAAACTTTTTTTTTGTTTTTAGCACACACACAACATAAACTCAGTTTCAAAAACCAAATAATAAGTGAAATTATTATAATATCTCTTCCCTTAATAATAAAAACTTGTTTGAAAGGACAGATAGAATTAATGACTTTTCTTCAGAGTTTATTCATATGTTTGTACCCTGAGAAGTTTCAGTTAAGCCTGTGAACCTTTGGTCAAAGCTTCAGGAAGATGTGTATTGCTTGTTAGTTGACAGTTCTCAAACATTATCACATATGTGCTTTATGTTAGATCAGAATTTGGGAGAAAATCTATTGGGAAATACTGTGGCCTATTTGGGTTTCTTCTTTTTTCCTCCCTGTGTGTATGAGCGGTATCTTAACAGTGTTATGGTTTCCTGGAATATTGAAAGAAGATTATTAAACTGTAGAAACAAGTTCAGTCAAAATTATGGCACTGCCTATTTTGCATGTGGCTATGTGTATTTAAAAAGGGCTATGTCTATTTTGCATGGATTATTTCATCAATAGTCTTATTTCTTGGATCATTACTTCTTATCACTCATTTCTTCCATGAAATCTTTTCAATGGCCTTCATACTCCCACCTTTGTCCTCCCCAAAAGGACATAACAGGTGAAATAAAGCCACCATCTAAGTGCTCATGAACTTTCCTCCTCTGAGGTGAAAATACTTTCTTTGGTGATGAGTTTAATGTCTCACCAGCATATATGCCTCGCTTAGATTATAAACCACAAGTGCAGGAGCTGTGTCTCTTTATGTGCTGTCCAAGTTCTGACTTCTTGATGGCACTTAATCATAAGAATCATTAAATGAGTGAGAAATTGCTCTACCAAACGCCTCCATTTTGCCAGTAAAAGGATATGAAATAGAGCTTGTTCTGAAGTGCTTCCCTGAAGGATGTAAGGACTCACCTTCCTTTCTGAGCAGAAATGTATTTTGACCCTCCCCCTGTTGCTAAACTTCTCCATTCTTTATTTTTATCCAACTTTGCAGTTACTCCCTTTGGTAGATACCCTGCACCAAAGTCAGAGTTAGAGAAAATTTATGACACTCATAACACCAATACCAGTTGGCAGTCTGTGTTAATATGTGAGATGGCAGAGCAATCTGTGAGTATGAAAAATCTTGGCTTACAATTTTCTGAGGAAACTTAAGAGGTACTTTGGGTTCCAGCTCTAAGATAAATAAGTTGTGGGGATGTGATGTACAGCATGGTGACTATAGTCAACAATACTGGACTGTATATTGGCGAGTTGCTGAGAGAGTAGATGTTAAAGGTTCTCATCACAAGAAAAATAATTTGGTGTTTAATAGCAAAATAAAAAACCAAACCAAAAAACACAAACAGGAAACAGTCTAAATGTTTGACAGTGGGAGTTGGTTGTATCTATTAAACTATAGACCTACTGCTTAGAATATAGTATAGCTATTCTAAATGATGATGTACAGGATATTAATGATGTGGGAGAATGCCCGTGACATATTGTTAAGGAAAAGGCTGATTAAAAAGTATTAAAGATAAGATGCACTGAGTAAAACAATCAAACTAAACAAAACTAAACAAAAAGGCTGCACATATCTTTATACCTAAATACCAACATGATAGTCTCTGGGAGATGCTTTTAAACATTTTATTTTATTCTCATTTCTCACTTTATTCTTAGGTCTTTTTTCTTTCCCCAAATTTTCTTCAATTCCCATATATTATTTTAATCAGAAGTATATGCACTTAAAGATAGGTTTAAAATAGTAACTTGCTTGAATATTCTTGGAGAATATATAATTTTCTAATTATATTGTCCTAAAAGATGCCAGATTCTGTTTATTGCCTTGACAACTGCCCATTTGCCCTTTTGTCCATGTGGTAAGAAGCCAGGGTAGAAATCTTTTGATCTCAGGGAATTAGGGTTTTCCCTCAGGCAAGGAGATAAATAATGACTAGTAAGCTCATCACAGCATTTCCTTCCCCTTTGCCAGTTACTTACTTTCCCAGCATTTCCCAGTGCAGACAGTTACCCATAATGTCAAAATTCTGGCCCATGAAATAGAAGACATCCGTGTGGAAATTCGGAAAGATTTCCTTCACTGATTAAAAATTAGTAAGCCTCACAGTGGAGAAACTTTGTCTCTTCCTTCTGATTTGTGTTTTGAAAGTAAATGTGATGCCTGGAGCTCTAGCAGTCATCTTGTGAACAAGAGTTACAAGCATGAAGATGGAAAGGAAGCTTGCTAATGAGCACAATAGAACAGAAGCATAGAAAGACCCTGGATCCCCAGTGACATCACTGAGCAGCTAAATCAACAAGAGGAGCCAAATGAGGCTTTTTTATATGATAAAGAAATGAACTATTGGTTCATTGGTGTAAACCACTGTCTATTGGTATAAACCAATAGACAGTATAAACCACTGTCAGTTGGTTTTTAACTTACTTGCAGCAAAAAACATTCCTAATTATTAAATGAGGTCCACTAGCAAAATTAGATGGTGGGATTGTAACTATATTAAAAAAAAAATACTATTAGAACCCCCTTACAAATCGTTTGAAAAAAGAATATTGTAAACAATGTAATTTTACAATATTTGTTATAGTGCAGTTTGGAGTAGGTTCTCTTTCCTTTTTTTTTTTTTTTAATTAATTTTTATTGCAGTAGAGTTGCTTTACAATGTTGTGTTAGTTTCTGCTGTGCAGCAAAGTGAATCGGTTCTACATACACGTATATCCACTCTTTCTTAGATTTCCTTCCCATGTAGGTCACCACAGAGCAAGGAGTAGGTTCTATTTCCTAATAGTGGTCACTAAGATGTGGTTTCCCTTGAGATCAAGCAAACTTGGGGCTAACCTCTTTTTGCAAGGGGACGGAGGACAAGAGATGGATTCCTGCTGCCCTCTGGTACCTGTG
>NW_006787829.1:2218231-2219577 GCF_000442215.2 Lipotes vexillifer
CTGCTGCCCTCTGGTCCCTGTGCCAGGAGACGCTGACTTGTCCAGCTGTAGCACAGTAAGCCTTAGGGGTGACACTGGCCCTACGTGTGCTGCCTGCCTGAGGCTCAGCTGCTAGCCTCCCCCTCAGGCTTGAACTTTCAACTCGTAAATAATACAAATGTCGGTTTCGAAAAAGTAAAAAGAGAAAACTTGAGTGGCCTTTATTAAACTATGAAAAAATATTTGTCTTTGATAGTTTCTTGGCAATTCAGTTCCCAACTATGCAGTACTTGAACAAGAGTCCGGTATTCTCTAGCATAGAGGTGACCCCAAATGTGCAGTGTTCTCTATGGATTAGCCCAAAATGTGATGAAAAGTATAACAGCCAGAGAGTCAGAGATGCGGTAATAGTTCTGGGAACTTCAGTATCTAGTCGGATGGCTGTTTTGGTTTCCTACTGCTGCTGTAACAAATGGCCACAAACTCAATGGCTTAGAACAACACAGATTATCCTCTTGCAGTCCTGGAGGCGGGAGTCTGAAATGAACGACCCTGGGCAGAAAGGTCAGCAGGGTCGTGCCCCCTCCGGACTGTTTCCTTGCTTCTTCCTGTTCCTGGAGGCCGTCCCCATGTTTGGCTCGTGACCCCACCGGCACATCACCTTTGCCCTCTTCTGCAGCCACATCCCCCTCCTGCCTCCCTCTTATAAGCACACTTGTGATTACTTTTAGGGGCCCTCTGGATAATCCATCTGTCTCACCACTCAAGGTCCTTAACTGAATCACCCCTGCGAAGTCCCTTTGTCATGTAAGGTTCTGGGGATGCGGAAGTGATGGGCATCGTTGGGGGACCATTATCCAGCTCACCACAAGAACCTTAGACAGTTAAGTAAAAACCATACTGATACTAATTGAACCCAAATTGTGTTCCACACACTATTTATTCTAAGGCCTGGAAAACAGGAGAAAAAAGTGAATATTTAAGAGGAAAAAACATTAACTCACTTAATATTTGTATCCCTATATGCTAAGTACTAAAATTATTCTCATTTGACAGATAAAGATAATAAAGTACAGAGAATTTAGTTTACCTGAGATCATAATGCTTGTAAGGGGAGGAGTCCTAAACAAGAGCCCCTATTCTTCCTCTCCATGCTACATGCCACCTTGACCTCTTGGGACTGGAGTTTCATGGGTTGTTGGGAGGGTATTAATAGAACTAGATACGCTCTGTATTTCAAGTTCTAATGGACTCTTTCCAACCCAACTGTCATTGCCCAATGAGAAAAATTCCAAAGGTATGTTAGTTGTAGCAACAAACTCATTAAAATAAATGTTTCAGAGTCATTTATTATGTTGTTTGGAAAG
>NW_006787829.1:2219587-2220394 GCF_000442215.2 Lipotes vexillifer
AGTGTAGTGTAGGGGAAAAGTCATATTTCTTAAAATACAAACTTCATCAAGATATTAGTAATGACATTTCTAAGCTGGCCAGAATAACTGAACTATTCAGAGGTTGAGTCTGAGAGGCCAGATTATATAACAGGTCACTGTAAAAAAAGACACCCCATGTCTTTCAGAGGCCATTTTCATAAATGAATTTTAAACATCTAGCATTCTGAAACTATTATGATGCCAAAATAGAAAAAAGTCTGGAGAAAAGAAGATATTCATGTGAACATTTTTTTACAAAATTATGAATTCTGACAAAGTAACAAAGCTTTTTGTGTTAAGCTAGGTCTATTAGACATGTATACAGGCAGAGCGCATGGGATGAATCATGTTCAATAATAGCACTTAATATCTTTCCCAGAACCGTAATGGGTAATTTCTGAAGCATAAGTGATTTCTGAAAAGAGGAACTAAACAGAGGCAAAATAAATGTTGACATAATGTAACTTCTTTGTTATAAGCAATTTGAAAATATAATGGGGAAGAGTAGAACGTAATTGTAATATAGAATATATTTTAAAATCCCATTTAATGAGAAGCCATTTGGTAGCTAGTGTACCTAGAGAAAAATATTAACATACTTTGAAATTAGGGAAATTCATAGATTAGTGGCTTTAGATTTCATTTACTGTTTCAATGAAATAGAAAAAGGAAGCCAAATTGAATGGCTCCAAATTTTGTGTTTTTACAGCACATACAGAGATAAAGAAAAACTAAAAATTGTAAAAATAACTCCATAAAAATAAGCTGAACTGTAAATGTTTCTTT
>NW_006787829.1:2220404-2235305 GCF_000442215.2 Lipotes vexillifer
CTGCTGATTTTAATTTGTTGCCTTAAAATTGTATATGCTGGGAACTAACTCCCACCCCTTGAAAGACAGCCATCATAATTACTTCTATTTGCTTTTATATTAAAGTCAAATGGCTTGGAGAATGAAGCTGTGCGGCTAAGTTTAGAGGGTTTCTCAGCTGATGATATCTCAGACCGAACCAGTCAAGTGTGAGAAAACTGTAATAGAGGCTTGGTCATCAGGGCATCATGGAAATGATGGACTCTCAGGGTAGAATCACATCTGAGATTTATTATGCTGTGTCTTCCACAAATGACTGAAGCAGCCTGATTATTCAAGACGTGGATTCTACATGATAAAAACATCACATTTCAATCCCATGGCCAAAACTTCTTGTTAAAGTAGTTTCATTTTAGAGCTAACTAACTTATTGAGGGCACTTCATGATCTTGGATGCCTGTCATGCAAATATCGGAGACATTCAAGCAATGCTAAGGAAATATAGGTATCTTTCTTTTTATATGGAAATTGATGGAATAACACTTCATACCTTTTTCCATCTTTTTCAGAATGAACAATTTCAGTGATTTCAGAATGGTTAAGTGCTCTTCAAAGCCCATTTGTTGCCTTTTGGGCCACAGGCAAGCCAGAGTTAATGACTTCATTTTTTTACGAAATGAGGTTAGGTATTCTCAGATTTAAAAATACTTAATTTTTCTCAGCTAGTTTGCAGAATATTGCTGCTGACAAAAAAACTTCTAAAAAAAATAGTTTCTAATTTTGTGGTATCTTAATGGATTTTGGATGAACAAGATAAAAGTGTTTAAAATTCAAATGAAAAAATGTTTCCTTTTAGCTCACAACTCCAGTTTCTTGCTTGCAGGTCAATATATTAGTAATAGTAATAATTAGTAGTAATAGTAGAAAAATCACAGCATTAATTGTAAGTTTACTATGTACTAGGATTTATGGTTTCTTTAAACACATTAAATTGTTTAAAAGCCAGTGACTTGCTAAAACGATTTTTAGTTCTATTTTGCACATTAGGAAACAGACAATATGGTACTTAAGTTTTCTGCCCGTGATTGCATAGCTAGTACTCCAACAAGGTTGGTTTGGCCTCAGAACCAATGCCCTCATCCCCTCTAGAAGCTAAAAAACATGAAGTGAGAATGGTTGTCTCTATGACCTAAACACTTAGAAGCAACAGTAAGTGGAATATTTCTTTCTAAATTTTATAATATTAATAATATTAATAATGAATAACATGATACTATTGTTTTAGTTTATTTAAGAGATTCCAAAAGTATACAAAACAGAAAACAAAAAAATTCTGTTCTCCTAAAATCTGGTAAGGTCAACTTCTGGCATTTTAGATAACTTGAATTTTCACAAAGATTTGAAGACATATTCTAATGTGCAAGTGTTATGTAATTAATAGTTAATTTTTAAATTATGATTTTACTCTTTTGAGCAGTTTTAGCTTCACAGCAGAACTGAAGGGAAGGTGCAGAGATTTCCCATAATTCCGCTGCCCCTACACATGCACATCCTCTCCCCCGTTATCAACAGCATCCACCAAAATGTTACATTTGTTACAACAGATTAACCTACATTCATATATCATAATCACTCAAAGCCCATAGTTTACTTTAGGGTTCATTCATGGTATTGTACATTCTATGGGTCTGGACAAATGTATGAAGATATATATCCATCATTATGGTATCATACAGAGTATGTTCACTGCCCTAAAAATCCTCTTTGCTCTGCCTATTCATCTTCCCTTTGACCAACCTCTGGCAACTACTGATCTTTTTACTGTCTCTCTAGTTTTGCCTTTTCCAGAATGTCATATAGTTGGAATCATAAGTACATCATCTTTTCAGACTGGCTTCTTTCTCTTGGTAATATGCATTTGAGGTTCTTCCATCTGTTTTTATGGCTTGATAACTCATTTATTTTTAGCCTGGAATAATACTGTGTGGATATACCACAGTTTATTTATCCATTCACTAGGTTGCTTCCACATTTTGGCAATTATGAATAGAGCTGCTATTAATATCTGTGTGCAGGTTTTTGTGTGGATGTAAATTTCCAATTCTTTTGGGTAAATATCAAGAAGCATGAATGCTGGATTGTATGGTAAGAGGATGCTTAGTATTTTAAGAAACTGCCAAACTGTCTTCCAAAGTGGCTGTATCATTTTGCATTCCCCAGCAATGAATGAGGGTTTCTGTTGCTCCACATTCTCACCAGCATTTGCTGTTGTCAGTGTTCTGGGTTTTGGCCATTCCAGTGAGTGGAATCCTGTTGTTTTACTTTGCATAACATATAACATGGATCATCTTTTCATATGCTTACTTTCCATCTGTATATCTTCCTTGGTGAGGTGTCTGCTAAGACTATTGGCTCAGTTTTAATCAGGCTGTTTCCTTTTGTTGAGTTTGAGTTCCTTTTATATTTTAAATGAGAGTCCTTTTTGGATTATCTTTTGCAAATATATTCTCCCAGTCTGTGGCTCGACTTCTCATTCTCTTGCCATTGTCTTTCATAGAGCAGAAGTTTTTCATTTTAATGAAGTCCAGCTTATCAATTATTTCTCTCATGGACCATGGCTTCGGCGTTGTATCGAAAAAGTCACCACCAGACCCAAGGTCATCTAGGTTTTCTCCTATGCTGTCTTCTAGGAGTTTTATAAGTGTTATGTTTTGCATTTAGGTCTGTGATCCATTTTGAGTTCACTTTCATGAAGGGTGTGGAGTCTGTGTCTAGTTAAACTTTTTTTTGTATGTGTATGCATATGGATGTCCAGTTGTTCCAGCACCATTTGCTGAAAAGACTATCCTTGCTCCATTGCGTTGCCTTTGCTCCTTTGTCAAAGATCTATTTCTGGGCTCTCTATTTTGTTCCATTTACCTATTTGCCTATTTTGCCAGTACCAAACTGTGTTGATTACTGTAGCTTTATAGTAAGTCTTGTAAGTCTTGAAGTTGGAGAATGTCATCCTTCAGTCTTGTTCTTTTCCTTCAATATTGTGTTATCTATTCTGAGTCTTTGCCTCTTCACATAAACTTTGGGATCAGTTTGTCAATTCTCTGAAATAAGTCACTGGCATTCTGAATGGGAAAGCATAGAATCTCTACATCAGTTTGGGAAGAACTAGAATCTTTACAATTTGAGTCTTCCTATCCATGAACATGGACTATTTTTCCATTCATTGACTTCTTTGATTTTCTTTATTAGATGTTAATGTAAATGGTACTGTGGCTTTAATTTCAGATTCCACTTTTTCATTGCTGGTATATGGGAATGTGATTGACTTTTCGGTAGTAACTTGTATCTTGCAGCTTTGCTAATTACTTACTCACTTCAGGAGTGTTTTGGTCAATTCTCCCAAATTTTCTGCATTGATGATCATGTCACCAGAGAACAAAGACAGTTTTGTTTTTTCCTTCGCAATCTACGTACTTTTAATTTCCTCTTCTTACTGCGTTAGCTACTATACTACTTCAGTATACTATTGAAAAGAAGGTAAAGGGCGACATCCTTGTCTTGTACCTGATCTTACGGGGGAAGCGTCTAGTTTCTCACTCTTAAGTAAGTGTGATGTTAGCTGTAGATTTTTTGTAGATCTTCTTATTAAACTGAGCAAGGTCCCCTCTAGTCCCAGTTTACTGAAAGTTTTTATAATAACTGGGTGTTGGATTTTGTCAAAAGCTTTTTATGTGTCTACTGATATGCTCACTTGATTTTTCTTTCTTAGACTGTTGATGTGATGGATTGCATTAATTGAGTTTCAGTTGTTGAACCAGACCTGTATACCTGGGATATAAATCCTTGTTGGTTAAAAACAGATAATTTAAAAAATTATTTTTAACCGTTTTATTGAAAAATAAAACATAGATACAAAAAAACCACATGAAAGAAAAGTATAGTTTACTGAATTATTATAAAGAGGACACGATTAAAATCATCATTCAGGTTAAATAACATAACTTTGTCTCCCACCCAAAACCCTTCTATTTGCCCATCCCAGTCACAGTCCTCTCTCTCCTTCCAAAATAACCACTATCCTGGCATCTATAGTAATCACTTCCTTATATTTCTCTATCGTTTTACCACTCAAGCATGCATTCCTAGACACTGTAGTTCATTCTTGCCCGTTTTAAAAAATATATCTTTTATGCCTCTTTTAATCCACAGGTTCTCTATCACTTTATTTACCTTACAGTTTATCTGTTAAAGATACTGGACTGACTGACCTGTAGGGTTGAGTTGCCCACAGGCTGGATTCACTGTTGCATATTTATGGTGGTCAATATATTCTGCTCCTCTCTTTGTTTGCTGAAAATTAGGTGTATACAGAGACTTGATCAGATTTCAGGTTTAAAAATGAGTTTTGGGCTTCCCTGGTGGCGCAGTGCTTGAGAGTCCGCCTGCCGATGCAGGAGACGTGGGTTCGTGCCCCGTTTCGGGAAGATCCCACATGCCGCGGAGCGGCTGGGCCCGTGAGCCATGGCCACTGAGCCTGCGCGTCCGGAGCCTGTGCACCGCAAATGGGAGAGGCCACAACAGTGAGAGGCCCGCATAACGCAAGGAAAAAAAAAAAAAAAAAAAAAAAATGAGTTTTGACTAAGATGCCAAATCAACTCAATGGGGGAAATGAAGTTTGTTTTTGAACAGATTGTGCTGCAACAACTTTAGTATCCATATAGATTTTCAAAATTCTCTATTCCTACTTCACTCCATGTAGAAAAGTCAATTTGAGTTGAATCAAATACCTAAATGTAAAAGTGAGACCCATAGAGCTTTTAGAAGAAAACATAGAAGCCTATCATTGTGTTCTTGAGGTAAGCAACTTTTGCTCAGGGAGGACTTAGTAAAGCACAAACCTTTGAAGAAAACAATGTGAAATCAGAGTTTTCCAAAATTAAAAATTTCTTCTCCACAAAGGACTCCATTAAGAAAGTATAGGGGCAACCCATAGAAAGGGAAAGAATTGGCAATACGTATATTTGACAAACAACTTATACCAAGAAAATATAGAGAACACCTACAAAACAAAAATAAGACCTAAAACCCAGTTTTGAAGAGAGCAAAAGTCTTGGACAGACACTTTAGAAAATTAGATAGACAGTGGCCAAAGGGCACGTGGAAAGATGTTCAACTTTATTACTCATGTCAATGCAAATAAAAAAAACGCGATAGAACAACACACCTGCTAGTATCACTAAAGTTAAAATCTTGAAATACCAAATACTGACTAGGAATGGGAAACAACTGGAACTACACTCCCATCTGAATGGCTGACATAGAGACTGACAACATCAAATGTTGAAGAACCCTCACAAGTGGTTGGTGGGAATATATGTAAAATAACAACGTCTGGGAGTTTCCTTCAAAGTTAAACACACATCCAACTTATTTATTACCTAGTGATTCCCCTCCAATTATTTAACCAAGAGAAATGAAAACGTGTCCAAAAAAGACTTGTATGAGATTGTTTTTCACAGTCTCGCTCATGATAATGAAAACTGGGAACAATCCACAAGATGGTCAGTAAGAGAGAGGATTAACAAATTGTGGTATATTCATACAATGGAATAATATTCAATGTTACTGGACAATAATGGGACAGTATTCAGTAAAAAGAAAGCACTAAACCACACAACAATACAAATAAATGTCAAAAGTTTGTTGAGAGAAGGAAGCCACACACAAAATAATATACAATGTCTGATTGCATTTTTAGAAGTCTAAGAACAAAAATAGATTCGATGGTGATCGAGTTCAGGAAGGAGTTGTTTGGTGGTGGAGAATTTGACTGGAAAGATTCACAAGCGAACTTCATGAGGTGATAGAAATGTTCTATATCTTGTTTAGGTGGTGGTTACATGAGTAATTTCAAACCTCAAAGATGTGAAATTAATGATCTATAAATATTTATCTTATTGTAGGTAAATTATAACAAGTTAATATGGGAAAACAAAAATAAATAAGTCAATCAAGTTGGCTTATTATATGAGTCTGTATAAAACTCCAGGGTATAAGCTGTGATGAAAATCTGAGTCAAGAATCATATTTAAAGAGGAAAATTGCATGGAGGCAGCAACCTTATTTTTCTGGTTTACTAATGCCTGCTTTAATAAACAGTTGATGAAGGAATGAACAAAAAGAGGAAATGAATATAAGACAGTGATAGTCATTGTGAGGAAGTAAAAAGATACTGCCCCTAACTACTACACAACATACCATTTGTAATACAAACTATGAAATAGTGTCATATAAGAAAAGAAATGTGATGGCAGTTCAAAAAAGTAAGAAATTATACCCAGTTGGGGGAACCAGTGGTACAGAAGGCCTTAGTAGAAGATAACTTATTTATGGAAATATTTATTAACAATTATTTGTATCATTTATTTTTTATATTCTTTTAAAAATTAGTATATTAAAAAATTTGAGCTGTTTTTCCCCTAGCACTAACAAAATAGAAGATTCTTGCCCTTTTTTTGGTTTACATTCTTCCTTAATATATACAGGTATTTTTTAAAGGTTAATGTCATTTCAAGATGTTAGTATCCCAAAGTGACATTCTGACATTTTTATAGTTTTCCTGAATGAAAATTAAAAAGTTACTTTAAAGAGGCAACTTAGTAAATGAGACATGGCTTATATAGCATGTGGTAAATAGCTTTCAGGTAAGTGGAACAAAAATGTGAAAAAAATGAAAGTAAAGCAAGCAATGATACATATTTTCCTAATTGTTTTATTTTTTTCACATTTAATATGCGGTTGGTGGGTAACATTATCTGACTACAGTGATGGTGGCATTTTATTCCTATAAAAAGGATACAGCTATTTTTTTAGAGAATCTTAGAAGAATTATACCACAGCAATGCCACAAAGAATTTTAAAATCATGTCTTCTTCCTTTCAATTGGTGAGAAGACCTGTCCCTTGGGGTAAGTTTTGTGCAGGTGTAAATCATTGGTTTCTAATTCATTTCTGGTAAATATAGGCAAGTCTCTCAGGAGGTAACATAAAAATTGAAAATAAATCTCTATAAAATTACTGAATCAACAGTGCAATTTCCAGAAAGAGTAATCACCATAGCCCAGCTGAGTTGTCACGAGACAAGAGCTGTTTTCAAGAATCTTACTAAAAAATATTCACACGACCCAGGATGCTTTTAATCTGAACTGTACCTTCTGCTCAAGACACCACCCTCAGGAGGAGTCATGCAACATCAAATAGCTTCAGTAGTCTAGGCTGCCCCAAACTAGGCCATGAGGATGACAAGCCATTGCTACCCGGAGCCTTGTAGCTGGCTTGACAGTTTGGGGTCTGACTAGGACTTCCTGCTCTGGAATAGTGCTGAGGCCCTATTTTGACGTGTACATTTCCTAAGCGCATTCATGATAGGGAATTTCAACAAGTTGTCAGTGACTTTAATTTTTCTATAAACTTTATTTTGGGAGCAAGACTGGTCTGTTTTGAAATTGATTTGTGCCATGTATTGTGCTTAGCAAATTCTACTTTTAAGGATATGTGCGTTCCTATTTCAGACCCTCCCAGGCTGAGAAAGTTCCATCAGAGATGGTGGTCTTACGTTCTAAGAAGGCTGGTGTACAGGTGAAAGCTGACAGAAAAGGCTGTTATTTCTGCCAGATCCACATGTTAGACTTACATAGAGTAAAATAAATTAATTAGAAGTGAGGGGAAGGGTGCATATTATCAGAGACAAATTCGCAGTGACAGTTTTTTCATTATGTGGATTGGTAGAATTTGGATTAGAGAAACTGGGAATGTGGGTCCCAAACATTCCTGAACAGCCATGCTCATTTGTGTGTTTCCAGGACCCTTCACTGGATTTCTTCTCCTGCTTCCAGTTATCCTGTTACGAGGCTCACCTTGAAGTGACAGGGATTCATCTCTGTCTAAGCCACTAGTTGGGACTCTGGCCACAAGCTTTCCTTACACTGTCCACCGCCCAGACGACTGCTGTGACATTTCCTTTCTCTTCTCTCTCAAAGAAACACTCAGGCAGAAAGTTCATTCTTCTAGAAAGTGCCCCAGGCCCTCAGTTCCAGGATGACTGCAGTTCACAGTTCAGTGACTAGCTCTTTCCCTACGTGCAGAGGAGAAATAAGCCTGGGCAGATACATGGAGCTCTTTCTCTCTTCCTTCCCACTTGTTAGGAGGTAGTTAAAAGCAGATGAAACTTCTCAATAAAGACCTTTACTTTGAGTGCAGCAAGACTTTGTATTTACCCTGCCTGCCAAATGGGTAAAATTCCCAAACCGTGGTGTCATTAAGTGAAATCAGTTTGTATAATAAGGAACTTCGTTATACAGAAGACCTGGCACTCTGCTTAGTGCACAGTCAGTGCTCAGTAAACGTTTGTTAAATGAATATAAGCATTAGAGTATTGGACCCCTGTTCTCCCGTTGCTCAAGGGCAATGTTGTTCAGAGCTATTTTATCTTTATTTCTGCTTTCTCTGGTGATCAGGTCGTGCTGTTTTTCAGTGGATTGCTATTAAATTTTGCAAATGTCTGTACCCGCTGTTTCATAGTTAAGAATAAGTTCTTAGCTCCAGGGAACTATCCCCATATCCTTCATCACACGTTTAAAGAGACTGAAGGATCTCTACAGCCACTGTTAAGCATATTCTGAGTGAGGTAGATTGGAGGGCTGAGCATGCTAAGCTTAAATGACCTTGGCTACACCTGGTCCGTATTTCACAAGAGAACTCTACATTTCAGAGAGGGTGATCAACTTGTCCAAGGTTGTATGAGAAGCTATGACAGGACTGGGATGAAAACCCAAGTGTGTCGACCTCAATAGGACCTGATGACAGTAGTAGTAGTAGTAGTAGGAGGAGTATTACGTTACTCAAGTTATTTCGCATATACCTGTTCTGAAATCCTAGCGCTTACACCTCAGTCTGTAAAACATGACGTGTTGTCACTACTTCTAGTGCCAGTAATCTTAAGCCACGGTAGTACGTCATTTGAAGAAATGGTATCACTGGTTTTTAAAGCGGAAAAATCAAAATGATGAGGAAAAAAGCATATTTTGGTGGATCTGAAAATAGACATTCACTTTCCAGAGAATAACTTTCTCCTTTGCCTAACGATGCGTACCTCTGCTAGGGAGATAATGCTTACTCCAGAACACCACAGAAAATAGATACTTTTGCAGAAACCAAGAGAAAATGTATTGGATATTTGATAAAGCTATATGCTGTTGAATAGTACTGGCCACGTCTGGTGAGCTAGAAACGAAGATGGAACCAAACTGATATGAAAAGTGGGCAGGAGTCCAGTGACCACAAGACAACTATCTCTTACTTGTTTAAACAGAACATACTAATTTTCAATGAAGACCATTCCAGTTTTTCTATAATTTGCATCATTTTAAAATTATTTTCCAGAAGGATTATTTACCAGATGATCAAGGACAACAAAACCTAAATGAGCATGTAATGTGTT
This sequence comes from Lipotes vexillifer, assembly GCF_000442215.2. Classification (NCBI taxonomy): domain Eukaryota; kingdom Metazoa; phylum Chordata; class Mammalia; order Artiodactyla; family Lipotidae; genus Lipotes; species Lipotes vexillifer. The sequence goes on from NW_006787829.1 coordinate 2,229,879, forward strand.
GTAATTACAGAGCTCAAAGAATTGAGTGTTTTTATTCTTGACGGGTCAGATTCCCTCGCATACCAGGATCTGGTTCACATAGGCGATGCAGCACACCGCACGATTGCACATATGCTAAATATAGACAACCAAGATCTAGATATCTTCCATATATTTTTAAAGGAATTTAAGACATTCTTACATAGAATGTGCTTCAGCTAGATAGCACAATCAACTATAAACATGTTCTAGATTTTATAATGTAATTCTCAAAAACTTTTTAAATACATTTATTTTAAAAAAAGATTTGCATGCGTGTCAACTCCTCTATCACTGTGCCCCCTCCCCCAGGGCAGGAGGCTTCTCTATATCCACTGTGCCTGGCCCAGGTGGAAAGTAGGACGTCAGTAAATGTTTTTTAAATGAACAAATCCAGATAGGTCATCCACCAGCGTTGGAAATTCCAAAATACAAAATTAAAGGCACCAAAGACAAACAGACAGATGTGAACACCTTATGTCTACCATTGGCTCCCCAGTCCTCTGCTCCAGACATTTCGTTATCTAAAGGCTAGATGTTCAATGATCTAGGCAATTGCTGTCGGCTTGGTTTTGCGTGTGGAATGAAATAGGAGGGGAGAGAGAATACGGAGGCCCAGATGGGAGGGTCGCGGAAGGTTTGGGGACTGAAATGGAAGTCCCAGCCATCAAGGTTACAGGTTTACACAAGAGCCTGGCTGCCTAGATACCTGAGAAACAGCAACTGTTTAAATGGCAGAGGTGCTCAGTGCTGCTTCAGCCGCATTAGGAGACAGCCTCTTCTTTGAGAGCGTCCCTGGTCATGGGTAACAGAGGGCTTGGGGTGTAACCTGTGCTCTGCTCAACTCTGAGGACGTGGGGCTTGTCATTCCGCTGCAGCAGCAAAGGGAAATTAGTGGTGCATTTCAGTAATAGGCAGATTATTATGTCACAGGGGATGTGCAGTGTCTTTGCGTCTTAGAAACAGTATCTTCAGACTCACATTGCAGCCTCTGCTGATGTGCTCACAGCTGTGTAGGGACCTCAGTGGCAGAATACCTGCTGGATATATTCAAATTAAGAAGAAAAAGTGTTTAAAAATTTATTTTGAACTTGAGAGTCAGGTAGTGCCAGCTGAAATCTTAGTGGTTAGCCATAGTAGCTGCATTTGGAAAAAACTAGGTTTAATATATTTAACCTGGTTGGATATTACTAGTAAATTGATACATATTTCAGCAAAAGAAATACTGCAAAGTACGTTTGTATAAATGTTTCTAAAAATGCTTTTTGCAACTCTGACAATCCGTGTGTGTTCAGTTGCACACCCCACCTCTACCACAGTGCAAAACAGGCACAGTTACACTTTCAGTTATAAAAGAATAAGTTTTGGGGATCTGAGGTACAGCACGGTGATTATAGCTCACAATACTGTACTATGTACTTGAAAGTTGCTAAGAGAGTAGATCTTAAATGTTCTTACCGCAAAAAAGAAAGGGTATTTCCATACGAATTGTAAAATTTTTTGTTCTAATTCTGTGAAGAATGCCATTGGTAGTTTGATGGGGAATGCACTGACTCTGTAGATTGCCTTGGGTAGTAGAGTCATTTTCACAATGTTGATTCTTCCAATCCAAGAACATGGTATATCTCTCCATCTGTTTACGTCATCTTTGATATCTTTCATCAGTGTTTTATAGTTTTCTGCATACAGGTCTTTTGTCTGCTTAAATAAGAGGTATGTTTATTCCTAGGTATTTTATTCTTTCTGTCGCGATGGTAAATGGAATTGTTTCCTTAATTTCTCTTTCTGATGTTTCATTGTTAGTGTATAGGAATGCCAGAGATTTCTGTGCATTAATTTTGTATCCTGCAACCTTAACAAATTCATTGATTAGCTCTACTAGTTTTCTGGTGGCATCTTTAGGATTCTCTATGTATAGTATCATGTCATCTGCAAACAGTGACAGTTTTAATTCTTCTTTTCCAATTTGTATTCCTTTTCTTTCTTTTTCTTCTCTGATTGCCACGGTCAGGACTTCTAAAACTATGTTGAATAAGACTGGCGAGGGTGGACATCCTTGTCTTGTTCCTGATGTTAGTGGAAATGCTTTCAGTTTTTCCCCATTGAGTATGATGTTTGCTGTGGGTTTGTCATATATGGCCTTTATTATGTTGAGGTAGGTTCCCTCTATGCCCATTTTCTGGAGAGTTTTTATTGTAAACGGGTGTTGAATTTTGTCAAAAGCTTTTTCTGCATCTATTGAGATGATCATATGGTTTTTATTCTTCAATTTGTTAATATGGTGTATCACATTGATTGATTTGTGTATGGAAACACAAAAGACTCCAAATAGCCAAAGCAATCTTGAGAAAGAAAAATGGAGCTGGAGGAATCAGGCGCCCTGATTTCAGACTATACTACAAAGCTACAGTAATCAAGACAGTATGGTACTGGCACAAAAACAGAAATATAGATCAGTGGAACAGGAGAGAAAGCCCAGAGATAAACCCACGCACATATGGTCACCTAATTTACGACAAAGGAGTCAAGAACATACAATGGAGAAGAGACAGCCTCTTCAATAAGTGGTGCTGGGAAAACTGGACAGCTACATGTAAAAGAATGAAATTAGAACACACCCTAACACCATACACACAAATAAACTCCAAATGGATTAAAGACCTGAATGTAAGGCCAGACACTATCAAACTCTTAGAGGAAAACACAGGCAGAACACTCTTTGACATAAATCACAGCAAGATCCTTTTTGACCCCCTCCTAGAGAAATGGAAATAAAAACAAAAATAAACAAATGGGACCTAATGAAACTTAAAAGCTTTTGTACAGCAAAGGAAACTATAAACAAGATGGAAAAGACAACCCTCAGAATGGGAGAAAATATTTTCAAATGAAACAGTGGACAAAGGATTAATCTCCAAAATATTACAAACAGCTCATAGAGCTCAATATCACAAAAACAGTTCAATTAAAAAATGGGCAGAAGTCTTAAATAGACACTTCACTAAAGAAGACATACAGATGGCCAAGAGGCACATGAAAAGCTGCTCAACATCACTAATTATTAGAGAAATGCAAATCAAAACTACAATGAGGTTTCACCTCACATTGGTCAGAATGGCCATCATCAAAAAATCTACAAACCATAAATTCTGTATAGGGTGTGGTGAAAAAGGAACCCTCCTGCACTGTTGGCGGGAATGTAAATTGGTACAACCACCATGGAGAACAGTATGGAGGTTCCTTAAAAAATTAAAAATAGAATTACCATATGACCCAGCAATCCCACTACTGGGCATATACCCTGAGAAAACCATAAATCAAAAAGAGACATGTGCCACAATGTTCACTGCAGCACTATTTACAATAGCCAGGACATGGAAGCGACCTATATGTCTATCGACAGATGAATGGATAAAGAAGATGTGGCACGTATATACAATAGAATATTACTCAGCCATAAAAAGAAAAGAAGTTGAGTTATTTATAGTCTATGGACCTAGAGTCTGTCATACTGAGTGAAGTCAGAAAGAGAAAAACAAACACCGTATGCTAACACATATATATGGAATCTAAAAAGAAAAAAAAAATGATACTGATGAACCTAGTGACAGGGCAGGAATAAAAACGTAAATCTAGAGAATGGACTTGAGGACACGGGATGGGGAACGGGGAATCTGGGGCAAAGTGAGAGTGGCATTGACATATATACACTACCAAATGTAAAATAGCTAGTGGGAAGCAGCAGCATAGCACAGGGAGATCAGCTCGGTGCTTTGTGATGAGCTAGAGATGTGGGATGGGGAGGGTGAGAGGGGAGGCTCAAGAGGGAGGGGATATGGGGACATATGTATGCATATGGCCGATTCACTTTGTTGTACAACAGAAACTAACACAGTATCGTGAAGCAAGTATATTCCAATAAAGATCTGTTTTTTTTTTAAAAGGGTAATTATGTAAGGAGATGAGGGTGTTAGCCAATGCTATGGTGATAATCATTTCTCAATATAATGTGTATCAAATTAATACACCTGCCTTAAACTTTCACAGTTATATCTTCATTTTGTATCATAAAAAAATTTAAAAACTAAAATAAAATGAAAACAGGTGTACAGTTAAAATTGATGGTTTCTTATCTTCGGTCATTACAAGATAAGAGATAATAATTTAGTTTCTTAAAACTTTTAGTTACGTCACACACACACATGCGCACACACACATCTGACCAAATATAATGGTCACACATCCACTGTTTAGAGTGTGTTTTGTGGAAACTTGGGGAGCTATACCAATGTAATGTAAGCATTTTTAGAATGGAAAAATTAAAATGGAACAAAAGAAAACTAAAAGGTCCTATAAGATTACATGGTTTACTTGTAAAACCAGATTTTATATATATATATAATAAGTATAATATATATATATATATAAAATGTATTATTTGACAAACATTTAATAATTTACATAAATCCTATTGATAAATACTATATAATTACTTGAGTGAAAGAAGGGATTCAGAATCAGGAGGGTGAAAGTTGTACCGCCTTAATTTTTCACAACTGTCACATTCACTTGGACTTTTATGATCGTGTTTGTAAACAAAATATATGGGCTTGGGTTTTATTTGGCAGATTTTCTTAAAATAGCAAAACATTATTTACCTTTAAGAACTACGTCAGATGTTGCTACTTCCTGTGTTAAGGAGATGTTTACCGGGCATATGCCAACCTGGTTAAAGTGAGGTGAAGTGAGGGACTCTATTGTATTATAATGAGTCACATTATTTCTAGACTTCAGTTATCCGTAGGAAAACACTTCCATTATTTCATGAGATAGCCTTGCCAGAAGTGGAAACACAGGGAAGCAAAAGCAATTTTTTACACTCCTAATTTACAAATTGGGACATATTACCGAAGTAAATGAGATTGCTATTTCCTATCAAGTTTGGGCTCACCATCACCTGGCAGCGACTCTGTTACTGACATGGGTACATTGAGGAGGCATTATGATCACAATTTACACATTCTGACTGCACATGGCGTGGAATTTTATGCCAACCCCCTTTGCCAGTGTTCCAAATGATCAGTTAGGACCCCTTGGACAGCTTTATTCACTGTTTCAGTGCCAAGTTTAAATGGATCATATGCTTAACATTACTTTAATGTTGGCATTCCTACCGACTCCTTAATTTGTTATTTGCAGAGCATGGGAAACTTCCATTCTACTCCTCTGTTCCTTTACACTATGTAAATGGAACTGAGGCCTCTAATTTCTTCTCATTACAAGGAGCCCATTTATGCTTGTGAGTTGTGTCCACCCTCCACAGGAAATCAGTCATTACTCTGTGTTTTTGAACTATACGGTTGTTTGGGTGAGTGAGAGAAGGGCCTGGGAGATACCTAGATTCCTGCT
>NW_006787829.1:2235326-2239570 GCF_000442215.2 Lipotes vexillifer
CCTGCTGATACTGGCACATACACTGGTCGTGCGTGGCTCTGCTCCCTTGGTGGTGGTTTGTTTAAATTGCTTTGGGAAGAGAATTCCATGGCACTCGTTTCAATTCAGGAGAGACCCAGATTACCTTCAGTTACTCCAAAGCTCGTTAGCACTTTGGAGTGGAGAAAATATAAGTACAAGACAACGTATTGATGTTTTGAGATTTGAGGGGTCCAGACAAGGGTCCTCTCCCATTTAACCCATGTCCCTTTAGTGGATCCAGGAGGGCTGTGCCATTGGAGGATTTCACAATATCCTAGAGGTGCCTGGTGACTCGGCAGTTTCTTCAGAAACACTCTTTTGGATGCTAAGTGTCTGTTAATGCAATAAGTAAACGAGAACCAGGGTATGGATACCCTCAGAAGCAAGTTTAGCTCTGAGGCTGAATGTATTTAATCTAAAATGCACATGGACTGAAAAGGGAGAATAGAGATTATAATGTTTAAAGGTAAGACTTCAGAGATATTTTGTTCTTTTATTGGGCTGATTTGGGTTTTCCCCCAGAGCCTGTAGGCACCCAGATTCCCTCACCTCTGCTCATGTGGCCACCTTCTGCAGAAGAATTTGAGAACAGGTCCTGAAAGATACTGGAACCACTTTTCAGCTGGAGGTCAGTGAGTAGCACAGCCCAGATTCCCACTACCGGCAATGATGGAGGAATGGGCGAAATTTACTTCTTGATTATAAACAACTATAAAAAGTAGACACACTATATAAAACAATTGATTTTGGACAACAGGCAGCACAGGACTGTGACCCCAGGCAGAAGTAAAACCTGCGAGGCCCCATATGAATCTTCGTCTCTGCACATCAATTCCACTGTCTCTCTCACCTCCAGAGGTGGACCAGGGCAAGAACATGAATGGAGGCCCACAGCCCACCTCTCTAAGTATTTAAAGCTTATGAATAAAGCTAATATGCTGTCAAAGGAAAGATGCTGTACCCCCCCCTACTTTAATATACATCATTACGACAAAAGAAAAGTATATTGATCTTGCTTCTGGTTACAAAGGTATTTTCAGTTTGAGAAAATCAACAAGTCATACATTAGGATCTATGTGGTTTTCTAATTAGGTTGATTCATATGAAATTGCTTTTGGGCTACAAAAATGGTGATCACGCAAATAAAAGTTTAAAGTATTTTAAAAAAAATGATCATATGGTTCAAATTTGTATATATGTGGTTTTTATATGAATAGATGTCTGCAAAGTATCAAAGTTTACTGATTTTAATGATTGAAATCATCCCAAGTATCTTTTAACACAATGTAATGAAATTAGGTATCAATAAGGTAATGAAAATGGGAAAATTTACAAACATGAAGATGCTAATGTACTCTTAAGGAGACTGGGAATGAATAACAAGCTTGTTTTTTTAAATTGTTTATGACCTATTGTGATATGTTTTTTAAAACAGAAATGGTTTAATGAAACACAACTTGATCTTTCATCCTGGTACAGCTAGCTTCTAAGATACCTTCTTCAGGGAGATGGATGAAGCTTTAGAAAATCTTAGAACACATGAAATTTCCAGATAGCTCTAGATTTAAAAAAATTCTCTAGCCATTGACAGGAAAAGAGGAGCTCACTTCAAAATGTCCATCCTTTCTGTAGTCTCTATGTGCATTTATTCTCTCTGTAATACCTCCTTTTTCCCCATAGTAATTAAGATGCTTTATTAACTCTGGACCATAATAAAACTGCTATATTATTCTTTCTGATCTCTTATTCATCCTAAGCGACTTCCATATCACAAATGTGAATAATAGACTGCCCAATTCTGGAAAGAAGTCTTTTTCTCTAATGAAATCTCTCTCTCCGGTTAGAAAATATGTAATTTTAATTATTTATAACAAAGTTTTCTTTCAAAGGTAAATACCACGTCAAGGCAGTCATTTAGATGAAAAGGTCATTTTTACTTTGATAAGTTTGCTTTTGACGGAGGTCACGCCACCATTCTAGAAATTTATGTTCCAAACTATTTTATTTGTATAAATTGACAGGATGATTTCAGTCACATTTATCTGTAAAGTTCAACTGAAGTGACCATTATTATTAATATATAATCCCATGTATTACCACGTTAAGTGCACTTTTTTCTTTTTTTTTGTTTTGAATGTTTTAATCAAACAAGGAACATTATTACAATAGTAAATTTAAGAACTATATAGGAAACTAGCCTAGTGCACTTCTTAGCTTAGCTTCTCCATCTGTAATGGAGTCATTTATTTGTAGAATACAAAAATATCTATTCAGTTACAGTGGTAATGGAGTATTTTTCATAAATTTTACCTATATTGTAGTTTTGCTTTCTCTGAATAGTCATATGTTTAGGTGATAAGTAAATCATAACATCAATAACATTTATTTCTTATCACACAAAACATATCTCTGATTAACAGTGATGATAAAACTAGAGCTAGTTTATTTCAAGCCAGGGATAATTTTCCCAGTAAAAGTATCACCTGTGAACAGAGGGTGAGTGATGGCTTACATAACCAAGGGTATATTTTCTTCAAGAAATCTAGGCAGTGTCACAGGAGAAAATGTCAACAGTCAAGCTTACCCACTAAGACGATACTCCTCCTTTGGAAAACACATCTTATTTTTATAGCACTAAAGAAAACATTCTCCCATTTAATAGTGCAAATTATTTAAGTTAAGGAAAATCTTCTGACATCCTGCTCTGAACATTCTGAAGAGGACGAGCAAATGATCAGTTGGAATTCGGAAACTATTCTCAAAGTATTTTCTCTTGTTAGCTGAAAGTGTTTGCAGGTATAGCAAAGACACAGTGCACACCATAATATTTCCAACAGGCAGCCATCTGTCACATGAACAGAGAAATCCATGGAAACCTCACTTGGCTAAATTAATTCAACAAGAGTCATGTACCACAATGTTCACTGCAGCACTATTTACAATAGCCAGGACATGGAAGCAACCTAAGTGTCCATCGACAGATGAATGGATAAATATGTGGCACATATATACAATGGAATATTACTCAGCCATTAAAAGAAACAAAATTGAGTTATTTGTAGTGAGGTGGATGGACCCAGAGTCTGTCCGACAGAGTGAAGTAAGTCAGAAGGAGAAAACGGGGAGGGGGAAGGGGAAACTGGGATGAAGTGAGAGAGAGGCATGGACATATATACACTACCAAATGTAAGGTAGATAGCTAGTGGGAAGCAGCCACATAGCACAGGGAGATCAGCTCGGTGCTTTGTGACCACCTAGAGGGGTGGGATAGGGAGGGTGGGAGGGAGACACAATAGGGAGGGAGTATGGGGATACATATATACGTATAGCTGATTGACTGTGTTATACAGCAGAAACTAACACAACAATGTAAAGCAATTATACTCCAACAAAAATGTTAAAAAAACAAATTCCATAGTTACCACATGTGGCTCTACAGTAGACAGACCAATAAATATCCACATCTTTGTGGCTACTGAAAAACAAATTGACCCAAAACACAGATCTTTTCTCATCCTTTTATGCTTTCAGAAACATAAAACATGATTGCTTGGTTTTCAGTGGAAATCTTGGCTCTATTTTATAATTTTCCCTGACCATGGATTCAATCTTATAATAAACTCTGATACATAGCAGGAGATATTGTTTAATGTTCTGTGCTGTATGTCGACAGATTGTGTCTGCCAAAATTTTTTATTCTATATTGACACATAACCTTCATTCCTAATTATAATTTTAGAAATACGTTATATATTTAAATACAATATATATCAATATTAATAAAATATATATTTCAGAAATTATGTTATATATATTTTTTATTTTAAATGTAAAGGTGGGTCCACATTTTCATGTCCTATTATTTATACAATTATACAATCATTTGTACAATTCAGATTAAAATAAGCTATTTTTTTCCCCAGTAAACAGGATGCTGCCACCGAATTCAGGTTATTTTTTACAAAAATGTGAAAATATGAAAAATATGTCAAATGTAGATTCCCAAGACAGAAAAGGTTAAGTTCAGGTTTAAAGGACACTGCGGGAGTTACCAGCCCACCAGCATCATTTACCGGGAAGAAAACCAAGGAAGAGCCTCCTAAATATGAAGTCCAGTGAATTGTGGTACAAATGGCAGGTTAAACACACACACACACAGAGGGGGAGAGCGATGGGGAGAGGGAAAGAGGAGGACAGTGAGGGGGGGGGGGGGAGGGAGAGAC
>NW_006787829.1:2239580-2243533 GCF_000442215.2 Lipotes vexillifer
GGAGAGGGAGGGAGAGACAGAGAGGGGGGAGTGAAACCGAGCAGGACCCTGTGGGGCTCCTGGGCACAGAAGCCTTTCCGTGTCCCCCATTTCTTGTTTGTAGGGAACAGCCTCCAGCCTCTATGACCTTCCCTGAGTTCCAAAGGGCATATTTGAACAGTTGCTAATCAGGAAAGGGAGGGGATGCAGAGACAAGGGAGGAACAGTCAAGAAACAATAGTTCAGCCCTGGGGCAGATCCTGGTTCCCCCTCAAGGGATATACAGAACAGTATCTTCAAGCCCTGTAGGGACCTAAAAGCCCCAACAGATGGATGATGTCAGCATTCTCCATTCCAGATTAAAGGAACCAGAGAAGCCCTTCGATAACACCGCCTGAGGCCAGATTAAAGGAACCACAGAAACTCATCAGATTACCTGAGACCAGATTAAAGGACTGCAGGCCCTGCACACACCCTAATCGTATCAGCAACCCCACCCTTGAAGGGATTGCTGTCAAACTCCTCACCAAATCCCCCTGGTGGGGACACCCAGATTTTCAGGGGCACGAGCCCGCTGTGGCCCCTCTGCCGGCAAAGCAATAAAACTATTCTTTCCTACTTCACCCAAAACTCTGTCTCTGAGATTCGATTCGGCGTCTGTGCACAGAGGCTGAGCTTTTAGCATCAAGCGGGAGGGAGAGGGAGGAGGAGAGAGCAAGCGGGGAAACAGGGAAAGGGAGGGGGAGGGAGAGGCTGGAGAAGACGGGGGAGGGGGACAGGAGAGGGAGGGGGCCACTGCCAAATCACCTTTCACTTCTGAGAGCTGAGAATACAGCTGACCCTTGAACTACACAATGCTGGGCAAGCGTGTGTGTCCACTTAGGAGTTTTCAATAGAATTACCAGGGTTAGTAGAATCCTTGGGTGCAGAACCGCGGATACAGAAGACTGACTATAAGTTATACGTGGATTTTCAACTGCGTAGAGGGGTGGTGCCCCCAACCCCTGTGTTGTTCAAGGGTCAACTGTATTTTTAATTTTTATCTTACAAATTAGAGCCAAAAAAACACGTGGGCTGCATCTTCTCTCCATGGCAAAACTTCTATCATCATAGGGCAACACAATTACAAGAATTTAATAAATAGCAGCACAACATGGGGATTTCTTGCCAGAAACATACTGCTTTTTGTATAGATAAGATCAGCCCGAAAGACCTTTGTAAGGCACTCTGCTGGGTAGGTACCAGGGAAAGCGAAGGTATTTTCTACTTTGACAACCTAGTGAGCAGGTAGGGGGTCTATCTGGAGAAAGATACGATTAATTCACTTTTATCTGGACCTCAAAGTACACATAACAAAGTCACTAGTATGGACAGACGTGGAAAGGACACTGGATGGAAGTGATAGTACTGGGTTGGCCAAAATGTTTGCTCAGTTTTTTCCATATGATATGGCAAAACCCAAATGAACTTTTTGACCAACCCAATATTAAAAAAGAGAGTAAAAATGGGAAAGTACATTCCCACTGGGGACAGTTACATCCCTGGCATAAGATTCACTGAGGGAGAAAATGCTGGAAGGATAGGAAAGTGCAGAATATGAAACACCATTACTACTTAAAGGAAAGTCTAAGATTACAGTGCCGCACAGGTGGGGTGCCACTCCAGGACCCTTTGTGTGAGGCCCCCTGTCCAGCAAACAACTGATGTCTCTGTCACTGTCTCCAGGCTCTGTCTTTGGTCTCAAGGCTGGGCAACTATAAGGCTCGCAGATCTTCAGCCCAACACAAGCACGAGGTATTTCTAAGCCAACCTCCTTTTTGAGCACATACAGAATTCTAAAATAAATACTCCAGGGCCATAGACAATGACTATTCCTCAAATATACAACAGAGAGGCAACTTCCCAAATTCATTTGGGAGAATGGGATTTTCTGATGGATGAAAGGATAAGAAGTATAATTTCTCTCACAGAGTTGTGATGTCAGTGAGAACATTCTGTTCTAAAGTCACATACCTTTTATCTTTGAATATATACGTAAAAGACATATTATGTCATTTAAAGTTTGGCATTGAATTTCTTTTTTGCATTATGAATATTTAGACATATTAATAAAATGGAGGTTCTAAATTCCCTACCAAACCAATGCAATATAGCAACGCCAATCAAAAATTTCTAGGAACATGCCCAAACTATACTATTCTTCCTGTGTTAAAATACAGACGTTAAAACATAAGTACATGGTTTAAATTCTTAACATAAATTTCTCTCATGTAACCATGCCCCTAAGTTTTAAAATACTGGCTGTTTGAAGCCTGAAGTAGAAAACATTGGGTTATAGCATCTGTCATTTATAGGGCAATGGGGTAAGTGCCAGAACTTCACTGAAGGCCACAGCTGGCTTAAATCTACATTAACTCTGCAGTATAATTTTAATGATGCTAACTTCTGATGTTTCTCATCTTTTCTTATTCTCCAATCATTATCAAGTCTCCAGATGTGATGCTCTGTGGCAGACCAAAAAAAAAAAATAAAGGGGAAAATGTATGAAATACAATTTTTAAACCTAGAACTAGGGATTGGGCACATTTAGTTGAAGAGCCAGAGGTAGAGATGAGGTTAAAAAAACAGAAGTCAGGAAGAAAAATACGTGAATTTTCTCCTCTCAAGGTTCTTCTATGTAGTTTATCGTTTGTGCAGTGTAGCTTAATAGGCACATTTCAAGGGAAGTGATATACGGTGAGACGCCAGTGAGCCAAATGGTCTTGTGTGTGTGTGTGTGTGTGTGTGTGTACGTGTGTGCGCACATGCACATAAATACATGACAACGACAGCTGACCTTCTGTCATGGTTGTATTAACCTTTCCTTGAGCTAATGTTATGTACCATGTTTATTCCCTACTGAATCAAATGGAATATATTTTTTCCATAAAAGTTTAATCCATATAGAACTACATGTTACCTATTATATTTAGAAAATTGCATGGGGAAGCTTGATGGAGAAAAATCAAGTATAGAGACCAAGTTTCAGGTTTAATTAATTGTGTTAAGCTACACTTCACAAACTATAAACTACATAGAAGAACTTTGAGAGGGAAAAAATTTCACTTATATTAATATTTTTCTTCCTGGCTTCAGTTTTCTGAAATTGAAATTTCAATTTTAGGTTCGAATTAAAGAGAGTGAAGCGATTTGTTTGAATAAGGTCATTGTTAGATTATACTAATCCAATATAATATCTGGAAACTCTGGGCCTTTTAGTAACTACTTTTATGCGTCTAATAGACAATGATTAAGTGGCTGACTGTTAACATTTCACACTGAGTTACCTTCAGATTTTTCATTGTGCTATGTCAGGAGAACTTAATTAACAGTCTGCATCTTGGCTTTCATCTCTGGTCCAGCCATGATAAAATCAGCTTAGTAGTAATGGGCTCAAGCAAACCTGGTCTACCTGAGGAGAGAGGTTGGGGCCTGGTGGAGGAAGTTCCCAGGTTACTCAGGAGTCAGGGTGATGAGTCAGCAAGAATTGACCTTGGGTGGGAGGGTGGGCTGTGGACACTTTTTCTACACTGAGCTGAATAAAGTCCTTCAGGAATTTTGCAACTCAACGGACTGAAAAAGTGTCCTGTTTCCCTTGGGCTACATGGACTGAGTGATGTAAGGCTTGGGAGAAGGGGTTCATCTCTTTAGGGGGCAATGTCTTGTTTATACTCACAGATGGAAAGAAAAAAAAAACAACTGAAGACTTAACCCTGACATTTTTTTTTTTTCTTGCATTAAAAAGGTAGGGTGGGCTTCCCTGGTGGCGCAGTGGTTGAGAGTCCGCCTGCCGATGCGGGGGATACGGGTTCGTGCCCCGGTCTGGGAGGATCCCACATGCCGTGGAGTGGCTGGGCCCGTGAGCCATGGCCGCTGAGCCTGCTCGTCCGGAGCCTGTGCTCCACAATGGGAGAGGCCACAGCAGTGAGAGGCCC
>NW_006787829.1:2243551-2256956 GCF_000442215.2 Lipotes vexillifer
CCAAAAAAAAAAAAAAAAAAAAAAAAAAAAAAAAAAAAAAAAAAAAAAAAAAAAGGTAGGGTTTGGGGCTTCCTGGTGGTGCGGCGGGGTTAAGAATCCACCTGCCAACGAAGGGGACACGGGTTCGAGCCCTGGTCCGGGAGGACCCCACATGCCGTGGAGTAACTAAGCCCATGAGCCACAACTACTGAGCCCTCGCGCCACAACTACCAAGGCCCGTGCGCCTGGGGCCCGTGCCCCACCACAAGAGAAGCCACTGCAATAAGCCCCGCACAGCAATGAAGAGTAGCCCCCGCTTGCTGCAAATAGAGAAAGCCCCAAGGGCAGCAACGAAGATCCACTGCAGCCAAAAATAAAATACAATAAATAAATTTTAAAAAAATTATAAAAAGAATGAAACAATAGTATGACTCAATTAAAAAAAAAACCAACTTAGGGTTAGGTTTAGTGCTAGATTTAGTTTTTCTCGAACTTTAGAAGCTAGAAAACCATTTCTCTCTCTATTTTTTTTAACATCTTTATTGGAGTATAATTTACAATGGAGTGTTAGTTTCTGCTTTATAACAAAGTGAATCAGCTATATGTATACATATATCCCCACGTTTCCTCCCTTTTGCGTCTTCCTCCCACTCTCCCTATCCAACCCCACTAGGTGGTCACAAAGTACCGAGCTGATCTCCCTGTGCTATGAGGTTGCTTCCCACTAGCTAGCTATTTTACATTTGGTAGTATATATATGTCCAAGCCACTCTCTCACTTTATCCCAGCTTCCCCTTCCCCCTCCCTGTGTCCTCAAGTCTATTCTCTAAGTCTGTGTCTTTATTACTGTCCTGCTCTTAGGTTCTTCATATCCATTTTTTTTTTTTTAGATTCCATATATGTGTTAGCATACGGTATATATTTTTCTCTTACTGACTTACTTTACTCTGTATGACAGATTCTAGGTCCATCCACCTCACTACAGATAACTCAATTTCATTTCTTTTTATGGCTGAGTAATATTCCATTGTATATATGTGCCACATCTTCTTTATCCATTCATCTGGCGATGGACACTTGGGTTGCTTCCATGTCCTGGCTGTTGTAAACAGAGCTGCAATGAACACTGTGGTACATGACTCTTTATGAATTGTGGTTTTCTCAGGGTATATGCCCAGTAGTGGGATTGCTGGGTCATATGGTAGTTCTGTTTTTAGTTTTTTAAGGAACCTCCATACGGTTCTCCATAGTGGCTGTATCAATGTACACAATGAACCCACAGTGCAAGAGGGTACCCATTTCTCCACAACCTCTCCAGCATTTGTTGTTTGTAGATTTTTTGATGATGGCCATTCTGACTGGTGTGAGGTGATACCTCACTGCAGTTTTGATTTGCATTTCTCTAATGATTAGAGATGTTGAGCATCCTTTCATGTTTGTTGGCAATCTGTACATCTTCTTTGGAGAAATGTCTGTTTAAGTCTCTGCCCATTTTGGATTGGGCTGTTTGTTTTTTTGATATTGAGCTGCATGAGCTGCTTATAAATTTTGGAGATTAATCCTTTGTCATTTGCTTCATTTGCAAATATTTTCTCCCATTCTGAGGGTTGTCTTTTTGTCTTGTTTATGGTTTCCTTTGCTGTGCAAAAGCTTTTAAGTTTCATTAGGTCCCATTTGTTTATTTTTGTTTTTATTTCCATTTCTCTAGGAGGTGGGTCAAAAAGGATCTTGTGTGATTTATGTAATAGAGTGTTCTGCCTATGTTTTCCTCTAAGAGTTTTCTAGTGTCTGACCTTACATTTAGGTCTTTAATCCATTTTGAGTTTATTTTTGTGTATGGTGGTAGGGAGTGTTCTAATTTCATTCTTTTACATGTAACTGTCCAGTTTTCCCAGCACCACTTATTGAAGAGGCTGTCTTTTCTCCACTGTATATTCTTGCCTCCTTTATCAAAAATAAGGTGACCATATGTACGTGGGTTTATCTCTGGGCTTTCTATCATGTTCCATTGATCTATATTTCTGTTTTTGTGCCAGTACCATACTGTCTTGATTATTGTAGCTTTGTAGTATAGTCTGAAGTCAGCGAGCCTGACTCATCCAGCTCCATAGAAAACCATTTCTTAAAGTGAGATTTTTATAAAGTGCTTAGAACAAAATTCTTCATGCATAGTGGAAACTCTATAATAATATTTTAAAGTTAACAACTACAATAAATTGTAGTAGGATATACAAGGGAATCCCCATAAAGGTAACAGTTGATCTTTCAGCAGAAACTCTGCAAGCCAGAAGGGAGTGGCAGGACATATTTAAAGTGGTGAAAGGGAAAAACCTACAACCAAGATTACTCTACCCAGCAAGGATCTCATTCAGATTTGACAGAGAAATTAAAACCTTTACAGACAAGCAAAAGCTAAGAGAATTCAGCAACACCAAACTAGCTTTACAACAAATGCTAAAGGAACTTTCCTAGACAGGAAACACAAGAGAAGGAAAAGACCTACAATAACAAGCCCAAAACAATTAAGAAAATGGTAATAGGAACATACATACTGATAACTACCTTAAATGTAAATGGATTAAATGCTCCAAACAAAAGACACAGACTGACTGAATGGATATAAAAACAAGACCCGTATATATGCTGTCTACAAGAGACCCACTTCAGACCTAGGGACACATACACACTGAAAGTCAGGGGATGGAAAAAGATATTCCATACAAATGGAAATCAAAAGAAAGCTGGAGTAGCAATTCTCATATCAGGCAAAATAGACTTTAAAACAAAGACTATTACAAGAGACAAGAAGGACACTACATAATGATCAGGGGATCAATCCAAGAAGAAGATATAACAATTATAAATATTTCTGCAACCAACATAGAAGCACATCAATACATAAGGCAAATACTAACAGCCATAAAAGGGGAAATCGACAGTAACACAATCATACTAGGGGACTTTAACACCCCACTTTCACCAATGGACAGATCATCCAAAATGAAAATAAAAAAGGAAACACAAGCTTTAAATGATACATTAAACAAGATGGACTTAATTGATATTTATAGGACATTCCATCCAAAAACAACAGAATACACTTTCTTCCCAAGTTCTCATGGAACATTCTGCAGGATAGGTCATATCTTGGGTCACAAATCAAGCCTTGGTGAATTTAAGAAAATTGAAATTGTATCAAGTATCTTTTTCGAACAGCATGCTATGAGACTAGATATCAATTAAAGGAAAAAATCTGTAAAAAATATAAACACACGGAGGCTAAACAATACACTACTTAATAACCAAGACATCAATGAGGAAATGAAAAAATACCTAGAAACAAATGACAATGAAAACACGATGACCCAAAACCTATGGGGTGCAGTAAAAGCAGTTCAAAGAGGGAAGTTGTAGCAATACAATCCTACCTTAAGAAACAAGAAACATCTCAAATAAACAACCTAACCTTACACCTAAAGCAATCAGAGAAAGAAGAACAAAAAAATCCCAAAGTTAGCAGAAAGAAAGATATCATAAAGATCAGATCAGAAATAAAAAGAAATGAAGGAAACAATAGCAAAGATCAATAAAACTAAAAGCTGGTTCTTTGAGAACATAAACAAAATTGATAAACCATTAGCCAGACTCAAGAAAAAAAAGCGAGAAGACTCAAGTCAATACAATTAGAAATGAAAAAGAAGTAACAACTGACACTGCAGAAATACAAAGGATCATGAGAGATAACTACAAGCAATTCTATACGAATAAAATGGACAACCTGGAAGAAATGGACAAATTCATAGAAAAGCACAAACTTCCGAGACTGAATCAGGAAGAAATCAAAAATATAAACAGACCAATCACAAGCACTGAAATTGAGACTGTGATTAAAACTCTTCCAACAAACAAAAGCCCAGGACCAGATGGCTTCACAGGAGAATTCTATCAAACATTTAGAGAAGAGCTAACACCTATGCTTCTCAAAGTCTTCCAAATTATAGCAGAGGTAAGAACACTCCCACACTCATTCTACGAGGCTTTCATCACCCTGATACCAAAACCAGACAACGATGTCCCAAAAAAGAAAACTACAGGCCAGGATCACTGATGAACATAGATGCAAAAACCCTCAACAAAATACTAGCAAACAGAATCCAACAGCACATTAAAAGGATCATACACCATGATTAAGTAGGGTTTATCCCAGGAATGTAAGGATTCTTCAATATACGCAAATCAATTTATGTGACACACCATATTAATAAATTGAAGAATAAAAACCATATGATTTCAATAGATACAGAATAAGTTTTTGACAAAATTCAACACCCATTTATGATAAAAACCCTCCAGAAAGTAGGCATAGAGGGAACTTACCTCAACATAATATAGGCCATATATGACAAACCAACAGCCAACATCATCCTCATTTGTGAAAACCTGAAACCATTTCCACTAAGATCAGAAACAAAACAAGTTTGCCCACTCTCACCACTGTTATTCAACATTGTTTTGCAAGTTTTAACCACAGTAGTCAGAGAATTAAAAGAAATAAAAGGAATACAAATGGGAAAAAAGAAGTAAAGCTGTCACTGTTTTCAGATGACATGATACTATACATAGAGAATCCTAAAGATGCTACCAGAAAACTTCTAGAGCTAATCAATGAATTTGGTAAAATTGCAGGATACAAAATTAATGCACAGAAATCGCTCGCATTCTTATACACTAATGAAGAAAAATCTGAAAGCGAAATTAAAGAAACACTCACATTTACCACTGCAACAAAAAGAATAAAATACCTAGGAATAAACCTACCTGAGGAGACAAAAGACATGTATGCAGAAAACTATAAGACACTGATGAAAGAAATTAAAGATGATACAAATAGATGGAGAGATATACCATGTTCTTGGATTGGAAGAACAAACACTGTGAAAATGACTATACTACCCAAAGCAATCTACAGATTCAATGCAATCCCTATCAAACTACCACTGGCATTTTAACACAGAAATAGAACAAAAAATTTCACAATTTGTATGGAAACACAAAAGTCCCTGAATAGCCAAAGCAATCTTGAGAAAGAAAAATGGAGCTGGAGGAATCAGGCTCCCTGACTTCAGACGATACTACAAAGCTACAGTAATCAAGACAGTATGGTACTGGCACAAAGCAGAAGTATAGATCAATGCAACAGGATAGAAAGCCCAGAGATAAACCCACACACATATGGTCACCTTATCTTTGATAAAGGAGACAAGAATATACAATGAAGGAAGAAAAGACAGCCTCTTCAGTAAGTGGTGCTGGGAAAACTGGACAGTTACATGTAAAAGAATGAAATTAGAACACTCCCTACCACCATACACAAAAATAAACCCAAAGTGGATTAAAGACCTAAATGTAAGGCCAGACACTAGAAAACTCTTAGAGGAAAACATAGGCAGAACACTGTATGACATAAATCACAGCAAGATCCTTTTTGACCCATCTCCTAGAGAAATGGAAATAAAAACAAAAATAAACAAATGGGACCTAATGAAACTTAAAAGCTTTTGCACAGCAAAGAAAACCATAAACAAGACAAAAAGGCAACCCTCAGAATGGGAGAAACTATTTGCAAATGAAGCAACTGACAGAGGATTAATCTCCAAAATTTAAAAGCAGTTCATGCAGCTCAATATCAAAAAAACAAAAAACTCAATCCAAAAATGGGCAGAAGACCTAAATAGACATTTCTCCAAAGAAGATATACATATTGCCAACAAACACATGAAAGGATGCTGAACATCACTAATCATTAGAGAAATGCAAATGAAAACTACAGTGAGGTATCAGCTCACACCAGTCAGAATGTCCGTCATCAAAAAATGTACAAACAATAAATGCTGGAGACAGTGTGGAGAAAAGGGAACCCTCTTGCCCTGTGGGTGGGAATGTAAATTGATACACCCACCATGCAGAACAGTATGGAGGTTCCTTAAAAAATTAAAAATAGAACTACCATACGACCCAGCAATACCACTACTGCACATATAGCTGGAGGCAACCATAATTCAAAAAGAGTCATGTACCACAATATTCATTGCAGCTGTATTTACAGTAGCCAGGATATGGAAGCAACCTAAGTGTCCATCGACAGATCAATGGATAAAGATGATGTGGCACATATATACAATGGAATATTACTGAGCCATAAAAAGAAACGAAATTGAGTTATTTGTAGTGAGGTGGATGGACCTACAGTCTGCCATACAGAGTTAAGTAAGTCATAAAGAGAAAAACAAATACCCTATGCTAACACATATATATGGAACCTAAAAAAAAAATGGTTCTGATGAACCTAGGGGCAGGACAGGAATAAAGACACACGTAGAGAATGTATTTGAGGACACAGGGAGGGAGAAGGGTAAGCTGGGACAAAGTGAGAGAGAGGCACGGACATATATACACTACCAAATGTAAAATAGATAGCTAGTGGGAAGCAGCTGCATAGCACAGGGAGATCAGGTCGGTGCTTTGTCACCACTTAGAGGGGTGGGATAGGGAGGGTGGGAGGGAGGGAGATGCAAGAGGGATGAGATGTGGGGATATATGTATATGTATAGTTGATTCACTGTGTTATAAAGCAGAAACTAGCACACCATTGTAAAGCAATTATATTCAAATAAAGATGTTAAAAAAATGTAGTACGATAGCATGCTTCACTTTTTCTGGGAAAGAAACTTCTTACTGCAAATTTAATATTGACCATGGTTAGTAATTATGGAATCTTTATACCTTATGTGGACGATCTCATTTAAGCGCTGTGATAGGTACCATTAACCTCGTTATAGAGATCAAGAATGTGAGGCTTAGATTAAGTAGCCCAAAGTCACACAACTTAGCAGTGGTAAAGTTAATATTCAAACTCAGGTTTACTTAACTCTGAAACTCCAGATTTTAACCTCTGCAGATAGAGCCTCTTCACAATGACTGAGCCACCCAAATTTAGCAGAGTCATGGGGATAAAAAATCATTCAAAGTTGCTACCTCAGATCATCCAAACAGAAAATTAATAAGGAAACACAGCTTTAAATGATACAATAGACCAGATAGATTTAATTGATATTTATGAGACATTCCATCCAAAAACAGAAGATTACACTTTCTTCTCAAATGTGCATGGAACATTCTCCAGGATGGATCACATCTTGGGTCACAAATCAAGCCTCAGTGAATTTAAGAAAATTGAAATCATATCAAGCATCTTTTCTGACGACAACGTTATGAGATTGGAAATCGGTCACAGGGAAAAAACATAAAAAACACAGACAGATGGAGGCTAAACAATACGTTACTAAATAACCAAGAGACCACTGAAGAAATCAAAGAGGAAATCAAAAAATAGAGACAAATGACAATGAAAACACGACAATCCAAAACCTATTGGATGCAGCAAAAGCAGTTCTAAGAGGGCAGTTTATAACAATACAATCCTACCTCAAGAAACAACAAACATCTCAAATAAACAATCTAACCTTACACCTAAAAGGAGTGGAGAAAGAAGAACAAACAAAACCCAACGTTAGCAGAAGGAAAGAAATCATAAAAATCAGAGCAGAAATAAGTGAAACAGAAACAAACAAAACAAAAGCAAAGATCAATAGAATTAAAAGCTGGTTCTTTGAGAAGATAAAATTGATAAACCATTAGCCAGACTCATTAAGAAAAAGAGGGAGAGGACTCAAATCAGTAAAATTGGAAATGCGAAAGAAGTTACAACAGACACTGCAGAAATAAAAGGCATCCTAAGAGACTACTACAAGCAACCCTATGCCAATAAAATGGACAACCTGGAAGAAATGGACAAATTCTTAGAAAGGTATAAACTTCCAAGACTGCACCAGGAAGAAATAGCAAGTATGAACAGACCAATCACAAGTAACGAAATTGAAACTGTGATTAAAAATCTTCCAACAAACAAAAGCCCAGGACCAGATGGCTTCACAGGCGAATTCTATCAAACATTTAGAGAAGAGCTAACACCCATCCTTCTCAAACTCTTCCAAAAATTGCAGAGGAAGGAACACTCCCAAACTCATTCTATGAGCCCACCATCACCCTGATACCAAAACCAGACAAAGATACTACAAAAAAATAAAATTACACACCAATATCACTGATGAATATAGTTGCAAAAATCCTCAACAGAATACTAGCAAACAGAATCCAACACCACATTAAAAGGATCATACACCATGATCCAGTGGGATTTATCCCAGGGATGCAAGGATTCTTCAATACACACAAATCAATCAATGTGATGCACCTTATTAACAACTTGAAGAAGAAAAACCATATGATCATCTCAATGGATGCAGAAAAAGCTTTTGACAAAATTCAACACCCATTTATGATAAAAACTCTCCAGAAAGTAGGCATAGAGGGAACCTACCTCAACATAATAAAGGTTACATACAAGAAACCCACAGCAAATATCATTCTCAATGGTGAAAAACTGAAAGCATTTCCTCTAAGATCAGGAACAAGACAAGGATGCCTGCTCTCACCACTATTATTCAACATAGTTTTGGAAGTCCTAGCCACAGCAATCAGAGAAGAGAAAGAAATAAAACGAATACAAATTGGAAAAGAAGAAATAAAACTGTCACTGTTTGCAGATGACATGATATTATACATAGAGAATCCTAAAGGTGCCACCAGAAATCCACTAGAGCTAATCAATGAACTTGGTAAAGCTGCAGGATACAAAATTAATGCACAGAAATCTCTTGCATTCCTATATACTAACGATGAAAAATATGAAAGAGAAATTAAGGAAACACTCCCATTTACCTTTGCAACAAAGAGAATAAAATACCTAGGAATAAACCTACTTGAGGAGACAAAAGACCTGTATGCAGAAAACTATAAGACACTGATGAAAGAAATTAAAGATGATACCAACTGATGGAGAGATATACCATGTTCTTGGATTGGAAGAATCAACATTTTGAAAATGACTATACTACCCAAGGCAATCTACAGATTCAGTGCAATCCCTATCAAACTACCAATGGCATTCTTCACAGAATTAGAACAAAAAAATTCACAATTTGTATGGGAAAATAAAAGACCCCGAGTAGCCAAAGCAATCTTGAGAAAGAAAAATGGAGCTGGAGGAATCAGGCTCCCTGACTTCAGACGATACTACAAAGCTACAGTAATCAAGACAATATGGTACTGGCACAAAAAAGAAATATAGATCAATGGAACAGGAGAGAAAGCTCAGAGATAAACCCACACACCTATGGTCAACTGATCTATGTCAAAGGAGGCAAGGATATACAGTGAAGAAAAGACAGTCTCTTCAAGAAGTGGTGCTGGCAAAACTGGACAGCTACATGTAAAAGAATGAAATTAGAACACTCCCTAACACCATACACAAAAATAAACTCAAAAGGGATTAGAGACCTAAATGTAAGACCAGACACTATAAAACTCTTAGAGGAAAACATAGGAGGAACACTCTTTGACAAATATCACAGCAAGATCTTTTTTGATCCACCTCCTAGAGAAATGGAAATAAAAACAAAAATAAACAAATGGGACCTAATGAAACTTAAAAGCTTTTGCAAAGCAAAGGAAACTACTAAGAAGACGAGAAGCCCTCAGAATGGGAGAAAATATTTGCAAACGAATCGACAAGGGATTAATCTCCAAAATACAGAATCAGCTCATGCAGCTCAATATTAAAAACACAAACAACCCAATCCCAAAATGGGCAGAAGACCTAAATAGACATTTCTCCAAAGAAGACATACACATGGCCAAGAAGCATATGAAAAGCTGCTCAACATCACTAATTATTAGAGAAATGCAAATCAAAACTACAATGAGATATTTGACCTCACACCAGTTAGAATGGGCTTCATCAGAAAATCTACAAACAACAAATGCTGGAGAGGGTGTGGGGAAAAGGGAACCCTCTTGCACTGTTGCTGGGAATGTAAATTGATACAGCCACTGTGGAGAACAGTATGGAGGTTCCTTAAAAAACTAAAAATAGAATGACCATATGACCCAGAATTCCCACTACTGCACATATACTCAGAGAAAACCATAATTCAAAAAGACAGAAGCACCCCAATGTTCATTGCAGCACTATTTACAACAGCCAGGTCATGAAGGCAACCTAAATGCCCATCAACAGACGAATGGATAAAGAAGATGTGGTGCAAATATACAATGGAATATTACTCAGCCATAAAAAGGAACGAAATTGAGTCATTCGCAGAGACGTTGATGAATCTAGAGACTGTCATAGAGAGTGAAGTAAGTCAGAAAAACAAATATCGTATATTAACCCATATATGTGGAACCTAGAAAAATGGTACAGATGAACTGGTTTGCAGGGCATAAGTTGAGACACAGATGTAGAGAACAAAGGTATGGACACCAAGCGGGGAAAGAGGCAGGGGGTGGTGGTGGTGGTGTGATGAATTGGGAGATTGGGATTGACATGTATACACTGATGTGAATAAAATGGATGACTAATAAGAACCTGCTGTGTAAAAAAATAAAATTCAAACATTAAAAAAAAAGGAAAAAGAAAATGTAGATTCACCATAAAATAAAAGTTGCTACCTCAGAACCTAGTAGAAGAAACAGGTTTATAAACAAATAGATTGATATATTAAAGCTTTATCTAAATGTCTGGGAGCTTGGAAGAGGGAGTGATGGATGATAACTGTGGGGTATGAGAATATTTGGAGCAGTTTTTGGGTGTCCATCTTGGGGAAGCAACTGTTTCATTCCTCTCTGAAAACTGATATCCAGGGAGGCACTTTCTGCTTTTGGCTTCCGCTTCGTAAGGTAAGGATATGCAGTACATGTTCATAGAGAAGGTTTGATAGACACAAAGTGTTGATTCTAAAAACCGGCTCATGTTTTAAGGTTTGTTGCCGAATAGCCAGAAGCAGGGTCGGGCCTTATGGACAACGTGGGATGTATTGGCTGCTGTGGACCCACAGTGACTGACTTACTTGACAACATGTATATTACATCCTGGGAAGATGGGAGCGTGAACACGTGCAAGCTCCTTTTTACCACTGGTGCAAATTTGTGTGTGTGTGTGTGTGTGTGTGTGTGTGTGTGTTACTTGCTACAGGAGGCTTTTATTAACTTTGCAATTTGGAAAACATCATATCATGAAAATTTAAACAGAAGATCTCAATGGAAGCAATTTAAAAACCATGCGAACTTGAAATTACACAGGCAGTAAAGAAGAACAGAGGGTCAGAGCTGAGCAAAGAGTGAGTAAATCCTTTGATTTACCTCCCTCATCTCCGCCAGAACTCTATTTACCGTTTTCCAAAGGTTATCTCTAATTCTAATTGCCTGTTTGCATCCTGTCCTTCTGAGAAATTGGAGCAGCAGATGCCCTTTTGGTGAACATAACATGCCTTCTGTGTAATCAGGCTGGCTGCTGTGCTGACACCGGGGGTCTGGAGCTAATTACAGATGTACCACGAATGGAGGGAGCAGACAGTTCAGAGCTGACATTTGAATATTAATCAGTTTAATGAAAGCAGAACTCCAAAAGTTGTCACCTTTACAAACGGCACCCCCAATCGTCCTTAATTCCAAGAGCGAAGTTGTCAGGCTGTTCAAAAACGAGTCCCAGCCCATCCCATGTAGATTTGTGTAAAAAATACTAATTAAATGTATCAGGGAAAGTTTAAGGATAACACACAGTCTCATAAGGCGGCGCATGGGGATCATTTCCAGCTCACATTCTCGATGCCCCCTTCTCATCACTGTAGCTTGTGGAAGAGCTAATCCCGGATGGAAGCATCAGGTGGAGAGGCAGAAACCCAGCATCTCACAGTATCTCCTGTGCTACCAAAGGAAAGACCAGCAGCAGCAACCGTCTGTGTTCACTAACAACGATCCTAAAGCAAGGAACAGACGCGCCAAAAAAGGCCTGAGCCTGTGCACAGAGAAGGGCTGCTGGGACAGTGGAGGGAACATGGTTCCTTTCGCGACACTGGTTGAGAACTGTCCTCAGAGAGAAGAGTGGTCACGATGCCATCCCCTCCTTGTATCCTTTATAACGCATTTTCTAATACCTTTTTGAGTTCATTGAAGACTCACAAGTGCCTCCCGTGAGTGAGCTTTGGTACCACCCATGGTCTTTACTAGTTTGATTTGTCATCTTTAATAAATGCTCTTGTCATCTTCACAAATCCCACTTTAAAGACCCTGCTCTATAGTCCATCATCTAAATAAGTAGAATGGCAATTAAAAGTCAAGGTGAGAGGCTTAAGTAAGAAAAACTCTGGCCTCCTTACTGTAAGCAGCTCCTTTGCTCCTTTTCTGTTTCTTCATCCCTGTTTTCCTTAGACCTTAGTCATAAAGATGAGATCATCAGGCAACATTTAACACAGCTCCTGGTTTCTGCTTTTCTAAATATACACAACACCTTACCTAACCTGTTGGTCCCTTTCCTGGATGAGAATGAGTAAGAATGAAGAATTAAGTAGTTAAAGAATGACTGACTCTCTACCCCTAGCTTCTTCCCCTTAGCAAATTTGCAGGTGGACCCTGTGGGCGCAGGTAGACCCCGTGGGCAAGACGCGTCCCAAGGAAGATGGGAAGGAGTCAGCAGGCCTGCACACAGCGGAAAAATGAAGAATCTGACCTCCTGCCTTAATGATGAACTGAGATGGTTTCCCCTTTTTCCCTTTAAAAGCTGTCATGGCTGAGCAGAATCTTGGGAACTGGTCTCTGGACATGAGTCCACCACCTCCCCAGATTGCTGGCTTTTCTGAATAAAGTCCGTCCTTCCCTACCGAATCTTGCCTCTCGATTTATTGGCTGTTGAGTGGTCTTTTTCTTTCTTTTCTTTTCTTTCTTTCCCCTTCCTCCCTCCCTTCCTCTCTCTCTTTCCTTCTTTCTGTCTTCTGCTTTTTTTGACTGTTCCTCATCCTCCCAACACATCTTCTGATGAAGGCCTTAGAACTAAAATCACAGTTCTATCACTAGTAAAACAAATGACATGTTTTGAGCATTCACTTTTGAGTCAAGAGCTCAAGATCATGTTTCCGGGGCTTCCCCGGTGGTGCAGTGGTTGAGAGTCCGCCAGCCGATGCAGGGGACACAGGTTCGTGCCCCGGTCCGGGAAGATCCCACATGCCGCGGAGCAGCTGGGCCCGTGAGCCGTGGCCGCTGAGCCTGCGCGTCCGGAGCCTGTGCTCCGCAACGGGAGAGGCCACAACAGTGAGAGGCCCGCGTACCGCAAAAACAAACAAACAAACAAACAAAAACAAAAAAGAGATCATGTTTCCTTCCCTTTAACAGTTTATGTTTCCCTGAGTCTAGGGATAATATCTCTAGAATGTGTTTTTTTTTTTTTTTTTTTTTTTGGGGTTCCAAGGTT